>NC_062570.1:67770833-68075000 GCF_022837055.1 Prionailurus viverrinus | reverse complement strand
GATGTTTCCCATTAAAACTTGTCTAAGGAACAAGACAATGTCTGAGCCACTTGAAGTGTACTGGTGTGGGGAGGATGAGGTAGGAAGGACAAACACAACATGGCAAAGCAGTTCTGTGGCTTAGAGTCTGTTCCCCAGCTACTGGTGAGACCCTTCCACCCTCTGCCTCTGAAACAAGCCGAGGGCTGAGAGGAGAGTCAGGGTCTGGCCAAGGGCTGGGTTAGGTGAGGTGTGCCTGGGGCATATTCTACTGTGTTTTTTTTCCTATTGTGTTCAAGTTGAGGCCAGAGTGGTGGTGCAGTCATGGCTGGTGGAGTTGCCAAGGTGTGGTCGGGGTAGGAGTTTGGGGGAATAGCCGGGGACCAGAGGAGATCAAGGTCAAGGTGAAGTCAGAGTTGGATTGAGTTTAGAGTTGAGATAAAGCAGTCATACTTGATTGAGAATAGGGCTGTGGGCAGCAGAGTTTGAGAAGAACTAGGTTAGGTTTAGTGGAATGATGGTTCTACAGGGTCAGACTCTCCTCAATTCTCTAACACTGCTTCCCTGGGTGCTCTTTGACCCTTAACTCCTTCAGGGCCCAAGGCTCATGCCAAGCTCTGAGTGTTTCAGCTCCTGCTCTTGTCCCTCCTACCCTCCTATATTTCATGGGTATTAGCTATTTCCCCAGGGAGGGCCCAAGAATAAAAGCAGCTGAGTTGAATCCAGCTAATACAACCACTTCTCCTGCCCATGTGCAGATGGATGGTGTGGGTAGAGGCATGGGCACTGAAGTGCAGGGTTCCCTTGGGGGATCCCGTGATCGAGGACATCCCCATTTCCCGGAGCAGGGATAATTGGCTCCGTGTTGTGCATGTGTACACTCTTCTTGACACTCACTCCTTTCCAGAAGGAAAAAACCCATCTCGTGGGGAGCCCATGAGAAACGGGAGCACTCTCCTCCTGCTGCCAGGCAAGTGGCAGGGCACTAGCTAATCATTTGCCTGGTGCCTCTGGGCACAGATACCTTGGAATAGCCAGGCTGCCCAGAAGTAACTCCAAATGTCATTTCCTGGATCCTGCTCATTGCACAACACTCCCAGCACCCTCGGCAACTGGGCAGAAAGATGATGAACTGTCTCACCCTCTACAGCAGCCTGCGAGCCTTGTGCCCACCAGACCATAGGCCATCAGTACTCTTTCCTGCGCCTGGCCAGGGTGACAGTCGGCACAGCCATCAGCAGAGACCACACGCCACTGAGACATTAACACAGGCACCACTCACAGTGAGATGAGACTGCTGTCGGCTGGGTGAGGGGTCTGCCTCAGTTGGTGGCACTGGCTGGAATCAAAGCCTGTCTCTACTTGCGCAGAGGGCGGGGGAGAAGGAGGTATAAACCTGGATTAAGACCTCAGGTAGGGACTTCCAGAGGGAAGAAGATGTGTCCTGACTTCTCAGGGACCAGGGCTTGCACATGAGGGTGGTTGAAATACTCAGTAATACTCAGCTTCCAGAAGGGAAGACCCAGAATATTCAAAGCAGTTTCATGGACCAAAAGGGCTGGCTTGTAGCAGAGCTCTCCACAGCAAAACTCGGGACCAGTGGCTACAAGTTATAGCAGGATAGGCTTCTTCCCTACTTGAGGAAGCAGCTTCTCTCAGCCAGAGCCATTCAATGGGAGAATGAGCTGTCTGGGAAGGTATTGAGTTTCCCATGACAGGACATGGTCTAGCTGAGCAGAAACAACATATCAGAAATGTGGCGTCCAGGAGTCTGGCAGTGGTGAAAAATTCCATCAGCTGACTGTCAAAGGCTTTCCTGTGGGATGCTCTGAGAAGGAGGTCTCAAGTGCAAGGTCACGTGCTTGACTATATACAATACTTGGCTTTCTGCATACCTGTCTACGGTCCAGGCCCCTGCTTTTTGCCCTCTGTCCTATCATTTCCTCCATACCATGTTTGAGCATTAGCATCCCTTCTGCCCTACAGAGAATATGATTCATTCTAAATGACCACCTTTCCTTCCTGGTTCTGAGGATCACTTTCCTCAGGGGAATGCCTGGGGCAGAGAAGAGAGAAGCACCCACCTCCCAGAGCTGTGCTCACTCCAAAGAGAAACAAGCATCACACTACCCCAAAAGGCACTACAAGGCTTCTTGTCAGATGCCAATGGCACTACAGGAGGCCTTCATATCTTCCCATTTCCCTCCCACCACCTCTGTTCCTGCCTGTAGCTGCAGGACAGGTAGGTCAGCATGCCACATTTCAGGCTTGGAAAAGAATTGAGACTTAGTTCCCCCAAAGAGTTTTTGGGGTACTGGCACTATCCTTGAAGAGGAGGACTTAGGCCCTGAGATAAGGCCATGTGAAATCCTTCTCAGTGAGAGCTGGGGCTGATGTCCTCAATCTCCCAAGACTCCACGCACCAAGCAGAGGCACCTTGACAAAAGGAGCTCATTATTTTGCTTTCCGCTGCTGCAAAGTTCCGCTCAGTGAGGCAGCCGATCAGAGGAAGCCGCCTACCATCAAAGCCTGGTTCAATGAGATACAAGCGGTGTATGATTCAAGACAAACTGTCATCACGGATTAAAACATGTCTACGCCCCCAATGACAATAGTTATTTTTTCTGAGAATACTGAACGTGTTGCTTACATTTCAGAGATGATGGGGAAAGAAATCTAATTCCACTGGGCTGGATCACTTAAAGGGCAATCTACATTCTATAAACACACTGAAGGGTAGTGTTCCCAAGGTGATATAAAATAAACCATGATTGCATGATTCTTCTGTTGCCTTACATTTAATTTCCAGCCTTTCAAGCCTAATTCTTCTTTACATGGAAAATTCCATGCCAGCCACCTATGAAAACTTCTAATTTACTCAACGTATAAGCCCATTCCATACCTTCCTCTGACTATTCCTCTCACTAGAAGGATATTCTCACCTTTATCAACCTGGCAAACTTCTGTTCATCCCTTAAAGCCCACTGAGATGCCACATCTTCTGTAAAAACCCTCCTTACTCTAAGAGTAGTTGTTGGGAGTCCCTGAGCTATTTGCACTTGCCTCTGGGATAGCACTCACCATTTAGAATGGAGTCTACTTGTCTGTTGCCATATCTGTGTCCCAGTGGGCTGGGAACTCCTTGAGACCAAGGGCTATGTCTCTTCAGTTCTTAGGATAGTGCCTGGCTACAGTACATTCTCAGACTTTGCTTAGTCTGTTTTATCTACTGTATGCAATGCAGACTGGCCCCTATCATTTATTACTTTATTTTTTAAAAAATTTTTAAATGTTTATTCATTATTGAGAGAGAGTGCACACACACACACACGTGGGGGAGGGACAAAGAGAGAGGGACACACAGAATCTGAAGCAGGTTCCAGGCTCTGAGCTGTCACCACAGAGCCCTACATGGGGCTTGAACCCACGAGCCGTGAGATCATGACCTGACTAAAGTCAGATGCTTAACTGACTGAGCCACCCAGGTGCCCCTTTTTTTACTACTTTATTTTTTTTATAATTTTTTTAAATGTTTATTTTTGAGAGAGAGACAGAGCATGAGTGGTGGAGGAGCAGAGAGAGAGGGAGACACAGAATCAGAAGCAGGCTCTAGGCTCCAAGCTGTCAGCACACAGCCTGATGCAGGGCTCTAACTCACAAACTGTAAGATCACGACCTGATCCGAAGTTGGACACTCAACCAACTGAGCCACCCAGGCACCCCTCGTTTACTACTTTAAATGGTAATTTTAGACTTGTAAAAGTGAAACATTTGATCAGAAGAACAGAAAGGGCTATTCTCTAGTTGAGGGAGCCTGGAATTCTTATTCCTAGGTGCGTTTTAACCAGAATATTTAAGGGGAGCCTGGAGTGGATCCCCTTTAACGTCCTCCCGAATGACAAAAGGCAGCACAGCTGAGACTGGGGCCTAAGGCTTTAGGACAGAGCGTGGGCTCAGGCCAGCTCAACCATGCCACCCAGCACCAAACTCTGCAGGGACCTCATCAGAGCTAAAGCCACACAATAGCCCAAATCCTCTCTTTGCTCCCTTGCAAAAGCATAAAGGATCCCATGTGTTTGCCACATTCAGGAGGCTGATCTGAATTTGTTTATTTGTTCATTTCTCTTTGGGAAAGGAGATAAGTTTTCTGTACTCCAAGTTCCCAGGCCTGGAGTTTCTGAGGCCAAACACATCACAATGTCTTGATTCTCTTCTGGGTTGCGCAGGCTCTGGAAACACCCTTTTTCCTGATTGTGAGAGCTTCGGAGACCTGTAGTGCATCAGATTGAGATGCTTTTAGAAAGCCAGACTAGTCTGCCTGCTCTTTACTTCCCATGAACTTAATTTCAGCAATCTAAGAGTGTGTGTGTGTGTGCATGCGTGCACACATGCACATGTGGGTGTGTATTAAACTGGCTCCATGGAGGAATGTGGACAGCTCTCTAATCTTGGAAATGATCTCTTGAGTGTGTTGATAGAAGCCATAGGAAAAATTTGTCTGATATGGGTGAGCGTCAGGCAGTCCCTCCTAGAGATAGGAGTGAACCATTTGTTCTTTTCAAAAAGCCTCTCCAGGTCAAGTTCTCTATGCTAAGTTCAGTGCTAGGCACTGTAGCCATAGCTGAACAGGCTGTGGGCACGGCCCTCAAAGAGCTTACTATCTAGTGGGGAGATAGACTAGGACACACTGCGACTCCAGGGGAAGGTTATCTAACTTAGTCTTTGGGACTCAGAACAGGAAAGGACTTTCTGAGACCTGAAATTAGGAGTCATACAAGCAAAATGTGAAGAAGGAGTTTAAGCTTACTGGGAAAACTTTAAACGGCCTGAAAGCTTTGGTCTGTGGGAATTCTGGGACTTTACTAGTCATCTGTAAGACAAGTGCAGCCACCCACTTCCAGTCTGTGTGTCTTCCCATCTCCCAGAATACACCCCATTGTTGGAAGGATCTTGCCAAAGGAAAGCTCTGATCACATTATGCCCCTGTTGAAAACTGTTTCCTATCTTTCCTATTACTTGACAGCCTAAAGCCAGGTGGCCTGGCCTCAGCTCACTACTGCCCTCCTGTGTCCTGTATCCAAGAACTACCTGCATTCCTGCCCCAGCCTACCTTCAGCCATTAAAGAGAGGGGCACTTAGCCCCACTCAGGCACTGAAGCCAGTTCTGTTCCCAGTTTGGGAAGGTTGTTGAAAGCTCTTTACCAGTAACTTGGTGGCATATACTCACAACAAAGTTCCAATAGACAGGAACTAGTAAGAAATAGAACAAGAGCTGGATACCTATTCCATGACTATCCAGCCAGAGTCAAGTAAGGATTAGTCTGGTGACAGCACAGATTTTCCAGGTGACCTCAAAGCCAGGAGTGAGAAGCATATTAAGGAATGGAAATGGGGTCCCAGGCTGAAGACTGAGAACTCTCCCCAGGTACTGAATATAGTGAGTCCTCAGTCTGCTTCCAGGGAGCCATCATTATGGGCCTCATCTTGAGTCCTTCCCTTCCTCCCTTTCCCATTTCACCTTAATGAAGCAAGGACTCTGGGATGAGTTGGAGCACGACAGCAGCAAGTGATTCCAACTTGTGTGTTGGATGTTGGCCTTTGTGACTGAGTTTTCCATGTGACCAAGCCCCTGGCCCCCAGTCCAGGTAGATAGGCCATGCCCCCTGCTGGACAGTCTTCTGTTTGCATTTTCAGCTGATGGCTGGCTGTCAACCTTCCAGGATGAGATCCATGCCATACCTACCTTAGGTACCACCTGCAACCTTAGCTGTGCCTCCCTGATGCTGACCACTGGCCGGGACCTTCAGTCCTTCACTGGCTGCCAGGCTCCCCTAAGGCTACATGTGCCTGGTCCATCTTCTTCCTCTCTGCTCCTAGGACTTTCCCCACCCACTTATCTGAGGCTAGTGGGCATATCTCACCTCAACTGCTGTCCCTTCCCATATGAGCTGCCTCATGACCAACACATACATTTTGCCTCCCACTTCCTGTCTTGGTGCACTTGGCATTTGGAGGACAGGTACACAGCTTCCAATTTCGTGTCTGTCAAATTCCATGTTGTTGGATTTGAGCTATCATTGCCTCTTGTTAAAGTGTTTTTGGATGTGTTACCACTCTCCCCCTACCATCTTATCAGTCACAAATTTTGAGACCTTCTCTATCTAAGCTATCAAGAAAAAATATATGTAGGATGGAACTAAAGGAAGAGCTTTTTGCTGGCTGCTAGAAACCCCTCTGATGTTGATGCTGAGCCATAAAGCAATCCCTTTGGACACAGTCATTCAGTGAGTATTTTTCTTGATTATATAAGCATCTAGTTCAAATATTTTAAGCATCCAGTCCAAATGTTTCAAAATGGTGGCTTTCTGGCTATGTTTTCTTTGGTCTACACATTATTTTTTAAAATGTAAACTCATGTTTAACTTCAGGAGGTTTCTCACCAAAATATCTATATTTCTGGAAAAAGTACTTAATAACAATCAGCTGAAATGGAGTGGCAGCTGTCTTTGTTACAGAGGCACGCGCTGTCTGGTTTGGTATAGTTCCTGATTACTTTACTCATTTATGTTTTGAGTTTACAACCTTCCTAAAGGATACCAAGGGGGACTTTGTGTAACAATCATTGTATTAGTTATCTATTACTGTCTAACAAATCACCCCATACTTATCAGACTAAAACAACAAACATTTATTATTGCACACAATCTTTGAGGGTCAAGAATACAGGAGTGTCTTGGCTGGGTGGTTCTGGATCATGAGACTGTAGTCAAGATGTTGGCTGGGGCTGCCATCATTTGAAGGCTTGACTGGGGTGGAGGACCTACATGGATCTTTTTTGATGGCATGGCAGCTAGTTTCCCTCAGAGTAAGTGATCCAAGAGAGAATGACCAAGCTGTAATGTTTCTTATGACTAGTTACAGAAGTGACACACTTCTACTTCTGCCTTATTCTGTTCACTGGGAGCAGGTCGCTAAGTACAGCCCACATTCAGGAGGAAAGGAATTGAGCTCCATTTCATGAAGAGTAATATCAAAGCCCTTGTGAATGCTTTTTTTTTTTTTTTGGCAGTTTGTATTAAGACTTTAAATTTTTTTTTTAAATTTTTAAATTTTCTTTAAATCCAAGTTAGTTAACATAGAGTTTAATAATGATTTCAGGAGTAGAATTTAGTGATTCATCACTTATATACAACACACAGTTCATTTTGAAACCATCAACAATCATTACATTAAGTAATGCATATAAAACTTCTAACGCTATGTACTTAATGCCTAATAAGTGCTCAATAACTGTTACTTAAAATAATAGTAATAATAGGTAACCCTGAATATTTGGTACCTACCAGACATTCTTCTAAAAGCTTTATGTGCATTACCTCTTAAACTCACAACAACTGTATATTACATTATTTATTATTATTATTATTATTCTCATTTTACATCTTAGAGCACATGCACAGTGAGGTAAAACAAATAACCCAAGTTCACACACTAGTGAACGAGGACATGGGATTCAAATCCTACTAGTGTTCATTTAACTGTTATACTACACTAAATTTCAAAACTCTGTGTTGTTACTGTTTATAGTTATTATTGGCATATTATTGTTATTGTTGTTATTATTATTGTCATCATCATCATCATCATTAGTTGCATGTTTCCCTGACCTACAGCACTAATAAGCCTGTTAAGGAAAGAAGTGTGATCCACTTACTGATTTGTTCTAATAAAATCTTTGTTAGCCCCAGGCCTTACCATTTCATGCTGTAGGTACTCAAAACCCACCCCTTTCCAATCTTGCTCCTTGCTTTTTGGATAAAGATGAACCTCTTAAACATGACTTACAGAGCCCCTTCTTCAGGGCTTGCCCCTCCCTCTCTCTCACTCCATCTTACTCCTTCCCACCCTGTGCCCTCCACCCTGGCTGCAGGGGCTTCAGCTAATCTTAAGCACCATACTCTTCCCATTTTCAACATATTTGCCCATGTTAGGCTTATGTGCCTGGTATATCTTTCTTCCTCTCTTAAAAAAGAAATTGTGCCTGTGCTTGGTATTAAATCCTATTGCCTGTACTATGAATAATCCTGTTCCTTTTCTTGAGTTGATAGTGGTTTTCCAGCCCCTTTCTTCGGATTAGTTCAGTGATACAATGTCCAGTGGATCTCAGTGCCCTGAGTCATGGTTTTCTCAACCACAGGCTGGACTGACTAGTAACAATTGGGCACTCTCTTCACATCCATTTTTAGCAGAGTAGTTAAATGCCCAGCACTGAGGTCTGACTGCCTGGGTTCCATCTTTGTTCTGCCATTTATAAGCAGGTAACTTATCCTGATACCTCTGTACTTTAGTTTTCTTATCTTTAAAATAGGAGGAATATGGGCGCCTGGGTGGCTTGGTCGGTTAAGCGTCTGACTTCGGCTCAGGTCATGATCTCACGGTCCGTGAGTTCAAGCCCCGCATCGGGCTCTGTGCTGACAGCTCAGAGCCTGGAGCCTGTTTCCGATTCTGTGTCTCCCTCTCTCTCTGCCCCTCCCCATTCATGCTCTGTCTCTCTCTGTATCAAAAATAAATAAACGTTAAAAAAATTTTTTTAAATAAGAGGAATAATTTAAAAGAAACTTTCCTGGGGTACCTGGGTGGCTCAGTAAGTAAGTTGGGCATCCAACTTCAGCTCAGGTCATGAGCCCACAGTTTGTGAGTTTGAGCCCCACGTCTGGCTCTGTGCTGACAGCTCAGAGCTGGGAGCCTGCTTCAGATTCTGTGTCTCCCTCTCTCTCTAACCATCTCCCACGTGTGCTCTGTATCTCTCTCTCAAAAATAAAAAATAAACATTAAAAAAAAGCTTTCCTGTAAGCTTATGGTGAGGAGTAAATAAATTAGGTGTGGAAAGTGCTCAGGAAGTGCTTACTGGCCTACAGTCAGTGTTTCTTGTAGTGATTATCGTACCCCCTTCCTCCACTTCAGCCAGCTGCCCAGTGAGCTCAGGCACAACTAGCACCAGGATGGGGATGCCCAGGTCAGAGGTCAGTCCTCTGAGATCCTATGATCCTCTAAGATTTAGAGAGAAGGCAGTGGATATGGAAGGAACTCACTTTGCAGAAAGACATATAGAGATTTCAATCCAGCCTCTGCTCCTGATTAAGTATGCAGTCTTGGACCTGTCGTTTAACACCTCAGTTTTCTCATCTATAAAACGCAAATACCAATAGCTCCTCTCAGGATTGTTTTGAAGATTAAATAATGCCTGTAATGCGTGGAGCACTTGAGTGCAGGAACATAGCAGTTATTTAATAAATGTTAATTTCCTTTTTCTTCCCTTCAAATCGAGCATTACTCTCGCGGGCATAGGGGCAATTGCAGAATGGAAGCCAAGGAGCTGTGCTTTCTCTTCGGCATTTCCTACAATGTGCCTTTGGCCCCCATCACGGGCCCCTTCTTACTCATCTTCTTAATTCCGTTCTTACAGGACCCAGTCAGCTGCAATTTTGAATCTCCTTTCTATTTTCTCTACATGACCTTTTAAAAATATGAGCCTCCTTGAGAGTTCCCCAGGGTCTGATTTTTCTGGGTTTTCTCCCATGTTACTCCTGTTTGGGACCATTGCTGGTTACACAAGCAGAATTTCGGTTCTGAGGGCCTCCTTCTAAAGCCTGTAATCCGTGAAATTACAGTTTTCTTTCCCATCCACTTTTCGAAATCTGTCTACTAAAGCCTGGGCTTTGGGTATACCTGGCCTGTCTTTCTCTAACAGGCCCTGTGAGACCATATGGACATTTTCCCCAAGATTCCTGCATTTCACCAGTTCTTCATGGTTGATGGGAACTGATAAGCCCAGAATAGCAAAGGGTCTTTTTTTAACTATAGCTCCCCCACCATGTATCAAGCCCTGTCACAGCACTAGAAATCAGTAGAGAGAAAGGGCCCATGCCTATATAGATAATATATTTTAGCTGCAGATACAGACATCAAGAGAACCAAATAAGGATTAATATGATTTTTAGACACTTAAAAATCCTTGCAGAAAAATAAGACAGGTAGGTGATAGAACATGTAGGGATGGAAGGGAGTGGATTGGAGGAGTAGATGAGATGGT
Source organism: Prionailurus viverrinus (assembly GCF_022837055.1). NCBI lineage: Eukaryota > Metazoa > Chordata > Mammalia > Carnivora > Felidae > Prionailurus > Prionailurus viverrinus. The sequence continues at coordinate 68,064,928 of NC_062570.1, read as the reverse complement.
CAGGGAGAGCCTTATCTGAGGTTGTGATAGTTAACAGAAACTGATCCGAGAGAGTGAGTCCTGAAAAGATTAGGAGATCTTTGAGGTGGGAAGTACAATTGCAAAGGCCCAAGGGCTGAGGAAAAAGTGTATTTTAGTCAGAGCCCGTGGAATCCTAGAAGAACCATGAATGGCTATTGGGGACCTGGGCAAAGGGTGTCTGTGTGTTTGCATGTGTGCGTGTGTGTGTGTGTGTGTGTGTGTGTGTGTGTGTGTGTGTGTGAATGCATTTTTTTTAGGGGAAAAGACCTGTAGGTTTCATTAGACTCTCTGAGATCTCTGAGCTGTACGAAGGGTAATGACCATGGCAACCTTCCTTCCAGCCATCAGGGGAGGGAACTGTTAGCTCCACAAGTCGCCAAGCATCCTGCTTTGACTGGAATGGAAGCCTTCCCTTTGGCATCTGGACAGCCAGGACCCTCCCTATGCAGTTTACCTCCCTACCAATCCTGCCCTCTGGGCCAGAAAGAGCCTCCCTCTTGATCCACTGGGTCAGAGCACCAATGGCAGATTAGAGATCCAGCTCTCACCTCCATTCTTCTCCCCCTTAGCCTCACCAAGTGCTTCCACCCTTGGATGAGGGGGTGCCAGGCAGGAGTTAACCCTTCCTGCCCCAGCAGCGCTGTTCACGCAAACTCAAGTCACCCGCGAATCTTCGTGATACCCATGGGATCACCCTGTGCCTGGCTTCCAGCCTGGAGTCAGCTTTGCTTTTAGCTCCTGCTGTCAAGACTGCTGCCTAGACTTCTGAGGAGTGAAGTTCTGTCTTCAGCTCCCAGATCCACAGTTTCCTCATCTGACTCATGCTCCCTCCCACACGTGCTTTCTCTCTCCACCATCCGCACTGTTCTTCATAGCAACTGGTTCACAGATGGATTTCTTCTCTGCTGTGCCTAATCCCTAAGCAAACTCCCTCTTCCCTACCCTCTTCACAAAATGTCACCTGCTTGATTCAGCTTTTGTGGATTCCAGGCCAGTATCAAGAAAGCCAGACACCGCTTGTGAACACCATTGGCGGATCCAGCTGGTATCCTGCCAGTTCTTTGCTCTTTCGAAGTCAGTGGGAAAAAAGCAATAAAAGTACCACTCAGCTATCTGACCTCCTCAGTGTCCCGCCAGACTTTAAAGATGTGTCTCTCTTTCTATGTGGGGTTGTTCAGCCCCAGGTAGTTAACAGCAGAGGGAAGTGGCCACAGCTGGGTGAGGCTCAGATGCACCCCAGGAAAGTGACACCTCTCTCGCCAGGCTGTGTCCCCACAGCAGTAAGCAGCGATGTCCTCCTTGTACCCACTAGTGCTCTGGAATTTGTAGTCAGTCGACATTTGAATCGGGATTAAGGTCAACATACTATGCTTATAGAGCTGGCTTTCCCATCACATTTACCCAGAGTTCTGGAACTTCTTTTCCCCCCCACATGGCTTGTTTCTTCGCTCAGAGTTTGGTTCCCTCTGTTCAGATCAGCTTGTACTCTCTCCATCCTTCCTTTCTTCTCCTTTTCTTTATGTCATTGTCTCTACTCTATAGGGGGATACCTGCTCAGAAGCTGATTTTTAGATTCCTTCCCCTTCCCCCCAAGTGTAGTGACCACTTACACTTGCCATGCATCCAGCTGGGTGTTGCTTCAGGCAGGAAGACTCAAAGCTCTGAGGTTCCTCAAGGTGCCTCCTTGCCTTTCTGCTAGTCACTGGGTCCCAGTCTGCCCATCTCATGGGATCATTGTGAAGGTTAAATGAGATAGTGTAGATGAAGTGCCCAGCCCGTAGTAGGTGCTCAGACAGGCTAAATCCCTTCTTTCTGCTTCCCCTGGAGCCATCTCCCCCATTTATGGTAGACACACTCACTTCACTCTGCCCAGGCTTTCGTCTGTAGCTCTCTCGGCCAGGTGGCACTGTGAGCCAATCACAGAGGCACAGAAACCCCATCTGTACCCAGGGTTCTTCCTGTGGGACCTTGCCAGACCCACATTGGCAGGGACTGAATCTTATCTGAGGATGGGTATCTGGTATTGTGTCCTCCATGGTTTTGTTGAATGAGTCAATGAATGATTCAAAAAAGATGACAAAAAGCCCAGATTCTGAGACTAACACAGGCTGTTGCTATAGGGCTGATTTAATGTGCTGCGTTCTCTCCAGAAGACTGGGTACCATGTCAGGTCCTGCTTGGGGGCCAGGCTGGCCATGCACCTGGGTGACCCATGAGTTGTTTCCATGGTGAAGATCAGGTCTGGCTGCTTTAACTCTGAATTATCTGGGAGACTGAGGAACCTATTACATGCCAGGCATAGTCAGGGAGTGGTCAGGACAGGCTTGAGTGATCCTGGCAGAGAATCAGACCCAGTCTCTGCACCTTCCCTAGTAATGGCTATCCGTGTCCTACTGGCTCAAGCAATGGTGCTGGCCCGTTACAGCCCTAAGACAGGCCTGATTGAGGCTTGGAGCCAGATGAAGAACACATAACCTTTATGGGGGGGAAAGCAAAATCAAAACCTCACTTACTTGGGTTTCTAGAATGGGGCAATTCTTTTTGCTACTACAGTACATTTTTTAAGGTTTTTTTTTTGTTTTTGAGGGGTTTTTTTGTTTTTTGTTTTTCGTTTTTTTGGGTTTTTTTTGCCCCTCCCGGCAGAGAGAGAGGATTAGAGAGAATCCTATGCCAACTCCAGTCCCGGTTGGGGGGGTGGGGGGCAACACGGGGCTCGATCCCACAACCATGAGATCACCACCTGAGCCAAAATCAAGAGCCAGATGCTCAACTGACTGAGCCACCCAGGCGCCCCACATTTTTTAATTAACAAATGGATGAAAGGCACTTCCTGACATTTCAGCTCATCTTTCAGAGACTTCTAGTGGGGAGGACTCCAAATAAAGCTTCCTTATGACTTCCTAATACTTTTCGGCCCTTGCAATCTTCCCACCACACACATATCCAGCATCCTCCCCTCTCATTCAGTCTGCACCCCACATTCTGCGTAGCCCACTCTCAGCAGGCCTGCCACTTCCCAGACATGTCATGAGTGTTCATGCCTCTCAGCCTTTATGCATGCTGTGTTTTTCTACCTGGGACGCTTTTTTCTGTCTCCTTTACCTTCCTAGCAAAGCCCCCTCATCCATCCATTTGAGACAAACTCAAATATCCTCCTGTAAAGCTTATGCCATCCTGTACTATATTATCACAGCACCATTTAGAACATATTTCAATGCACTAAAATGATCTGCTTAATTATTTCCTCCCACTCCACTGTGAGAGTCTTCAGGACGGAACCCTGACTTACTCCATATGCCCAGCTCTGAGCACTGGTCCTGCCACATGCTGAGTTCTCAGGGAAAATCTGCCAGTCGAACACATGAATGAAGGAAGCACAAATGGGGACACGGAGTGTGGAAGAGCAATGTTTTCAATCTCGAGGGCATGTTGATCAGGGAGGTAATATTTCTTGGGTTTTCTGAGGTCTCACTAAAGAAGCATGATGATATATGTTGCTAAAATAGAGGGGTTCTGAAAAAAATCAATAATCCCGAAAGGTCTGCCCAAAAAATATGCCAGCGGGCTTGCTAGCTGGGCAGGGTACAGACTTCAGAGGACGGCTCCTCAGCGAGATGATTCACCCCTGTCCTGGAGTCTGTGGCCAGCAGTTGGAATACCTGTGCTTATCTGCATCCTGCATTGTGATAGCATCTCCAGGCCCCACGGCTCCACCTTTGGAAGCTTTAAGGGAAGAGGAAAGCCCATGCAGGGTGGTCAGGGAAGTTGACGTAGCCTGGGCTGGAGCCCAAGACCTGGCCGATGTTATCAGTCCATGTTGAGATGATGCTGGCAAGGGGCTCTCCTTAGTCTTAGGCTCTAAATTTAAAAAAATAATCATTGATGCTTCCAGCAGTTGTTTCTTTTTATCTACACTTGGGATCCACTGCAGGCCTCCACAGACTCAAGCATTTAGTGAGTTTTATCCGACAGCTTTGCACCCAGGAGCATGAGCCATGATCCACCCAGAGCCCATGCCTGGATTTGAGTCTCCCTCAACCCCGGCGTCTCCCAGCCCCTCTAGAACCTAAAGCGTGGATATAAGAGGTTTTGACTTGGAAGGGTCAGTGCTGGCCCTCCCCTTTTCTGCTCCCATCTCTGCTTAGTTTCATGGTTGAAGCTGGGCATCCCCAGGCTAAGAGGGCATGGGAGGGATGTGTGGGGACTAGCCCTATCTTCCAGAGGGGCTGTCTGCTCAGTGTGTGTCTGGATGTACCCTGCTAAGGGATGTGCTCTGCCTCACTTTACTTCTCAGGCCAGGGCCTTTTCCTAAACCCCAACCCCTTGCTTAGGCCCACCCATAGGCCTAATACTTTGCCCGCATTCCTCCTGAGATCCGCAACTGTGTCTCTGGCTTCCCAAATGCCAACAGCCTCCCCCTCTGTATTGGATAGATGACATCACTGCCCCTCTGTGGTAATGTTATCCTTGCTTAGGGACCATAGCTGCTAGGTCCCCTCTCCCGTCCTTGTGCGTGCCTCACTCTGCTTGCTTTTTCCACATAGCACAAACTCAATGTCTGACATCATAGTATACACCCATTTATGTATCTATGTATTGCCTTACTGGTCTTTGAGCTCCTTGAGGGAAGGGAGCTTGGTTTTACTCTCTGAGCAGTGAGTGGCACAGAGAGACATTCAGTAGTATTTGAATGGGTGAGTGCCCAGGCAACATGATGTGTCTCCCTTGAGCCAGAGTTCACCATGTCCTGTGAAATGTCCATGTCCTACAGTACCTGAGTCAGACAGCAGTGGTTCGGATCCAGGCTTTACCACTAGCAGTGTGATATTGGGCTCAGCTATAAAGTGAGGTCCATAATGGTTCTCTCCTCCTAGGTCATGGGCGTGGGGACTTAGTGTGGTCAGTTGCAGAAAGGGCTTAATATGGTGCCTGGGGCATATGTATAACACCCAAGAAATGTGAGCTCTAAAAATGTTTCCAGACACCATGGCCAAGATGGCAGTGGGCTGAGGGAGTGTGGCCCATGTGGCTTTCGCTGACCCCAAGGAAGCAGCAGATGCTTGTAAGGAAGCCTGGTATGCAGCAAGAAGGCCACTTAGGGAAAGGGTGACATGTTTCCCATTGTTACTTCATTTATCCTCTTGGGAACTGGGCCTTCAGAGGTTCTCAGGAAGGTCAGAATTGAACTTGAGGAGGGGAGCTGACAAAGCCTGTCTTCCAACCTGCCCCAGGCCTGTCAGGTTGAGTCTGGCCCTGCCATTCATGAGCTCTGTGACTTCAGGAAAGAGTCTTAGTGTCCTCAGCCTCCATTTCCTTATGTTAACAATGGCCACACTACTACTTAACGTGCAGGCTCCCATGAGGATTGAGTGGGACAATGCAAGTGAAACAAGCCCAGTGAACCCACATGTCCACCGTGCATCAGGAACCACATGCTGAAACTTCAGAAAGTAGGTTCTAGACAAAGAGTGACTTTTTAATTCCTATGTGATTGTGAGGTCTAACAGCAGCACCACGGGGTTTTTCTGGGTATTTTCCAGAAGGATCCTCAAACCTTAGTCTAAGGTCTTCTGTTCCAGGTGCTATTCAGCCAACCAACAACCCTCCCCTAATGGCCAGGCTCTGGCTGGACTCTGGATACAAGGATGAGGAAGACCCTATCTCCTTCCTCAAGGAGCTCATAGCCAGGTGGGACATTCAGTATATTAGCACCATAAAGGAGACAGGGCCAAAGGGCTGAGAGAATTGGAGAGAAAGAGTCCCAAAGTCTTCCTGGAGAGGTTTAAATCTTGGTCATTAGAAAGCATTGAGCCAGGACAGCATTTATTCATTCATTCATTCTTGTAAACATATTTATTAAAACAAAACAGGGGCGCCCGGGTGGCTCAGTCGGTTAAGCATCCAACAGTTGATTTAGGCTCAGGTCACGATCTCACAGTTTGTGAGATCGAGCCCCGTGTCGGGCTCTGCACAGACAGTGGAGCCTGCTTGGGATTCTCTCTCTCCCTCCCTCCCTGCCCCTCCCCTGCTCTCTCTCTCTCTCAAAATAAATAAATAAACATTAAAACAAAACAAAACGAACACCAAAGTATGCCTACCATGTGCCAGGCATGGTGAGTGCCCAAAGCCAGGACCATGTAGCAGAGCAGCCGGTGCGGCCACAGCTCTGGCCTAACCACTTGGAGTGCACAGCTGACTTCCCATTGCCCGCACCTGCAGCTTTTCACCTGGGGGCTTTCTCCAAAGCCAGGGAAGGTTTCTCTGCCATGCACAGAGCAGGCTGGGTGGGCTGGGAACTAATGCGCCCCAGAGCAGCCCTCAACAGTGCCTGCTGGGAGTTGGTATATGAATACCCGGGCCTCTTCTTCCTAGCTTCGTTATGTTCATTTGTAAAATGGGCCTAAGAGCAGAAAAGGTCCCTGCCTCCCAGGGGTGCTGTGAATGAGAGCAGAGATGGGAGAGGCTTCCTTTAGGTTTTCGTCTGCTTTAAATTGCAAAGTGAGACTGAAGGGCCAGCACAGAGCCGTCAGGTGCTTGTTCAATACACCCTCCCACCGTTACTCCCGAAGTCGAGAAATGTGTTAAGAACGTGGACTCTAGGGCTAGACTGCCGAACCCGCCATGTTGGCTCTACCACTTGCTAACCATTTGAACTTGGACAAATTACCCTGTTTATGCCTCAGTTTTTCATCCATACATTGGGTTATCAGTAGTACTTACCTAATAGAGTTTCTCTGAGGGTTAAGTGACTTAATACACATAAAGCTCTTAGGAGTCCTGGCACACAGGAATGTCCTCATAAGGGGCTGTTCAGTTAGTGGATGACAGGCTAGGATAGGAAGGGGGTTGAGGATCCAATATGAAGTGGCCCCTGAGGAGAAGCAGCAGTGCCCTGGGCCTGGGGAAGCCTCAGGGCAATTTGCTGTAGGCTGGGCTTTCCCAAATAATGGAGGGGGGCCTGCTTCTAGGCCAGGCACCTTCCTTTGAAAAGGAGGAAGGGAGGGACCCCTGAGGGGCTCGGTTAGTTAAGTGTCCAACTCTTGATTTGGGCTCAGAGTCGTGAACTCACATTTCATGAGATCAAGCCCCCCATCAGGCTCTGTGCTGACAGCATGGAGCCTGCTTGGGATTCTCTCTCTGCCTCTTCCCTGCTCATGCTCACTTGCACGTGCTCTCTCTCTCAAAACAAATAAACATTAAAAAAAAAAAAAAGGATGGGGACAAAGGAGTTCAGACTAATGAGCATACAAGAACACCACTCATTAAGTGCTTACAGCATGTCAGGCATTGTCTCACAGAACCCTCCAGCCACTGCAAGAAGTAGATAACATCCTTCCCATCTCAAAGATGAGGAAATTGAGGCTCAGAGAGGTTAAGTCCCATGCCCAAAGTCACACAGCTGATAGATGGCCACAACTGGGAATTAAATTGTAGTTTCTCTCTCTTCTGAGTCCCTGCTCTTTGTGCTTCCTGTCACATCTTTTTATAAAGAAACAAAAACCCAAGGGCTGAGAGCAGAGCACTTGGGGTCTGCCTTGTCATGCACCCCTTCATGGGATTCTTCCCTTTGAGAAAAGATTGCCCAAAGATGTTCAGTGAGCTGAGGAAAATAACACCCAGCTTCCTGATCTGACAAGCACCGACAGTGGATAGGGTGTAAATATGCGTGCAAAGCCCACTGGGTCTCCTGGGTCATGAATCAGCCAGGCTGAGGCTGCTGGTCACACAGCCTAAGCAACGGTGATTTGCAGAAGCGCAGAGCTGACTTACAACCTTTGGGAGCCTTAGCTCTCCCCCTGGAGGACACTCAGGGCTGTGCCGCAGGACTTGGACCTCGAGGCCTGTCGTTGGTCCTCACTGGTGTCCTGGAACACATCAGTGTTTTCAGCGCCCTGTGTCTGTGTTCCAAGGAGAAAAAAAATCCCTCCTTTCCCCTAGCCTTTCCTCTAGTTGGAGAGCTGCAGATCAAGGAAGACTTCCAAAAGAGTCTCAGCTGGGCCAGATGGGGCAGGAGGAATATTCCAGGGAGAGGAAGCAGTTAATGCAAAGGTACTGTGGCCCCACTGAGTTTGACATGTTTGGGAATGTGACTTGAGTGTAGAGCCTTATGGAGGCTAAGCAAGTGGGAACCAGGACCTTCATTCAACCCTGCAGGCCAACAGCGATGGGGCTGGAGTAGGGGCCTGGGGGGAGGCTGTTCCTCTGGCATTTATAGAAGCTTAGACTTCCAAGGTCTCAGGATCGTGGGTGTCAGTATCCAAGAATCACAGACTTTAGAGATCTCAGACTCTTGAAATTTGGGACTCCTCACAAGCTCTTGTGCTCTCCGTCATGAGATTTTAGATCAGGTTTCTGAGTTGGGCAGCACTCAGAAACCTTCAAGTCTTGCACAAAAGGAGAATTTAGTACCAGAATTCCAGTTGGCCTCTGGCTTAACTGCCAACGGCAACCGGACGTTCCCAAATGCCCACACTGGACCTGGCCCCTCTGGAATCTCCTTTGTGTGCTGGGACACCAGCAGGGCCTGTTCCCAGCTCAGATTTAACCTGCTGTTACAGGCTGGATGCCAGCATTTCCTGGGGCTTTGAGGTCTTGGTGGTTCCCTCCCCTGAAGTTCACAGCAAGGGCCCTGCCCAGTGCTCCTGAGCGGTGGGGTGGGGTGGGGTGGGGGTGGGGGGTGCTGGAGCTGGAACAGTGGCCAATCCACTCTGCCTGGGTGCAGCTTACATTAATCACCCATCATGGCATTTTTAATAAGTCCTGGGATTCCTACTGAAAATCATCCTAGGAGCAGGAATATTTTATGCCCTGAAAGTAATATCATAGCATTTGGGCCACTGCCCCACCTTTACTTTATGTGAGTTTCCATCTCCACAGCCCCAGGCAAGCTGGCTCTTGTCCAAGGTCATTTAGTCTGCGAAGACAACTGATTTCTATTAGTCCATTATTCTTGTTTTCATCCTCTGAATTACTCATGGTGGATGAATAGAGAATTGGTGGAACAGAGTGCCTGTAGCTCAGGCCCCTGGCGGCAGGGAGGCGGGGAGAAAGAGCTGGATTCTCTTCCCGGTCATGCTGTTACCAGCTGTGCGACCTTGGGCAAGTCTGAGGGTGTCTGGAGCAAAGAGGGTGCAAGCATTCAGAAGCACCCCCCCTTGGAACTGGAGGGTGCTACAGCATGGACCAGTACCCCATGGTGAACACCCAGATTGTTTCAGGCAGCCTTCTGTCCTTGGCCCTTTACTGTGTTTCCCAGCACAACTGTGCCTGAATAGTGCCCGATTGTGAATTCCAAAGGTGAGTAAGGTGTGCTCTAAGAAAGTCAAACCCAGGCCCTCTCCCCTCATTTGTTGGTCTTGCTTGCTCAGGGATTTTTATCCCAGAGAAATTGGATTTGTGTGTGAATACTCTACCAACTCTCCAGTCAAAAGGAAGCTGAGTTGGGCAGTCTAATCCCTTCCCTTGGGCACTAAGGATACACAGTAGTGAGAAGAGGATATTTTCTTTCCGAATTGAATCAGCGATCACAGAATGCTATTGAGGGAGGCCTGAGGCATGTGGCTCCTTTGGTTGGCTGTGGGGCAGAGTAGCAAACAGCAGTCATTAGAGGCAGACTGATCGGAGTTTGAACTCCCCTGCTCATGCCCTACCATCTGTGTCGTTAGGGGCACGTCACTGAAAGTCTGTTCCTTGAGTTTTCTCTTGTGTCATTTGAAGATAATCACGTGTGGGATTAAGAACATGGTTTGCATCCCCGTCCCACCGGCTTCCAGCCCTGGGACACTGAGCAAATCCCTCCACCTCTGTGTGCTCAGAGTGCCTAATGCATGGACTGTGGGTATAATACGTCACACCTCAAGTAGGGATCATAGTTGTATAGAGTACAGAATGGGAAACATACAAAGTGGATTTGGAACAGTACTTGGCACGTGGTGAGCTCTAAATAAACATTAGCTATAAATGTCATTGTTTGTAGGGTGGTAGTGAGATTTCAATTAGATGAGTATCTTGAATAATGTACAGTACTTCATACGTGCTGAATATATAATTGCTGGGTGAAAGAATGAAGACCTGGATGGGTAGATGTAAAGCACGGAGCCCATCATACATTAAACTGGGAGACGCACCCACAGAACTGCAGCCTTTCTGGCTGGGCATTTGAACCAGTGATCTGGGGCTGACCTGAATTATCACCAGCTGATCGTGTACACCCTTCCCCAACGCTGCATGCACAACTCTCCCCAATTCAGGGTCAATGGCATCACTAAGAGCTTGAAATCAGTTATGGTGTTTATACCACAGATGCTGGAAAATGTTACAAATCCAGTTTGGGGGGAGGGGTTTGGATTTAAAAATTTTTGTTTATTTATTTTGAAAGAGTATGCAAACACATGAGGACAGGAGGGGCAGAGAGAGAATCCCCAGCAGGCTCTGTGCTGTTTTTGTTTGCTATTGTTGAGACAGAAAGAGAGAGAGAAAGATGAAGGGAGGGAGTTGGGGGGGGGGGAGCGTGGGGGGGGGCAGCATTGATTTGCACCCAACACATTCTTGACTGGCCAGGGGACCATTTTTTACACCTGCCACCGCCATCTTCAGAAAGCAGTTCTGACCACTTTATTGCAGCACACAGGATCTTTGGGAAAATAAGTCATTTTGGAGCAGATAAGAAAGTGTTAGTGGATGTTGAAAGCCTGGCTTTGGAGACCCCACTAAGTGAGGAATGCATATTTTTTGTGGGTTTGGTGGTTACTAATGCCTGGCTATGACATGAAAGAATACACCCAGAAACAGATGGTTGGGTCTTTTGGGTGGTAATCCTGGGGATTTCTGTAACTTGCCAAGACTGAATTAATGCTTGGAGCCTCCCAGGAAGATTGTGACACTAAGGCTGGACCCTCCAGCTGTATTTTAAATGCCATATATGGGTCTCCGAGGTGGAGCCTTTCCCCAAGTCCCGAGTAAGGAGAACCATTTAAGGCCATTCCAAATCTACTTCAGTAGCAATTGACTTTGAAGAAGTACGGCAATTAAAGGAGCTGGACAGAAATTCAGCTAAGTGTAGTGGACAGAGGAAGAAGAAATGCATGCAAGAATTTGTAAACTGCCCAGAATGTGAAGGCTTGTCCGAAGGATCTTAAAGAGACAGGAAGGCATAAAGCAAGGCTGCTAAGCTCTATTTTAGGATCACCGCTGTGCAAGCCCGGCTCACCATCATTCATCAGCAGGCCTCTCTGGATTCCTTGTGGGGGTGGGGATGGGGGTGGGGCAGCATCTATACTTCTTTTTTAGCTCTTTAGATAAGCAGATGATCAGCTAGGTTTGACAACCATGGCATCCCAATGAATAATCTCTCTTTTAAAATGTGTTGACATATCATTTGTGTTTCGATGGCCCTAAATGGCTTTAGAGGAAAGTCGCTTAATCTTGATCTGAGGAAGACCAGCTACTGTTCGCTCTTGGAAGAATAAACAGAAATGTGCTGTGCTTTTAATCTTTAAATTAGCACTATTGGAGACTAGCAATTATTAGCACTTCTCAGCGGGGGTGTGCACGCTCCCCTCCCAGACACTGGAGTGGGGGTAGCTACTCCCATCTAGGCTGGGTTTCGGGGACAGACTGAGCTAGGGAGGAAGGCAGTGCTGGCTCATGTGAACCTGTGGGTCTGGGCAAGAGGGACAAAAGGCAGTGCCCTCTGCAAAGGGCAGCTGGGGAACTTCAGGAGACAGTCCAAAGCATGAGATCGAAAGATGGACACACAGAGAAATGAAAAACAACTGGGCAATGAAGGGCCTGTCACTGAAGGTCCCAACATGGAGCCCAGGGGTTTGGAAAAATGAAGAGGGAATTATCTGGGCAGGTACTGGGGGAGCCTTTCTCAAACAGAGTCTGAAGCCTTCTGTGAAGGGCTGGAGCCACACACATTGCAGAGAAGGCTCCTCCCCCCCCCCCCCCCCCCCCCCCGTAACAAAACCAGTCTTATTTCGGTTGTTATCAGGCTCAGCTGCCCATCAGAATCTCACTGGGAGCTTGTATGAAATTCACAGTCTCTGGTCCCTGATATACCAAATCAGACTCTGCATAGTGTGGTACCCTGGAGCCTGGGTTTCTACCAAGCTGATTTTTTTTTTTTTAATGTTTATTTTTGAGACAGAGAGAGACAGCATGAACAGGGGAGGGGCAGAGAGAGAGGGAGACACAATCTGAAACAGGCACCAGGCTGTCAGCACAGAGCCTGATGGGGGGCTTGAACTCACAGACCGTGAGATCATGACCTGAGCCGAAGTCGGATGCTTAACCGACTGAGCCACCCAGGTGCCCCTCTACCAAGCTGATTCTTGCACAGGCCAGTTTTTATCCTAGAGAGGCAGTATGGAGAGTAAAGAGCATGAACTCTGGGTACAGCTCAGTCAGACTGAAATGCCGGACTTCACCATGTACTGCCTGGGTCACACTGTGCCTTCATTTCCTTGTCTTCAAAATAGAACATTAATAGTAACCACGTCATTGGGTTGTCAAAAGGCTTAAATGAGATAATATATGCTAAGTGTCAAATGCCTGGTACATCATTATTACTATTATTTCCTTTATTGAACATTAGCCAGTTAATGCAGAGATACAGGGGTAGAGGAACTTAAGTCATCATACATATATACATACATCCACATCATATACATTGGGCAAGGGTTGAAAATTCATATGCTGGTGGGGACCATAGTGTCGTGGAGAATGTATGGCTTCTTAGTTTGGGTTCCCACAGAAGCAGACGCTGAAACAGGCATTGGGGTCGAGTCATTTGTCATATAGATGACCTCAGGAAACCGTGAGGAGAGAGTGTGGTGTGAGGGCAGAGAGAAAAGTCAACACTGCGGACTTCACAAACAAGCTACCGCTATGGCCTCAGGCCCAATCCCACTGGGAACCACCCAGAGACTGTACAACCTGCCTCAGCTTTGTCTCACCTGGGGGTGAGGAAGCGGGGAGGGACTCATTTCCTAAGGCTGCTATATCAAAGCAGCGTCAGTCTCAGTGGCCTAAACAACAGAAATTGTCTCAGTTCCGGAAGCTGGATGTGCAAGATCAAGGTGTCCACAGGGCTGTGATGATGGCAAATCTGTTCCATGTCTCTCCCTTACCTTCTAGGGTTTCCCGGCAGTCTTTGGTGCTCCCTGACTCAGAGATGAATCACTCCAATCTATGGCTTTGTCATCACATGGCATTCTCCCTGTGTGTCTCTGTCTTCATATGGCCATCTTCGTGTAAGGACACCCATCATATTGGATTCGGGTCTCCTCTAGTCCAGTATAACCGGATCTTAGCTAGTTACTTCTGCAATGGCCCTATTTCCAAATAAAGCCATATACTAAGGTATTGGTGGGTAGGACTTCAACATATGAATGGGGGCGGAGGGAGGACGCAATTCACCCCATAACAAATATTCATCCCCTGAGTCCTACCCCTAACGGATTGAGAGCTATGTCTGTAGATAGGCTGAGTACAGGTGGCCAGAGAAAGCCCTCAGGCAGAGAGAGGATGGCCTGCAGTGTGTCTGGGAAGGTGGGTGCCAAGGAAATGCGGGCAGGAGCATTAGACCATCCATAGTCAGGAGCATTAGGCCGCTTCTGAGTGTGCACCCTGTGAGGACTACTCAGATGGCACCCACGAAGGTGGCCAGTGGACAACACCCGTCACAGCACCCTTCTAAAGCGGCAGTTCCAGCCCAACTCCAGTTAGCACCCAGCAGGAGTGCTTTGCAGGCCAAAGGAATACGTCTCTGAGCAGATGCAGCCCTGGGAACTCCAGTTTTGAAAACTTTGCAGGAGTCCGGGCTCAGATTTCCATGGCGAGGCCTCCTCCATCATTGAGAGCCACATGTGGTTTCTCAGACTTGGCACCGTTGACATTTTGAACTGGATAATTCTTTCTTGCAGAGGGCTGCCCTGTGCCCGGTAGGATATTTAGCAGATCCACGCCCAGGAGCACCCTCCCAGTTGGGACACTCAAAACCGTCTCCAGACATTGCCAGATATCCCCTCACGGGGGTGGGAGTGTAACAAAATCGCTCCCCGTTGAGGACCACTGGGCTATAGGAAAGTAACAGCAGGGAGATCTTGTAGCTTCAGCCCGTGCCTCTCTGACTTGCCACCAACTGCACCAGGAACTGCTTCTCAGGCCCAGGAGGCCTGTCCTTTAAGAGGCTTTGGTGTCTGTGAGCCCTGAATCCATTTCTGAGATTCTTTTTCAAAGATCTCAACCTTTTCTCCCTCCTTCTCTCTCTGCCTGTTCCCTCCCTCTCTCTATCTTTCTTCCTCTTCATCCCTCTCTCTCTCCCTGTCTCTCCCCCACTGTCTCTACCTCCTCCCCCTACTCTCTGCCTCCCAATGAAGTAGATTGCATGCCTTTTTTGTCCAGCAGAATGGAAGTTCCATAAGGACTATCTGGTTCACAGCTCTTGCCACAGCAGCTAGTGAGAGCTCGGTATTTGCCAAATGAATGGGTGGGTGGCTCTCCCGTCACTCCTACTTCCCCCAAACCTAGGACAGACATGGAAAGTGGTCATCTGAGCATCGAGGGTAGAATGAGGACCACGTTCCTCCTGGGCAAGGCTGGACAGGCCGTTTTGCAAAGATGCCTATGCAGCTGCCCTCTGAAGAGCGAAGGCCCGTTGGGCATCAATTTCCTGATCCTTTATTTTCCTTTATGCCAGAGATAAAGAGTATCTCATTAGGTGTTCAAATCAGATTAACAGCCATTAGTACCAGACTTCTTCTGCTCAGCCTGCATTTTGTTTCTTTTGGGATGACCCTGTGAAGCTAATTGCTTTTTACAGGAACAGCACGGGGGCATATACAGGGAGGGAAGAAAGGGCTCTGTTTGACCAGGCTGGTGAAGTCCGCATTTTTATGTGGCTTGCAAGTCTGAAGGAGGGAGAGCAAGCAAGCAGGCTGCACTCAGCAGGGCCCTGAGGGGAGGCACCACATGGGGATGGTGGAGAGTGGCCTGTGCCCTCCCCAGAGGGGATGGCAGTTGATGAGCATGGCTTCCGGGAGTGCTGACTCACAGAGGTCATTCAGATATCAACAGAGTAGGGATTTGCAGGCAGCAGGGGAGGGCTGGAGGAGCAACAGAAGAGGGATGACACCTGGCCCCATGCAGGGTGCAGATTGTATTTCTCTGTCCATGCTGGCTATCGACAACTCCACCATTGATTCTAAATCTGGCAAAGTCGCAGAGAGCAGACTCCCCACCTCGTCTTTGCCCAACACATTAAAACAAACGTGACCTACAGCCTCCCCCTTCTTTCCATAATTATGCTCCTGCCCTGCTCTACCAAGACACTTTGTTAAAAGTTATTTGTAGATATTTCAAGAAATAGTTAAAGGGAGCTCACACGGCGGGGGTGGGGGGGGGGAGTAAAATAATGCAGACTTTAGAAGTTGAAAATCAAATCTTTTGCAAAGGTAGAGAAGCAAGAATGCTGAACCCTGTGATTAGGCATTAGATTTTTTTCTCTGAGCTTCCTGGCAGCCTTGGCAAAAAGGTAACTATGCGGGGTTATGTATTTGTGTGTAGGTATAAAGAAAATATATTTTTTGAACTAAGTTCTGAGAGGCATTTGTCATATATATATTATATATTACATATAATATATAATAGGCAGTATCTTGGACGATGGTTTCCTAGCAAACGCAGAAGTGCTTTTGAGATAGTTCTTTCTCTCTTTGGCAACGTAAAAGTTGAAGGAAAACATGAATACCTAATTAGGTAAAGACACTTTGCAAAGACTATGAGCCAATATTGTCTGGAGTATTTCAGGACTGTTTTGATTTTTGATAGCAGCTGTTTGGTCAGGACTAAGGGAATGCTCTCTTCTAATCAGTAGCCAATGTTTGGGATGCAACAGGCTGAGAACAGAATTTCCCTCTAGCTAGTCCACCAGAAACCTTTATCCTACTTCCGTTAACAGGGCGCAGAGGCACGAAGGGGCCAGCAGCTCCTACAAGAAGCAAAGCCTTCTTGTCTCTTGCTGCCACCTTCTAAGTGGCTCTTCTCTGTGTGTGTCTGGCTCTTCACATTTCCTGTGCATCAGGAGTTCACAATCTTACCCGAACCTTAGCACCACACCAGAATAACAGAGCCTGTTTTGTTAGCCTCTGTGTATAACAAACCATCCTAGAAGTAAGTGGCTTAAAACAGCAACCATTCACTGGCTCTCAGTTCTGCAACAAGGCAGCTTGTCTCTGTTCTATGGGGTGTCAGCTGGGTTCCCCCCAACCCCGCGTTTGCAATCAGCAGAAGGATCCGAGATGGCCTCACTCACTGTCTGGGCCTTGGTGGGGTAGCCTAAATTAATGGGGGCTCACTGGGCCTCTCAAGCTCAAGGAGGCTGTGTCAGGCTTCCTTACTTAAGACAGCCCGACAAAACAATGAAAGTTCAAGCTGCAAGGCCTCCGGAGGCCTAGGCCTACCACCAGCTCACATCCCTCCCCCCTGCATCCTCTTGCCCTATGGTCAGCCCAGATTCAGCCTGTGAGATGGCTACACAAGGACGTGAATTCAGGAAGGGGGGATTCATGGAGTATCACAGGGTGGCAGTCATCCACAGCCCCATCCCATCAGTAAACCCAACAACAGGAGGCAGTGGTTCTCAGCCAAGGGGTGGGGAGGGACAGAAGGGGACAGGTATGTCCTCCCTGGGGGTGGAGAAGGGTGTCATTTGGTACTAGCTCTGTTCTCACTCCAAGTTCCTGGACTCAGCCCTTAACTGCCATTATCAAAAGCCCAAATACCAGGCTTTATGAGTTCTACTTAAAAATTTCAAAAAGGATATATGAGAGGTGGACCTTTGAAGAGATGGAACAGTCAGTGTTTCAAGAGGCCTCCTGGCAGCCACGCTTGAAGACCTTGTAAGCACGGGGCACATTGAGCTATGCCGCTCTATGGCCGACTTCCTGACACTTGCAGACGGCGGCATCCCCAGGCCTCCCCAGCCAGCTGTGTGGTTGGAGATCTCGAGGTCATTTTCACATCAGCTAAAGTGAGAGATACAGCATGTGAATGGCAGCCTGAAAGTCAGCTGAATTTTCTCCAGGATGGAATGAGAACACCTGACAGACCAGCCTCATTGGCCCTAACTCCGCACAAGGGTCACTCTGTGTAAAAGGATGAGTCGAATGACAATAAAGGCTAATGACAATATGCTAATCACTCTTGCAGAAGCAGGGAAACTGGAGGGCTTGATAACAAAGCCATTGGATAACAGAATCAGGGAAGAACATACTCTGACTTCAGAGAAATGGTGTAAATCTTTAAAAAGATGGAATAAAAGCAGACTAAACATAAGATCCTAATGGTTTTGCTCAGAGCATGCATACACACACACACACATGCACACACACATGCATGCATCCACATGTGTATGCATCTGTGAAGAAACGGGATGAAGGAAGCCTGACTTAGCAGCAACATGTGAAAAGGATGTGTCATTGTCTGTTCCCAAGAAGCTCAATTTGAGTCAGAAGTAGGCCAAAATTAATGAGACCTTCCACTATATGAATAGGGGTATAGATTCTAGAATAAAGGAGGTGATTAGTTCATTCTATTCTGTATAGCCCAATTTACTCCATAAGTATTAGGCCAATTTCTAGGTGCATAATTTAAGTGTTAAAGAAAAACTAACAGATTTAGAGGAAAGCTGAGCATGATAAAAGAACCTGAACTCACCAGACGTGAGGAAGTATACAGAGGCACTGAAGACATTTGACCTAGAGAAATCCTCAGCAAGGACTTAAGGATGGCCTTTTACTCCAAGTGGTTGTCATGTGGAAGAGGGCTTTGATTCGCCCCCTTTGGCCCCTAAGTAAATCTTGAACCAGTGAGTGAAAGGTAGAAGCACCCTGGCATTTGGGGGGCAAAAGGAAGAAGAACAACATTGGATATTTAGAATGGCCCAGTAAGGAATGGACTATGTGTTTCTGGTCACTGCAGGGGCCGGGTGATCATTCATCTATCCTGATGATTCAAATCTTAGATGGGTAATTGGTTCAAAGGAACATTAAAATCCTGTGCAACTAACTCTGAGGTCTTGGGATTCATGGGGATTTGCCCAAGGTCACAGAGCAAGCTGATAGCTGTGTAGCACCTGCGTTTCCTGCCTCCCTTTAAGCATTTCTGCCTCTGATGCCCAGTTTCCTCACCTCCATGATGATCACTCGAGCAGGGATGCCTAGGGATGACATCCTACCCATCCAGTCAGCCCTGTTTGTTTGGCCACCATCATGTGTAAAAAGATCTGAAATCGATGTCTATAGGAGGGCACACCAGTTCTGGCAGTAGCTGGCATGCCCCGAGGCCTGCCCTGACCATGAGGTCCCTGCACGTGTTCCAATCTCCTGCTTGGCCGCCAGGGCTTTGCTGCTTATGGACTTCTAACCTAGATTCAGGGCAGAGCAGGAAGAGGTGGTCCTGGACCAGAGCACATGAAGAAGGATTTGCGGCTCCTTCTTCTCTTAAAACTCCCAATGTGATGGACCCGAGGAAGGAGGGAAAGGAGCTTTTTTTTTTTTTTTTTAAGCATCTACAATATGCTGTGCATTTTTCTCACATGTCAATCCCATTTAATCCTCATAACAACTATATTAGTTTCCTAGAGCTGCTGTATGAATACCACAAACTGGGAGGCTTGGAACAGTAGAAATTTATTGTCTCACAGTTCTGGAGTCCAAAACCAAGTCCAAATCGAGCAGGGCCATGCCCCCTCTGAAGGTGATAGGGAGGGATCTGTTCCAGGCCTCTCTCCTAGCTTCTGGTGCCCTCAGATGGTCCTTGGCTTGTAGGTAACCATCTTCTCTTTATGTCTCCTTACTTATCTTCCTTCTTTGCACCTGTCTCTCTGTCCAAATTTCCTCCTTTTATAAGAACACCAGTCATGGGACTAATGATCTTGACTCGGTTAAATCTGCAAAGACCCTGCTTCCAAATAAGGTTATATTCTAAGGTACTAGAGGCTAGGCTTCAGCGTATCTTTTTGCTGATCCCTAACAATCCACCCTGTGGTTCCCCAAAATCTGTGTCCTTACCACACACGAAATACATCCACCACCATCCACCACATCCTCACAGATATCAACAACTCGTTGAGGAACAGGCCTAGGATCATAACGCTCCTACCTGGAAAGCAGACTTAAACTGCATCATTGCTGCCTCCAAATACCACCCTCTTTCCACTACACAGGGCTGCTGCTCTGGGGCACGCCTGCCAGGCACCAGGCACTGTGCTGGCCGCCTCCTGCCCTTTTCTCACGGCAGGCTGCTTGTCTGGCAGGACCCCAGACTGGGCACCAAGGGACACGGAGCTCCTGCTGTCCTCTGATGAGGACAAGGCTCAGCCCAATGGGTCTATCCCACGGCGTGGGCAGGCTGTGCAGGTAGGAGGAGGACTCCTGCCAGGGCGGTCCTGGAGAACACAGGCCAAGGGTGGAAATCGAGTGCTGGGGAGGTGCAGCGATGGCAGGTGGGAGAATGCAGCCCACTAGGGTCATTTTGGGAAAAGGAGTGTCACAGGCTGTTGCCTAAACTGCTGTGGAAAACCCAACGAGCGTGGCTGCCGTGCCATATCTGGCTGAGGGGCGAGGGGACCGCAGGACCCATTTACATTTACGAAGTAGCAGGGGAATCAGATGCTTAGCCAGGCACCAGCAGGCGGCAAACCAATGCCAACTGCTCACAGGGCATAATGCCTGGTCGTCCACTTCCCGGAAGGATGGAGATCCAGGCAGGAATGGGTCCCGGGCTGTAATCTTCGCAGATGGAAGCTTTCTTTGGGCATTAGGGGAGAACCAGTGGAGGGCACTGGGGAAGAAAGAGGCCCCTGAGCTGATGAGAAGAATACGGCTTTTGAAGTCATTAGACCCGGCTTGAAACCAGCCTGTGCCACTCGCAAGCTGCATGGCATTGGACAAATTGAGAAACCCTTCTGAGCCCCATTTTCCCGTGGGCTTGTTGTGAAGATTAAATAGACAGTATGTGTGAAGCATGTGACCCTGTGCAAGTTGCCGGGCTCAATAAAAATTGTTTTCGCCTCTATTTTTCCCTTCAAAGCTGAGCGGCCCTGGCCATCCTGGGGAATATTAAGGAGACCTGGGGAAGGAAATGGACCCTCCAGCCTCTCACCTAAAAGGGTGAATGTTTTCATCGCCCCTCCCCACCTCATGCTAACGATGCATTTTCTCCCTTCCAGAGGAGCTGAAGGAGAAGCTGACAGAGTACGTAGACAAGGTGAATGGCCAGAAGCCGGGCTTCATCAAGGTCGTGCGCCACAGCAAGCAGGAAGGCCTCATCCGCTCCAGAGTCAGCGGCTGGAGGGTGGCCACCGCCCCCGTAGTGGCACTCTTTGATGCCCATGTGGAGTTCAATGTGGGCTGGTAAGTGCCCATCAGGAGAGGAGGAGAAGTCCCAGTGTGGTCCAGGGCTTTGGCGCAAATGAGTGCAAAGCATGCTGGGATCTCAGTCCTAGTGCGGGAAAGGAGAGAATTCTTGAAACAGATGAGATCTGGATGTGTGACTGACATAGGCCACCAGGCTGGCCCTTCAGGGTGGGGGAGAGTCAGGGGCCAACAGGTCAATACAGAGTGTCTAAAGGGTATGGTGACATCAGGTGTGACTCTGGCTAGTGTCTTCCTCTAGGAGACGGGATCTGGGAGAGGGTAAATACTAAGGGCAAGGCTTAGAATTCCAGCCCAGCTCAGGACAGGGCTGCAACTGCTGGGCAAGGGACAGCTGGACCAGACATGAAGCAGACAGTGGTGAGAAGGGGCTAAGGTAGCTTGATGTTATCACGGGTGGCCTGGGCTCCCCCAAATGCCAACCCAGACGTAGCATAGAATCTCAGATTCTTCCTATTGGTGAAACTGTGTCTTAGAAAACCTTTCTTTCTCTGGTCAGGGCTGCTGAGGTGCTGTGTGGGGCAAGAGAAAAGGCATATGGACTCAGTGGCTGCAGCCAATCAGGGATAGGACATTGACATCCCTGCAGGGCCAGCGGGGGTGTGCTGTGGCTGGCCCACTGTGTGTGGCTTAGTAGAGACCCAGGGTGAGGAGGGCCCTTTAGCAGGAAGGAGCTGCCGGGCATGCATGCAGCATGACTACATTTGGGCATACTTTTATATAACAGGCCCAAATTAAGGCTGCAATGAAGCTGTTTTTTATAGTTGAAGTCCCTGCTTGCCATTTGTGACTATTTAAAAAACATTTTCACTGGATTTATGGCCAGAAGAGGAGAGGGACACTTACTATTTCAAGCTGATTTGAATAAACAATTACGCAACAAATGCATTATTAATAAGAAGCTCATCATTCCTGTCTGCAAACACTTTATGTACCTGGTGCCCATGGGGGCCTCCTGGCTGCCTGGAAGTCCTACCCCCCGCCTCTCCTTGGGCAGTGGAGGGCGTGTGGGATGGGGTGGAAGGACTGAAGCAGCATCAAGTAAGTTTCTTCTCACCTCCATGCTTCTGCCACTGTCATCTGCCTTTTCCTCCTGGTTGATACACTGAATTTTAGCAAAATCAAAGCCTGAGTTGAAAGCTTCCCATAGAACCTCAGATCTCCTCCTCTCTTCTTTCTTGGGTCTTGATTTTTTTTTTTTTTCTAGTAGAAAAAGTGAAAGCAACCAGACACAAGTATCTAAGGCACGAAGAATCTCTCAGCTCAGCCCCAGACAAGCTGCAGGAGTGCCCAGGCCTCTTGCCAACCCACAAGTCTAGGGAGAGGGGTGGAGGTTAAATAGGGACTCCTTCCCTGGGGGCAGAACAGCGCTCCTGGAGCAGATGGCCAGGCATTTTGTTCATTTTCCTGCAGGGGTGGGGGGAGGAAGGAGCTCTAGGGGTCGCCAGCTGGACACCTTGGAAGCAGTTACCGTCCTTCCCCTCCTCTTGCTCAGGGCTGAACCTGTGCTCACCCGCATAAAGGAGAACCGGAAGCGGATCATCTCCCCCTCCTTTGACAACATCAAATATGACAACTTTGAGATAGAAGAGTACCCGCTGGCTGCCCAGGGCTTTGACTGGGAGCTGTGGTGTCGTTACCTGAACCCCCCCAAGGCCTGGTGGAAGCTGGAGAATTCGACCGCCCCAATCAGGTAAAGCATCCTTCCCTGCAGCTCTCTCTGCCTTGTCTTCCAGGCAGGGACTCGCCTCCCAGCTCAACCTTGTTCCCCAAACTCCAACCCCACTGTGGGATGATGGGGTTGGGGGTGGGGCCAGAAGGGCCCTTCCCAAAGGGCCACAGATGAGCCCTTCCAAAAGGACTATGGCACCAGCATCCATTCAGAGGCTCAGAGTTATTCATTTGCACACATGGTGATGGGACACCCGCCGGGTACCAGCTGCGGTGCCGGGTGCTGGGGATCCAGAGGGATTAAGACTCAGTTCCTGGCCCCAAAAGCCTGAAGTCTAGTGAAAACAGACAAAATAATTGGAAGAACAAATTGTTGCCGGAGGAAACTGCATGGAAAGTGGGGAGAATCTTTTTCAGAGACTAACATTTACACTTGTTTTTAAGTGCATAGAGGAGATTGCCAGCTGGGGCGGGGACCTTCGTACGTGAAGAAGCAGAGTGAGTTTGTGGACACAGAGGAGGTTTAAAGGGACCTTTGGGAGGAGGACCATGAGGAGGCAGCCTCAGGCAATGAGGCTGGAGGGGCAGAGAGGCAAGACCAGACCTCACAGCGCCTTGTATGCCTTGCTGATATTCAAGTTAATCCTGTAGGACTCAGTCAAAAGTGGCTTCAAACTGCATTTTAAAGATTCCGAACTCTTTCTGCCTTTGCCCCTGCCTTCACAGACACCCAAATGACTCCACTGTGCAGCCTCTGTTCCATGGGTCAGGACTCCTGAAACAGCCACCCCACCAGCCCTTATTTCTGTCTGGTTAATCACAGATCAGGTGCCTTTATGCTCTCTGCAAAGTCCTGCTCGTTAAACACACAGATGGCACCAGAGGTGGCCTAGGGGACAATTCTTGGAATGAAAGAGGAGATTAGAAACTGATGTTGCTTTGTATTACATGAGGGAGAAAGATTATGAAAAATTTAATTGAAAGTGGGTGGTTAATATCTGAGATCACATCTTTCCTTGCCAGAAAACAAACCATAGTCCTATTTATAACAAGGTGAAAGAGAACCACATAGCTTTCCTGCAGTTACCCCTGTTACCCACCTGTTAGCCCCTGCCACAATTTTGTGTTGTTAAATATATGTTTGGAGGTCACTGTGTGCAAGGGTCTCTTACACACACAGTCTCATTTGCTCCTCATTATAACCTTTTGACAGCTCATTGGGTCATCCCTGTTTCACAAGATGAGGACAGCCCATAAGATGGACAAAGGAGAATGTCCCTGCCACACAGGCTGTGGGCAGTGGAGCCAGGATCCAAACCTAGGTTGGCTAGATTCCACATCTAGTTGTCATCCACATAGATTCCCACTGTTGAGCTCATAACTGCCACGATTGAATTCTGCCCCTAGGTGAGCTGAATGCTACTGGAAGGAAGTATACTGTCATACAAGGAGTGTTCTTGCAGAAGACTGCACTGACATTCGCTGCTTTGCTCTGCTCATCTTGAAATGTGTCAACCTGGTCATAGTAAACCTAATTCTAGGTCCTTGACAAAGAATAGGATCTCAAAGTTTTCATTACCTAACTTTTGTCAAAAACTTGGCTGAGAGAAAATTATATTCATGGAAGGTTTTTGGAAGAACAATACTGACTTAATCCTAGATGAATAGAACCTCATAGAAAACTGTGAGCTATACAAATATACCTTGCCCACTTTGGCTCCTATTTCCTTGGAGCTGTACATCAGTGCTTTGTCCATATGACGTAAGCTATCAAAAGAGCCCAGAGGTATCTTCTATTGCATTCTAAAGTGACGTTTTTGAGATGGTTGTTCACTATGTCCCAGAGTGACCTCTAAGAATACTGACATGAGAAATTTATTTCAAACTGACTGCTAGTCAAAGAAAATCTTATTATCCTCAAGGAATTAGTGTGATATTTTCACATGGGAGCAGTACTTCTTATTCCTAAGACATGTTTGTTCATTTTCACGTTGGCTTCCAGGAAGCTCAGTGTCAGTTTTGTGGGTCTACTTTAATTTTTTTATTTATTTATTTTTGAGAGAGAGACAGAAAGAGTGAGGGAGGGAGGGTCAGAGAGAGAGGGAGAGAATCCCAAGCAGGCTCTGCTGCCAGCACGGAACCCGATGTGGGGCTCGAACCCACAAACCGTGTGAGATCATGACCTGAGCCAAAACTAAGAGTCGGATGCTTAACCAACTGAGCCACTCAGGTGCCCCCCGTGGGTCTACTTTAAAACCTGTGAAGGAGGACCTAACACTGTACATGCATCCTGACTGGCTCCTAATTTGTTGTTAACTCTTGGTCTTTTCAGACATTTATGTATTTTGTATTTCAATGTATTGGACATTTTTTTCGTAAGCTCCTTCTGATCTTTTTTGGGAATGAGGTAAGGTAGAAATCAATAACACTTCCAGGCTGATTGGGTCCACTTCATACCCTAGCTAGTTAATAAGTAATAGACTGCCTGAGGTGGCCTGTTTTCATTCCACAGTGATTGTTTTAGATTCTGCTGTTTCCCTGAGTGGGTTTGGCCAAATGGGGAAGGCTCCTTCCTGCAGGTCTTGGAGCACCATGTGGAAATACTCAACATTTCAGGAACGTCAAGGAAAAGGTTGAGACCTCACTCTTGTTCACTCTTCTGGACTGATGTTTTTAAATCACCATGAATTCATGGAGGGGATTCTCCAGGCTTCTTGATTGTGCAAGTGCATCTTTTTTAATGATTTTTAAAGTAACAATTCTGTCCGACAAGTTTTCAAGGTTTTACATTATTTAATTTAATCCTTATGAGGTTCTAGTTGATTCTATTTCATGGATATGGAATCGGAGGCTCAGAGAGGCTAGGGAACTTTTCTCAGTGACACACAGCCAGGAGGGAATTCTTCCCATAGCACGCACCTCCAAGGCCAGGGTCAAAGCATCCTTCACTACAGCAGGATCTCCGCCTGCTTTAGGAGTAGTGGATTGAAGTAGATTGTCCTCCCTGGCTTCCTGTGGTCTGTGGAAGGTGAGCCCATCCAGAACAAAATGCTGTGATTTAAAAGGAGGGGGGCCAGGGACCCGAAGGCACCAGTCCCTGCCTGAGCAGCCTCCTGCATCAACACTGTCTAAAGAAATGGCCTGCAAAATAGCTGTTTCTCCACCTTGATGAGTTTCCAATTTCAAAGATGGGTCCATTTGCATGTGACTGACAGTTTTCTCATCACTGAGGATTCATCATTTCTCTTTCTCTTCCCCTCCAAATCCTTCAGCCACCAGCTGATAAGATGCTATATACAAGGGCTAGAAATGGTAGCAGTGTGCAGTGGAACAATTCAAAGTCATTTGTGTAAGCTAATGCTCTCAGCAGAGAGGCAGTCCACATGTGCTCATGCTGATTCTCCTAATACGAATCACTCCTAGCAAAGTCCTGTGCTTCAGTGAGTGCCTTTACACGGCCTATGAACCCTGAGCCCACATTGTCACTAAGGAAAGACCTTCCAGCTCCTGGACCAATTGGCTCAGGCCTAAGACCCAATTGCTGAGGCCTAAGACCCAGGCCATGTACTAAACCCTACCCGTTGGTTATCTCCCTCCAGTGTCCCACAGGCACCTTCAGATCTGTTTTCCCAGTAGGGAATGCTTCTTCCTTCTGAAGCCAGCTTCTCCATGGCCCACATCAATGGGTGGTCCCCACTCCACCATCATGCAAACCACAAAGCCAGCGGGCATCCAGAGTCCTCCCACCCTCCCTCCCTCCCTCTCTCTCTCTCTCTCTCTCTCTCTCTCACCCATTCACCTGTTTCTAAGTTCTGTTGATTTATATTAACATGTGTCCTTAAACTGTCTGTCCATTCCTGATATGCTGGTCAAGGGCCTCATCATTTCTCACAGGACATAGCAACAAGCTTCCCAACTGGATTCCTCAGTTTTCACCCAATCACCCCACAGCTGCTGCAGGATTCCTTTTAAAGCACAGATCTGTTTGTTCTCCATATTTAAGAGTCTGGGGTGGGTTTTTTTGTTTTTGGTTTTTCGGTGGGGTGGGGCTCTCTTTTTCTTTGTTCTTTTGTTTCTTAAATTCCATGTATGAGTGAAATCATATGGTATCTGTCTTTCTCTGGCTGACTTATTTGTGCTCCTACCAAAGTCGGATTAAAATTCCTCACTGACACTCCTCTACCTCCAGATAAAATGCAAATCATTTACTGTGCTGTCCAAGCCCCAGGTAATCTTTCTAAGTGAACCAAGGTTAACACGCAGGACCCAAGTTGGGGAAGGGTGAGGGAGGTAGCATGGGTACCCAGGTAGAAACAGAGACTGGTTGTGCAGCTCAGAGCTCAGGCATCGGGGAAGCTACAAAAGCAGACATGCAGCCTGGGCCCGCAGACTGAGTACTCGGTCTCTGGGCTAACACACCATGCAAGTGCCACGTGGAATGATGGCAGGCCCCAAGGTGGGGAGCTACCCACGGCCACCTTGGGGAAACAGCCTCTCTACAGCCTCTGGTGAAGGTGGGCGTGGGAGGGGCCCTCAGAGAACAAGGCCCACCCCAGCTCAGCAGCAAAAGAAGGAAGAGGAACAGATCCTTCTGGTAGGAAGGCACCACCGCTCTGACTCCTCTGGCAGCCCCTCTGCTAACTGCTGGCCCATCTCTCCTCACCCCTGTAGGAGCCCCGCCCTCATTGGCTGCTTTATTGTGGACCGGCAGTACTTCCAGGAGATCGGCTTACTGGACGAGGGCATGGAGGTCTACGGAGGCGAGAATGTCGAGCTGGGGATCAGGGTAAGCAAGGTTTCTCACCCAGAGAGCTTGGCTCAGCTCCCCAAAAGGTGAATGAGCCTAGGAGGTGGAGAAATGGGGCTCCAGGTTGCTGACTGTCTAGTCCTTAACCTTACTTCGTGTGTGTGATCAGGGCTGCTTGCGGACAGGATAGAGACACAAGAGGGGACCTATAGAATTTGCAGGAAGAAAAGGACTTCAGAAACTGCTTTGGCTAGGGCCGGGGACATGGGAGAATAGAGCTCCCAACTATGGGAACAACCTCTTTGTTAAAACCAAACATAGGCTCCTCAGGGCTGAGCAGAAGTGTGCTCCAGGAAGAGACCTGCACGCATCGAGGGGTGGCTGTATCAGAGTGACCCTTAGAGTCACCTCCCCTTGGAATTTCTCACTCTCATATTCTCTGCCTCCTCCACAGCATTCCAGAGAACTTTCCTAAAGACTTTACCAAGAGAGAGCTCCAGGGAAATAAAACTCGTGGGCTATAAAGAGCAAAACACAGCCAGGCTCACTCCATTCTGTTTTCTGATGTCACCATGTGCTGGTCAGACACTCAGACCTATTCAGACCACTCTTCAGAGGTAGCCACCATCCTTCCCCGAAATAGAAGGTCTTTTGCAGCTATTGACACATGGTGTGAATGCACAATAGGCATCATTTTAATTTCTCATCCCATGGGAATATTTCCTAGGCTCTGGCTCTTTTTCCTGGGCCCATGAAAAGATAACTCCAAAATGATACCTCCCCCATCATGTCTGAGGGACACATTCGGTGCCCTGGTGGTTGGCAAGAATTTAATAATGGAGACAATGAAGGATCTCATCCTAGAGGGAAGCCCACCTTTCTGTCTAGGCCGTGGTCCTACCCTCACAAAAGAAAAACAATATTCAAGCTGTGACTTATCCCTACAGTGGTCCCCATTGTCCTCTCCATGGGCATTGTAATTGAAGCAGCCTGACACATCCATGTGGGACAGCCCTTGGAGAGGACCTTGTATCTGCTGGAGTTCATGGCCATCATCCAAGATATTCCTCATCACTGCCAGCTCTCCACACAAACCACCCCAGCATCCAGCTCTTTCCTACTAATGACCCACTCTTGGCCTTGTGGCTTCAGTGTCTGTATTTCCAGTTCTCAGTCAGGACTCCAGCTTGGACACACCCTCCTCTTACCTCTAACTTCCTTAGTCCTCCCACCCCACTGGGCAAGTCATCTGACCCTGAACAGACCTTGCCCTGCCCTGAAGGGAGACTAGGCATCTCTGCTGAGCATCTCACAACATCTACAATGGTCTGACCAGCACTGTGTGGGCTTGACTTACTGCCCAGCCTTAATCCTAAGGCTCTGACGACTGGCAGCAGGAGCAGCCTATCTGCAGCTGAGCTTAGAAAACACTTCTAGACACTTGAATTCACTGAAATCCAGAGAGATTGCTTTGAAGGCAGTCAAAATGCATGGGCTTCGTAGGGAGCTAATATATTCATAGAGGACAGCACCTGCGTTATCACCTTCCCTCCTCCAGCTCTCCCTACATCAGTCGTTTATTCACCATTTGTGTCCTCACCATCTCAGTTCCGCACCACTCCTAAATAAATGGTCGTCCCCAAACATACTATTTTTCACAAGGAGCTGCTGCCAGGAATTGGCGGAGCAGGTGGGGCCCCCTCCAGTAAGTGTGCTCTCTGGGTAGAGATGCTTGAGGACTCAGAGAGGAAGTAGATGTGTGAGGTCTTCCCAGAGACTGAGCTCACACGTATGTGGGACAGTCATGGGGTGGTGGGAGACTTCTGGCTTTTCCTCGCCCAGATTATAAAGCTGTTCTGGAGTGTGGGCTTGGGTGAGGCTTTCAAAAAGTGTTTAAATTATGGGGGTTTGTGTTCAGGGTGTAAAACGTTGCCTGGCTTTTCTTCTTCTCTGTCTCTTCCCTCCCACGTGACAGAGACAAAATGTCATTGTAGTTGAAGGAAAGGTGTTTTTAAAAGCACGGACTGGGGGCGCCTGGGTGGCTCAGTCGGTTAAGCGTCCGACTTCACCTCGGGTCACAATCTCACGGTTCGTGAGTTCGAGCCCCGCGTCGGGCTCTGTGCTGACAGCTCAGAGCCTGGAGCCTGTTTCAGATTCTGTGTCTCCCTCTCTCTGACCCTCCCCTGTTCATGCTCTGTCTTTCTCTGTCTCAAAAATAAATAAACATTAAAAAAATAATAATAAAAATAAAATTAAAAAAGTAAATAAAAAATAAAAGCACGGACTGAACGGCCTGTTGGCCGACAGAGCTGAGAACAGGAGAAGCTAGTTCGTTTGAATTCCAGTTACCCGCCCCCCGCCACCGCCAAAATGATTTTAATGTTTTGTGTGGTTATTAGTGTCTTCCTTTCATGTATTAGGAGTTCGCATCCCAGTGTCTCACTTTCATCATTTGGGATCTCCACAGGAATGTTTGTAAAAAGGAGAGATGTTGCTTTTCTCATTTCTTTGATTTAAAGATAACATATTCAAAGTCCTTGCCCATTTGGAACACAGAAAGAGTTGTTTGCACAATTATTTGCTACCTGCTCTGGCACCTAACCATGCCATCCATCTATATCCCTAAAAAGTAGTTGTTATTATAATACCCCTTTTATTCAGATGAGAAAATTGTGAAATTAAAGAGTTTACATGTGTTCTCAAAGTCATATAGCTTAGAAGAGGTAGAGAAAAGATTTAACCCCAAATCTTTATGATTAGAAAGCCTAGATAGATATTCCATAGTGAGGGAGGCCTGGGTAGCTCAACTGGTTAAGCGTCCAATTCTTGATTTCAGCTAAGGTCATGATCTCATGGTTCGTAAGATCAAGCCCCATGTCAGGTTCTGTGCTGAGCTGAGTGTGGAGCCTGCTTAAGATTCTCTCTCTCCCTCTCACTCTCTGCCCCTTCCCCACTCGTCCATGCATGATCGCTCTCTCTCAAAATAAATTTTTTTAAAAAGATATACCACAGTGATCTAGGGATAAAAGTCTTTTGAGCATACCCCCAAAAGTATTACAGTGTCCATGCAGTAATTTCCTTCTACTCTATTCAGTCATATCTACTGAATGTAAAGCCTTTTTCTTTTTTTGTATTTTTTTCCAATAATCCCCCCCTTTTTTTCTGATTTCTAATTCCACAACTCAGTGGGAAAAAAAAGAAGGGAGTTATTGTGGGCAAGCAGATGAAAACAAGCAATAAGAGCTGACACAGAATAAAAGGCAGAAAGATTGTATAGGCGATGGCTATAAAGATGCTAAAATATAAGTAGAAAGCATTCAAGAAGTGGTAAGGAATTAAGAAATTGTTAGAGACGCTTATAAATTCAATGGACTCCCCTCAAAAATATGTTGAAGTTCTAACCCTCTGTACCTGTGAATATGATCTCATTTGGAAATAGGTCTTTGCCAACGTAATCAGGTGAACATGAGGTCATACTGGGTTGTGGTGGCCCTAATCCAATACGACTGGTGTTTTTGGAAGGGATGTTTGGACACAGATAGGCACAGAGGGAGGATGACCATTGTGAAGATGGAAGCACGGATTGAAGTAATGTCAGGGAATGCCTGGGGCCACCAGAAGCTGGAAGAGGCAAGGAAGGATATCCTGTCCTAAGGCTTTGGAGAGAGTATGGCCCTGTCAATTCTTATTTTCAGACTTCTAGCCTCCAGTGCTATGAGAGAATAAATCTGTGGTTTTAGGAGATCCAACTTGTGCTTTGTTATAACACAAGGAAATTAAAGTGTGAGTGAAAATAGGTAGGAACCTAGAGAAAGTCTGCATCTACTATATTTGAAGAACCTGGTGACTTTAGGTTTATGATTTCTCAATTTCACAGAGTACAGAGGACATTATACAAAGCCTAAGGGTTTCCCAGCTTGAAGGGTCTAATAAAATAACCCCCAGCCCCAACCTCACCTCCCATAAAACTGGTCACTCCAAAGGCCTATTAGCTCAGTATAAAGATGAGCTAGAAATACTCCCATCCTCACCCCCAGTGATAGAGTGAAAATTGCCTATCCCAATTTTCTGCTGGGAAGAGAGGAAGAATTCTCCTCTGTGAGTTTCTCCCTTGGATTTATAACATAAAATCAAAATACTTCATGATCCAGAAAAATCTCAAGAGTAGAATTTAACTTAAAGTTGTTGGAAGTTCTTAAGCATCTGCAAAAATGTGTACAAACCCTCTCGGGGGAAAGACCCTTTTAACCCAGGCCATAAAACTTCCCACAGCCAGAGTTTCAAGGAATAGGAGGTCATCTTTTTTAAAAAACCACAAACGAACAAGGGGAAAAGAAAGCGCCAAGAGCAAACACCAGCAAAAGCATTGGACAGCCAAATTTGTTCTATAAAATCTTCAAGTATTGACTCTATCAGACTCAGGGTATGAAACAAGTTGTATACTAGTTTTAAATAAATTGGAAATTGGAGATATAAATAAGAAGAAAGAGACTATGAACAAGACTCATCATATTGGGATAAAAATAGAATTTTAAACATAAATATAAAAATGGAAATTAAAAGTTTAATGGGTGGATTAAATCATGCAGATGGATATTATTAAAGGAAAAAATAGTAAACTGGGAAATATACCTAAAAAGATTATTCAAAATCATCCCAGGAATACAAAGAAGAAAATATGAAAAAAAAAAAAAAGATTGAAAGACAGGTAGAATTGAGGGGAAAGATCTAATATCTTAGAATTCCAGAAGGAGATAATAAAAAGTGAGGATTAGGCAAAAGCAATTATTTTAAGAGATAATGACTAAAAACGTACCCAAGCTGGTGAAAGACACCAGCCCTCAGATTCAGGAAGTCGGCCTGTCCAAAGTAAGATAAATACAAATATATCCACACTTAGACATGTCATAGTGAATACCAGAAACAAAGAGATCTGTTAGCAGCCAGAGAAAAAAGGTAGACTACTGAAAAATTAATGATAATTAGAGTAATAGTTGACTTTTCAGTGGCAATAATGGAATCCAGAAGATGATGAGATAATATCTTAAATATTCTGAAAGAAAATAATTGTGTCTTTTATATATATAAAGGAAAGTCATTTTATGAAACACAAAAACTGTAAGAGTTTGCCACTGATAGATCCTCACTAAAATAAATTACAAAGGATACACTTCAAGTATAAGGAACATGACCCCAGAAGGAAATTTGAGGTGAAAGAAGAATACTTAGCTCAAAAAGTAGAAAATATATGAGGAAATATAAAGACACGTTGATGGTAAGTAACACTATAGTAATGTTTTATGGGATTAGTAAAACTACAATGTGTGATGACAATTGCCAATAAATTGGGAGGGGGTGATTGTAATGAAAGTGTTCTCAAGTGCCTATATGTTAATGAGGGTGGAAGGGATATTAGTTGACTTTCACTTTTGATGAAGTGAGCACATTAAAATTTCTAGGGAATCCATGAGAATCATAGATAAAGAAAGTATAACTTCCAAAGAAGTAAAGGGGACAAATGAAATATGAAAATGGTAAGAAGGGGAGAAATAGAAAGGATGAGAAAACATAGATGGTAGAAATAAATCCGAATATATGAGTAAATACAGTAAGTTTACATGGACTAAGTTAAATGACAAACATTTTAAAATTAGATTTTTTAAGTTATCTGTTGGCTATTTATAAGAAACATGTCTGAAATGTAATAATATAGAAAGGTTAAATCTAAATGGGTAGAAAAATTCACGACAGGCAAATGCCAATGAAAAGAAAGTTGCTATAGTTATATTAATATTAGAAAAAATACTATTACAACATGTTTTAGTACAAATAAAGGTTTCTACAATGTGCAGTTCATCAGAATATATAACAATTATAAGCTTTTATGTACCTAATTTCACAACCTTGATTTATATAAAGTAAAAG
Organism: Prionailurus viverrinus; assembly: GCF_022837055.1. Lineage (NCBI taxonomy): Eukaryota > Metazoa > Chordata > Mammalia > Carnivora > Felidae > Prionailurus > Prionailurus viverrinus. The sequence goes on along the minus strand of NC_062570.1, from coordinate 68,032,123 downwards.
TTGACAGAATTACAAGGAGACATCGACAGCTCCAGTAATGTAGTGGAATATTTTAATACATTTCTCCAAGGAACTGATAGACCAACACAATAGTTTGAATCTAATGGGCATATAAAGAACACTGCATCTAACAATTACAAGATTCAACAAATTTCAAGGATTAACATTATATAGAACATGTTCTCTGACTACAATGGAATTCAATTAGAAACCCACAACTAAAAGGTATAGACAAAAGCCATATTTTTGGAAATGATGAAACATTTCTAAATGCATAGGTCATAAAAGAAATTATACTGGAAATTTGAGAATATTTTAAACTGAGTATACCAAATATGCTACATTTTACATTATATTAAATACAGCTAAAACAGCACTTAAGTTGTAAATTAAAACAGTATGGTATTGGCATAAAATTAGACACATAAGTCAATGGAACAAAATGGAGAGCCCAGAAATAAACTCACACATATATGGTCAATTAACTTACAACAAAGGAGCCAAGAATACACAACAGGGATAGGACAGTCTCCTCAATAAATGGTATTGGGAAAACTGGGCAGCCACATGCAAAAATTGGACCACTTTCTTACACCATACACAAAAAATAATTCAAAATGGCTTAAAGACTTGAATGTTAGACCTGAAACCATAAAACCCATAGAAAATGTAGATAGTAAGCTCCTTAACATAAATCTTGGTGATGATTTTTGAATCTGACACGAAAAGTAAAAGCATAAAAAGCAGAAATAAACAAGTGCAACTATACCAAACTCAAAAGAGTCAGCACAGGAAGGGAAGCCCATCAACAAAATGAAGTCAACCTAATGAATGGGAGAAAATATTTGCCAATCATATAACTGATAAGAGATTAATATCCAAGATATATAAAGAATCCATGCAATGTGGTAGCAAAAGAACCCAAACAATCCTGTTTAAAAATAGGCAGAATATCTAAATAAACATCTTTCTAAAGAAGATATACAGATGGCCAACGGGTACATGAAAAGATGATCAACAACACTAATCATCAGGGAAATGTAAATCAAGACCACAATAAGATATCACCTCACACCTGTTAGAATGGCTGTTATCAAAACGACAAGAGATAATAAGTGTTGGCAAGGATGTGGAGGAAAGAGAAGAGTCTTTGTAATGACCAAAAGCACAATGACTTGGATCTCTTCTAGGGCCAAACATCCAGGCAGATCCCTGGGTTTAGAGCACAAAAACGTCCAGCACAATTACTGGTGCTTAATAACAGGCCTGAGTCATAAAGAAAAGCCTAAATTGTATTCTAAATTGTATTCAGAATGCAACAGGCACTCTGTTCAATACAACAGAAAGAGCATACACATGTTTAAAAATTTCTTTAGAAAATGTAAAGCCAGTTAAATTTCTAATATTGGAAGAGACAGTTCCTCAGTTATGTGAAATTGACATAGGGAAACATCTGGAAGCCTAGCCTGTTTACTATTCTTTGAAACTAAATTTTTTTTAATGTTTATTTATTTTGAGAGACAGAAACAGAGACAGTGTGTGAATGAGAGAGAGAGAGAGAGAGGGATTGAGAATCTCAAGCAGGCTCCACACTGTCAGCGCAGAGCCTGACATGGGACATAGTAACATGAACTGTGAGATCATGACCTGAACTGAAATCCGGAGTCCAATGTTTAATGGACTGAGACACCCAGGTGCCCCTGAAATTAAATTCTTCAATGTAAGTAACAGCTATCTCCACCTTTCTGGGATGGAAACCATAGAAGTAGGAAAGGCAGAGAAAGAATGCTACCACAACTATGCCAATTCCCTTCTGAGTGTCCAGGGCAGAGGCAATCTGAGGAAAGAGAGCTCTCCTCTCCATCTTGTCCTAGCTGTAGACGACTGTACTGAATTGAGCTCTCTGGAACGTAGCACAGAGAAGAGAGTCTTCCAGATAGGACTATGTTGGACACCCACTTAGACATACTTGCCAGTCACCAACTCCTTATCTGGATGTCTAAGCTTTCCTCACTTTGGGTTTCTTATTGGCATTTTAGACTCTCATCTTAGAATATTCATTATTGTCATTCTCTTTAAAATATGGTCTACTATTGTAATGCCTGTTGAACAGCTTTTTCATCCTCTAGGCTAACCGACCTCTTACCACCTGCTCCAAAGCCGGGATCATTGCCTTTATTCCGTCTGAGCCAGATTACCCAAACCCTCATGACAGCCTTGCCTCTTTTAACTACTCTTGCTTAACCTCATCTTAAGGTCTAGCTGAGTGTAGCATCTCTCCCTATGAATTATCCTGCCTCTTCTCCGTGTGTAATTGAGCAAAATCTAGGACAATAAGAGGTCCAGTAGACTGACTCCATTTGTTGGCCTTGGGATCACCAAGGAATCGATCAAGGTCCTCCTTATCTGGGTATCCTTATTTAATAGCTTAATAAAACAAATTTGCATTGGAGATTTCTCAGTACTTCAGACAGTGCCTTTATTCTATTTCTGTGACATCTTTTTATTGCCCTTGTCTATCAGTTTTCATGCCCACTTTTAAACCTTCTTTCTTAGCCAAGAAGAATCTAGTATCTCTCTATACCCTAAGAAAATGCCAATGGCTATTCCACAGGGCATGTGGGATGAACACAAGCAAAGAAGGTTATAGACACAGCATAGTCACCAGGTTTCAAAAATTCCTTAGTCCCTGGACTAGGTTCATCTCTGGCTTCTATAATCAACTAAGAAACAATGGCAATGCCTTTGCTATGTATTTTCAAAATTCTTTCCCTATAATTATCCTATTTACTGAACACAGCAATTGAGTGTTATTGGCAAGCCACATGATATTTTTCAAGTGCTGTAAGATTAGGGGCTCCTGGGTGGCTCAGTTGGTTAAGTGTCTCTCTCTTGATTTCGGCTCAGGTCATGATCTCATGGTCATTCGATCAAGCCCCGTGTCAGCCTCCATGCTGAGCATGGAGCCTGTTAAGATTTTCTCTCTCCCTCTCCTTCTGCCTTTCTCCAACTTGTATGCACATGCACTCTCTCTCTCTCAAAATAAATAAGTGAAAGTGTTATAATATTGAAAATATTTATGTTGGTCAAAAAAGTAAATTCTTATACTATCTCTTTATTATAATCATTATTTAACAAAGATAGCAAAAAAAAATCAATTTAAGTACTTTGTAAACTATAAAAGGCTCTATACAAAACTTACAATTGCACTATACATGTAGATATATATGTTACATTAATATGCTACCATACAGTTTATTTAGTGCTTTATTTTTTAAAAACATGCTTTAATTTATGTTATATAGTCCTACTGAGCTATTTATTTGAATAACACTCAAGAATCTAGGTCTTAAGCAAAGAAAACTGAATCAGGCTAACTTAAAGAGAAATGGAATTTATTGGAGGGTCATTGGATATCTCAAAGAATTAATAAGAACTCTATAGATGCAGATTCAGAAAACAAGAAAAAACCAAGAGAGACTAGACAGCAGGAACCATAGCCAAAACCAGCTGGTAAGAATAGTATATTTAGGACTGACTCTACTGCCATGACTAGGTGGCCCTGCCACTGGATACAGGGCACCATTGCTTGGGTCTTGGTGACATTTACCAAGATTCAAAGTCCTTAGTGAGAGCATACAGTTGGCTAAACCTAGATAATATGCTCATGCTTCCAAGGACAGGGGCAGATCATATATGCCTCCTTTCAGCTTCCTTAGGCTCAAGAACTACATATGATGTGGTCCCTTATATAGCAAGGGAATTTAGAACCTGAGTTCAAAAGTCCTCAACAGCAAGTCTTCTGATATCTAGGGTACTGTGCTGCATGTTACAGATAGTTTATCAGAAATGGGATCTAAAGCAAAAACAAAAACACCTCTTTATTATGGGCAGTTTCAAACATATGCAAAAATAGAATGGTATAATAAATTGCCATGCAGCCATCACCCTGTTTCAATGGTGTCAGTGCACAGATAACTTGGTTTTAATCTCTACTCTTGTGCAACCTCCCCCAACTTGTTATTTTCAACCAAATCCAAGAGATTGTATCATCAAAAATATTTCAATGCATCTAAAATAGATAAGGACTTTTTAAAGAATACTATTTTCCGTCCTAAAGGTGTTGAAAAGAATTCCCTAATACCATCAAGTATTATTGGTGTTCAAATTTCCTTCATTGTCTCATCATTTTTTGTTTTTCAAAAAATATCATTTGTGTGAATTAAAATTCAGTTGTTTAATATGTCCCTTAAGTGTCTATTAATCTACTGAATTTCTCTCTCCATCTTTTTCCCCCTTGTAGTTTATTTTTAAAGAGATCAGGTCATTTGTCCTATACAGACTCCCACAGTCCAGAGTTTCCCGATTGAATCCCCCTGGTGTCATTTAGCATGTCCTTCCACCCCGTATATTTCTTCTAAATTGGTAGTTAGATCTGGGGATGTAGGTTCAGTTTTGTAGCAAAAATATGTCATAGGCAGTATGTGTGTGCTTCCATCATGAGGTACAGAACGTCTAGTGGTCTCCCCATTTGTGATGTTAGCACTCTTTGCTGAATGTTGCCTGGATCCAGTAATTCATTAGAGGTTGCAAAACAGTGATATTTTTATTTTTTCCTTCCTCATTTAATACCTGGAATATATATATATATATAGTTTATAGTTATATATAGTTATTTATATATATAGTTATTCATAGTTATATATAAATATATAATGTAATTGTATTTGAGTATAGTTGACATAAAATGCTACATTGGTTTCAGGTATACCACATAGTGATTCAACAAATTTACACATTATGTTGTGTTCACCACAGCATAGCTACCATCTGTCCTGACACACCACTGTTACAATATCATTGACTGTATTCCTTATGCTGTGCCTTTTATTCTTGTGATTTATATAAAGAGACGTTTATAATCATCCACTTTTTGGTTGCCTAGAAATATGATAAATTTCATTTGGAAAAATCAGAATAAATAATTTTATAACAGCTTTCAAAATAATGATTTGATTCTGTACCATCTTCCAAAGGGAACCAATTATTCCTTTTTAGTATTATTATGAACTTACAGATTTAAGTTTTGATGTATTTTAATTTATTACGTTTAATATCCCTACTGATTTGCATATTTTCACCTTTGGCCATTGAGAGCCTCTGACATTGGTTCCTGAGTCCCTTTGTTTCTTTAATGGCTTCCCTGCCATCAAGATGTTCCAGGTTCATCTATACATTTCCTATTCCAGACCTATAACCAGCCATTTCCCTAAGGAGCCCAGCTTTCTTTTAATGAGAAATGGTACTTGAAATCACAATCTGGGCACTAGAGGTGCTCATTGCTACTGGGTTGGTTCATGTTTCTAGGTCTTTTAAGTAGTCAGAGCTAGAAGTTATTATTTTTGTAGAGATAAAATTTTCTAGGCATTCATTATGATCTTTCTGATTCAAATGTAGGACTACTGAGTTTTTACTTCACCTTATCAATCTTTCCTCTTTATTTCCCTTCTCCCATGTCAAAAATTCTTATTCTTAATGACACCAACACAATTATTTATTTTATTCCCCAGTATGCACACAACTGTCTCAGAATACTAACAACAACCCTATCACCCTCAATATGATTGCTAGAAACAGTCTAAATTTTTGGCCTTTCTTTTTGTTTATATTCCACCAGAGATATACAGTCAAATTACTGTGATTTGAAGTCATCTAGAATAGTTCCCCTCTGTGTTATTATTCCCAACCTAACAAACAGGTTCATTTCTTTCATTTGGCTTTTGATTTTTAGGAATTGTTGTTCATATTTAATTTTTTATAATTATGTGAATATTTACATAATCTCAAAGTCAAATCCACAAAAATCAAGTATACTCAGAAAAGTCTACCTTTTATCACTGTCCTCTCCATCTTGTGTTCTTACTACCTCTAACATAAACATTTTGTTTGTTCATTTTACTTTACACATCAAAAACATCTAAGGAAATACATGTATATATTCACATCTCCTCATTACTGTATTACTCCTCAGTACTGTATTTTTAAAAATATATGTATATTTTTTCTGAAGATCATTTTATAATAGAATAGAGAGATTATTCCTTATTGCTTTTGTATAGCTACATAGTACTCCAATGCACTCAATGCTCCATAGTCATTTCTGCCACTTTCCGTTTGAGGGCATAGTGCTATAATTCATAGTCTTGTGCATGCATTTTTTTCATATTTTACTGTGTTATTGTGTGAACAGATTCCTGAAAGCATAATTGTGAGGTCAAAGGGCAAATGTGTATGTAATTTTGCTAGGCTATCATCAAATATCCCTCCAGAGGGGTAGTACTTTTTCCGCCAGAAACAATGAAGAGTTCCTTGGAGTCAACCAACAAAGTATGTTGTGAACTATTTGGGTTTTTGCCAATCTTCCAGATGAGAAATGGCTTTCAGAGTAGTTTCAATTTGCATTTCTCTTATTAAGAGCTAAGTTGAACAGCTTTTCATATGATTAAAACCGTTTGCATTTTTTTCTGTGAGCTTTTCATATCTTTGGCCTATTTTCCTATAGGATTGTTAGTCCTTTCTCTATTTTTAGAACTTCTTTACACATTAGGGATGTTAATAGTCTGCCTATCATATAAATTGCCAATAATTTCTCCCTGTTCATTACTTGTCTTTTGATTTTGTTTCTGGCGTTTTGTTTGTTTTTTGTTTTTTTTGTGTGTGTGTGCTTGTTTTGTTGTTGTTGCTGCCATGCAAAGCCTTTTTTCCTTTCTTTTCTTTCCTTTTTTTTTTAATGTAAGCAAACGTATCTTTTTCCTTCTTGCTTTCAGAGTTTAGTCATAGGAAAACTTACCCACTGTGAGATCATAAGGAAATTCATCTATGTTTTCTTCCAATATTTGTATAACTGTATTTTTCACAATTTTTTCATTTCTTTTTTTTTTAATTATTTAAACCCTAGTTAGTTAACAGTACAATATGTTTCAGGAGTAGAATTCAGTAGATTCTTCACTTACATACAATACCCAGTGCTCATCACAACAAGTGCCCTCCTTAATCCCCATCACCCATCTAGCCCATCTCCTACCTGCCTCCCTCCCATCAACCCTCAGTTTGTTCTCTGTCATTAAGAGTCTCTTGTGGTTTGTTTCCCTTTCTTCTCTTCCCCCCACTTGTCATATGTTCATCTGTTTTGTTTCTTAAATTCCACAAATGAGTGAAATCATATGGTATTTGTCTTTCCCTGATTGACTTACTTCGCTTAGCGTGATACACTCTAGCTCCATCCATGTCATTGCAAATGGTTTAATATGATTCATTTAGAACTGATATTGATGTATGGTGTGAGGAATGGACCCAAGTGTCTTAGTTCTCAACATGGTCAACCAGTTATTCTAATACCTTCTATTTAAAATGCCATCTTTTCCTCACTGGTTTGCAGTAGTACCTTTATCAAACATTCAGTTGCCACATATATTTGAATCTGTTTCTAGATTTTATGTTCTAGTTCCATTGATTTATTGGTATATTTATGTACTGATATCACAGAGTTTCAATTATATATAGACTTTGTATTATGTCTATAAGTCTAACCTTAAAAATGTTTTAAGTTATGTTTGTGAGTTGGATTCTGGCTTACCAACTGTGTGTTATGGGGATCTTGGATTCAAAGGAGAAGATCCTTAAGAGACAAACAATGTCATCATTCCTTCTTTCCTGAACAGACTTTAAAATGCTCGCTATCAGGATTTATGGCTACTTAACTTTCATACTGATGCTTAGAACCTAGTATGTGCTCAATGAAGAACAATGAACAGGTTTTGAAATTGAAGGACAGACCAATATAAGAGAATATATTCTATATAACTGAAAAGGTCAGAACTATGACCTTCTGAGGTGGGGTAAAAGTTTAAGGACATTATAAATTCCATATAAGAAACCAGGATTAGAGTCACTTAAAAAAAAGGGGGGGGGGGAGCAATGCCTAATAGAATAATGAGCTCCTTATAATACGACATGAACATCACCACCTGTTGGTATCACTGTAAAGATAGATGGGATTTATGACCATAATACTAGTGTTAATAGTGATGCAGCAATAACTATATGTGAGCCATTGTCCTAAGTGATTTATGTGTATTAACTCCTTTAATCCTTGCAGCAACCTTCAGATGCAAATATTACTATTCTCCCCACTTACAGGTGGATACACTGAAGCACAGAGCAGGGATGTAACTTGCCCTAGGTTACATGACTGATAAATGGAAAAACAGATTTGAACCCAAGAAGAATGGCTTCAGCAGCCATTATGCCTTATGTAGGTAGGCACTGTCTAGTAGCCTTCAGTGAGAAATCTGACAAAATTTCTCTCGACTTTTTTGTAGGTTCATTTTTTTTTTATTCATTCATGCATTCACTCTTCATACATCCACTTGCCGGGTGCTGGGAAACTAGAGGTGAATGGCACAGACCCTTTCTTTGAGTGGCTCTTAGTCTAGCAGTAAAGACAAACCCACCCTACCATTTTCTAAGTACTAGTCTTATAGAAAATTATAGGAATTGTCATGAACTTAAACAGGATGCGTTGACTCCTTCCTCCATTTTGACTCCAAGGACTTCTGTGTTCTTTGATCCACCAATGGTAACTATAGTAAGTATACAACCCAGAAAACCTGATCACTCTGTCTTGTGATATTCTTTTTTTTTTTTTTTTTTTTTTTTGAGAGAGAGAGAGAGAACGCTGAGCATGCATGAGCTGGGGAGAGAGGGAGAGGGAAGGAGAGAGAATCTTAAGCAGGTGCCACACCCAGCATGGAGCCTGATCCAGGGCTCCAACTGCAAAATCATGACCAGAAATGAAATCAAGAGTCAGACACTTAACTGAGTGAGCTACCCTAGCGCCCCTGTCTTGTGATAATCCTAAAATTATTTTTTTAAACAAAAAATATAAACTATTATTCTTTTGCCAAACCACGAGTAAAGATAATCAAAGATAATCAACACAAACTGAATATGGTAAAAAATTTAAAAACTAAAAAATGGATTGAAGAAATAAATATTAACATAATTCATATCTGCAAAATTTGATTCAAGAAAACCAAACTTGGTTGAAATAACGATGACAAATGAAAACCCTGTGACAGATTGTAAAATGTGATGTGTATAATAAAAAAAAAAGTACTGATATTCATATGTCAGTTATTAAATCAATGCAAAAAAAATTAATCCTAATGAAAATAATTCTGGAAAAAATAAAACTGGAAAATGAGTATAAAAGGAAATATATTTTAATCATATCAAAAATTAACCAAGAGGGTTAAATTGCTTTAGTGACATTTATTCCAAAAAATACCTTCTGGATAAAAATTCATTACGGTGAACATACTCCGCATTAAAGTACTAAGTAAGGCACACCTGTCTCAGAATCAAAACAGCAAGCATGAAAGATCTTGCATGTGTAACAGTAGCACCCAGGAGTGAGCGACCCCTCTCCCTGTGGGAGCTAGGTGAGGCTTCGCAGTGGAGGCATTTATGCGGGACCCCAGAGAAAGGGTGTGTGTTTTCAGGCAGGGAAGGGGACTATGGGTGTTACAGAGAATGGGGATGACATGTACAGTGACAGCGGGGAAAACACATGACCCCAGCTGACCCCTCAGGCTGGGAAGTAGGGGTCTGTAACCAGGCACGGGGCCAAAACGGAGAGTCAGAGACGGGGAAGACAGAGCTATCACATGGAGAGAAAAATTGGTCATTCATTGGCAGTCCAGAAGGCCATCCAAAATGTCCAGCATTTTCCTTGGTGACTCAAGTGAAAGGAAAAAAGTGTGCTTATGGCGGACGACCTGGAGCTGAGAGGTTTCACACAAACATTTCCTTGGTTACCAACATCGCCTTCTAGTTCTGGAACATCTACGATTTGGTTGGTGACAAAAACTCTTGGGCAACAGGAGAAAGTTATGATTTCCTAAAGCAGATCCATGTTCCACAGCTGGTAGGAGTAGTTGCTACCAACATGCAGGATGGTGATAATACTAACAATGAGAACTTCCATTTATTATATGCGATTGGCTCATCACTCTGTATATATTATCTCATTAATTTTTGTACGAGCCACGTGAGGTCTGCATGCTTATCCCCATTCTGTGAATTAGGGAACCTGGAGGTAACAGGATAAAATATCTCCCCGAATCACTCAAGCTTAGAACTAGCCTGAGTGGCTTCAAGACCTTCTCATTGTATCATGATGCTTATCCGCCTCTGCCTTCAGGATTCAGCCATGGCATACATTTTAATTTCCGCACTTGGCCAGCTTTGGAAAATGGTACTGCTTTGGAAAATGACCACAGTACTGTTCTAGGGCTTGATGACATAGCCCAAATCCCTGATGGGTGACGGGCCCTGGATCAGAAAGTACTACACAATGTCTTTACTGGAGGTCACAGCAGACTTCTAAACTGGAGGGGTGACAGAGACAAGAACTGAGCCAAAAGCCAGAGTCCAGAGAGTCAGAAAAGGAGTATATGGAGGAGCTGCCAAATGAGAGGAACCAGAAAACAGACAGGAAGTCAGAAATCTGTGTTCAGGAAGCCGGAGACACGGAGGAGGAAGAGAAAGCAAAGAACGGTCTGTCTCTAGCAACTGCCTAGAACAGGCATCACCATTATTTGAGACTTTTACAAAATAGATCTTTGGTTAAAGGGCTACAGACGTCGCCAAAATTACCAGTGACAGAGGTCTGGGTGGGCTAATGGGTGCTTGCTAAGCCTACTGTGCTGAAGCATATGACAGACTATATGGTTCTCCCCGGAGGCCACGCCTCAGAGGTCTCAGTAATCTCAGCTCACTGCTAACATCAGGGCTGTTCTCACCCAGCCACAAGGAGGATATTAAAAAAACACAGGCTCCCACAGTTTCAAGTAAATCAACTCATCTGCCAGCACAGCCAGAGAGACTTGAGAAGGAAGAGAAAGGGTGTGGGCACCAGAATTCCCTGCTCAGCTGAGAAGGTCTCAGGAAACCGCCAGATGCAACATCTTATAGAAAAGCTGTGCATAGATTCTCTTACCTCCCATCCCTGGAGACCGAGAAAATGAAACACCTTAAATTGGATTTTTCTCTGGTTACTTCTAAACATTATGGCTGATCTAAGCCAGCTGGAGCTAGAGTTCAGAATAATCTGAGAACTTGGAATCACACATCCACGTGCACGTGTGTGTGTGTGTGTGTGTGTGCACACGCGCGTGTGCACGCACATGCACTTGGGGTGAGGCAGTGAGCCCTGCCACTGTTTTATATCATTTTGTCATGAATTGGAATCTGCTTTGGCATTGTCCTTCAGCCACTGTCACGGGGTAAAGCCTTTAGAAGGCTGACAGTTGTCAGTGGAATAAGAATTCATCCGTGCAGTCTTCTGAGGCCAAGGACTTCAAAAGACACCAAACACAGGTTTCCACTTTGCAGGCTTTTATACTTCCTAACGGAATTTTCCCAGTGACTCAAAGCTTTAGCTGAGGCACTGTCCACATGTTCCCTTAGCACTGTGTTGGATGCTAATAATAGTTTGAGTGATAGTTGGAGGTCAAGACCTAGCCTTTTCTGATCTTTATAAATGAGTTATTAAAAGTCTGACAAAGATGGCATTGAGCTGTGAAGCCAAGACGATGGGAGATTTGGGGGTACCATTTGCTAGGAAAGGGGCATTTCGGATAGAGAATTGGTTTAAAGGGGAAAATGGGGCATGTTTGATACTGTAAATAACAAAGGAAACAACCAAAAAGCTTGCGTTATTCATGCGTCTATCCATTCATACGGTGAGCATTTCTTATGCCATTTGTGTTATGTGCTTGGTGGTAGGGTACAGGAAAATGGAGTGCCTGGATCCTGACTTCAACAGGAAGCCAGCACTGTGTAAAACAGAAGGCTTGGAGGGGAGATGGGGCTCAGGTGCCCTCCGTGTGCCCACTCAAGGCAAGAGGATGGAGGAGCCCAGTGATGATGAAGTCTGAACTGAAACGAGATTTTGGAATTGACCACGGGCATTGAGTAGGGGGTGGGTGACAGGGTGGTGCCCATAGTTACAGAGAGGAATCAGCCAGATAGAGAAAAGCTGGATTGGTGGAAAATAAGAGATGTCAGGGGAAGACGGTGTTTCAGGAGTGCCATAGCTAAGCTAAAAGGAATACTAATGATAATACCTGCTGTCTTTTGAACACTTCATTTGTGCTTCGTACACTTATTTAATACTAGACACTGTGCTGTGCTAAGTGCTAGGTACACAGAGATGAGCAGGATAGCCTAGGCCTTACCACCATAGCACCTCCATTCTAGTGAATTTTGTGCTGTCATTTACGCCTCCTGAGAACCATGAGAGGCTAGAATTATTACCCTCCTTTTACAGAAGAGAACACAGAAGCTTAGAGTGGTTGAGTCACCTGCCTAGGTCCCACAGGGAAAGGGTGGTGGAGCTTGGATTTGAACATGGTTCTGTCTGATGCCAATGCCTCTAAGCCCCCATCTTGTACTAAGAGAATGTGAGCAGAGAAAGGGCATATGGATGCAGCTGGAAGGCGGCCTTTGAGGGGACAGGTGGAGTCAAGGGTAGCTATAGGAGACAGACTTCAAAGGGCTATGGAGGGAGTGGATGGAAACTGATAAGAGGCAGGGAGGCTAGAGATTTTATGTGACCATGAATGGAGGGAGAGGGTAACCTAGTTTTTGCACGTAGGCAGAAGCCAAGCGCCAGCGCCCTGGGACAGTATGGACTTGACCTCAGGAGAGTGGTTGAAATTTTCATTTCCTTCTAGGCGGTTGGCTATATCTAGCCCTGCTGTGCTGGAATGTGTGCCACCAGGTGTGGCCTCCTGGAACCCATGGGGCCTGAAATGTCCAGGGCCCTTGAGGTCTGAGCAACCTGGGGCCTATGAGGCCTAAACCCCAGGATTTGGGGTCTCCCTTGCTTGCAATGTGCATACATGAGGGAAGCTTAGTACACCGTGCAGCCCAGAACCAGTGACTCTGCCATGCCCAGTGGCCAGACGGCATCTGAAAATATAGAGAAGAAGGCATCTTTGCCATAGCACGTTATCTTTAACACACCAGCCATGAGTGACTCTGCAATTACAAACCAGCCGCTGAACAGACGCAGTTTAACAGTACATTGTAAAAGTTTTACGGTTAGTAACGATAAGTGCAAAATTAATCCCTAAAGAACAAAGCAATTAAAAAAGTACATAATGAAGCAATTAGCTAGAAATGGTGGGGAGCAAGAAAGGGAGAACGCCCACGGACAATTTTACTCTGGAAGGGACTTCACACTTACGTTTTTTTAATCGCGTTCGATGAGGGAGCCGTAGAAGAGTGAGATTCATAAGATGCATAGAAAAGGTAGCAATTTATAAAGGGTTTTGAGATTTAAACTGAAGGAAATTTTTACCTTCTTAAAAAGTTGGGACCAAGGAGGAAAAGAGCTATAAAGGCTGTTATTGGGATAATTAATGAAATTTTATTATAGGTTGTGGATTAGATAAATAGTAATGTATCAGTGTTTAATTTCCTGGTATGGGGGAAAAAGAAAAATAAAAGAGAAAAAAAAAAAAAAAAACAAACCCTGGGAGCCAGCAATGTATGTTAAAGCTCCGGAGAGTCATTCGTTCCTGCCCCCCCAACCCCCCACCTGTTCTTTTCTGTGTTTTGTTTTTGTTTTTGTTTTTGTTTTAGCCCAGTCTCTATGCAATTTTGTATCAGACCCTGGAAGGTAGCCTTGCTGCCACCATTACATTGTAGCTTGACTTTTCCAGGAAGGGACCATCAGCTGAGACCAAACTCAGTCCCTCAGAATGACAGATAGCAAGTGAGCCGGGGCTCTTCCTCCTCCTCCCGCTCCCCCTCCTCTTTGTCCTCCTCTTCCAGACACTGTTGTGTTCTTTTGATGAGACCTGATCTTCATAAATCTGCAATTGCAGAAGGGGAATTCAGAGACATCTACTCCCATTACAAATGCTCTTTACTTTGTAAAGCGATGCAAGAGGCAGGATACAGATAAGTATCCAGTGCTTGTGAGTGACTCTTTACAGAAATTACCCTTACACACAAGTTTTGCTATCAAGCAAAACTTCCCGAACATAAAGTCAGTCCTGAAGACAGAGTTAACCCCTGCTGTAAACTACCCCAGGAAACAACATTTACTCCCATAGATCCTGACTCTAAGTGTGTGCTGTCTGTCTAGCTGTGGAAAGTTCAAGGGACCGGCCCCGGTCCCTGTCCTTGCTTGCTGCAGGACCCGGCAGGTGCTGGAACCGCAGATGTGCTGTGCCCCCACTGTATTCATTATGCCTGCTTCGGATGCTGCTCGTCAGTGACTTGTGTAATTTTCTGCACTGGATTGTAGCGATGGAAAGAAATCCTGAAGTAGGGGAGAGAAAACATGAGTCATGATTTCAAGAGAGTTGCTTTTCTTGGATTTCAGCATTTCTGAAATCAAGTCGTGCCCTATGAGCTTAGCATATATAAATAAATAATAAATATCTAAGTAAATTACAATTTATCCCAACCAGAACAGTTTTGAGAATGAAAGTACTACCAGCAGTTACACTGGAACAACAGGTAAAAACCAATATTATCAGGGGCAAACCAGGACATATGGTCACTGGACTTATACTTTGATGTGTGCATTTAATGCAGTTCTCTCCTTTCACGTCGCTAGGTGGCTGTTGTAGGTGTCATTGGGCCTACAATGTTTGACATTGGACATACAGTGTTTGAAAATAAGCACAGCCCCTTCCCTCTTAGAGCTAATGGCATAATAGCACAGACAGCTGATAAAAGAGAACACAGAATAAATATACAGTTACAAATTTCAGGAAGTGCTATTCTATTAATCAACTTGGGCTGCCATAACAGAATACCAAGGTGGCTTCAACAATGCAAATTTATTTTTTCGCTATTCTGGAAGCTAGGAGTCTGAGATCAGGACTCCTGCATGGTCGGGTTCTAGTAAGACTTCTCTTCCTGACTTGTAAACGACCACCTTCTCACTGTGTCCTTACATGGTACAGAGAGTGTTCTAATGTCTCTTTGTCTTCTTATAAGGATACCAGTTCTGTCTGATCAGGGTTCCACCCTTATGACTCATTTAACTTAATCACCTCCTTAAAAGGCTCTATTCCAATATAGTCACATGGGGGAGTTAGGGCTTCAGGATATGAATTTGGTGGAGCGGTACACAATTCTGTCCCTAGCAAGTGCTATGGCAAAAAAACACAGAATGTAAGTTCCACAAAGTCAGGGATTTTGTATGTATTTTTCAGTGACAAAATGCCCATCTCGTACAACAGTGCCTGGCACAGAGTGGGTAGTCAATAAATGATTGTTGAATTGAACTAAAGCAGAGAAGGGACATGATCTGATTCATAGTTGTAGAAGGATTGCAGGGCAACAAGGATTGAAGGAAAGAGACTTTAGGAGGCTGTTGATAGGGTTGTCTACACAAAGATAATAGTGGCTTAGACCAGGCTGTTGACTCTGCAGATTGAGAGGTGTGATTAACCTTAAGCTATACTTAGGAGGTAGAACTGACTGCTGGTGTATTATTGGTCGTGGAGGGGAGAAAGAGGATTGGGATTACAGATGGATTATGTCATTATTGATGTAGGTTTTAGGCTTGGGCTATTAGTTGGATGAGGGGAAGACTAGGGGATGACGGGGAGGCAGGGAAGGAAATCGACAACTTGGTTTTGCACAAGGCAAGCTTGTGATGCCTCAGAGATACACAAGTGGAGGTAACATGTAGGCAGCGGGATATATAAATCTCGAGCAGAGAGGGACGTAGCTCATTTGATTGTCACAACAACTGTTTTTTCAGTGTGTCATTTTTGTCTCCATTTCACAGACAAGGAAATTGAATGTTAGAAGGTGAAATGAGTTGCCTAAAGTCGCCAGTCCAGCAAATGAGAAGTGTGGGATTTGACACCAACACTGTTTAACCCCTGAGCCTGGCCTCTGAACCACAGTGACCTCCTGTCTCTCAAGAGGCCTAGGTCTTGGGTACATTTCCTAATCTGCTTCTAAGTTATCACGTGACCTTGAGCCTCACTTTGCTCGCCTGGGAAATGATGGGCTCCTTCAGTTCTATACTGCAATGCCTATCTCCTTTGTAAATCCCATTTTTTTTTTTTATTTTATTTTTGGGACAGAGAGAGACAGAGCATGAACGGGGGAGGGGCAGAGAGAGGGAGACACAGAATCGGAAACAGGCTCCAGGCTCTGAGCCATCAGCCCAGAGCCTGACGCGGGGCTCGAACTCCCAGACCGCGAGATCGTGACCTGGCTAAAGTCGGACGCTTAACCGACTGCGCCACCCAGGCGCCCCATAAATCCCATTTTTAATGTGAGTGTGCCATAGGTACCTTTCAGAGATGATGCCCAAGCTGACAATTCATTTTGACACGCATGAAAAGGGCAAATCTCTTTAAGCAAAGACCCAGCACACCAGCTTTTTAAATCTGAATTCCAATGGAGCAAGAGGAAGGTTGCTTAGAACAAATACCATTTCTGAGTAAGAGAATGTTCAGCATCTCAGATTCCTTTTTATTATCTGAATAGTATTCCTCAAGGGTCCCACTGAGCCAACTGTGAGGGTGATGCTTGAGCCAGACACATAGCTTCCTCTAAGGTCTGTGCCCAGGGTCTGCCAAACTTTCCCACCTATGCCATCTCATATGTCACTGAGTCATATGCCCACCAATATGCTGGGGATAGGGAGGTAGTGATGACACAGTGTATCCTTTCTTCCAGTGGTTCCTGGTTGCCCTACATTTCAGAAAGGACCCCCCCTAACTTACCATGGGCTATATTCTTCAGACACTAGTCCAAAGAGTCGTCCTTTGGGCCAGTGTCACCCTTTTGAGGGGGCATCTGATATGGACAGTCAATTTGAATTTGATTGGGACATGTTAATGAGCCATTCATATGTGTAGGATTCGTTTCTGATTAGATTAAGCTTCTCAGAGAGGAAAGAAACAGCCACTGATTAAAGACATAAAAAAGGAAACACTTTAAATGAGTAAGTGGCTCATCTTCATATAGCAAAGTATAAATTAAACATAGTCCAGGGGCTCAGCTTTGAATAGCAGCTGGATAGAGTGGGATTTTCTGAATATGTCCACAAGGAGAAGATGCTCACAGCAATTCAAAGGGACTTAATGCACCAGAGAGGGCACTGAGCACTCTGGAGTAAATGGATGGGCCAAGTTATCTGATAAAAATGACTCTCAGACTAGCAATGAGAAGAGTTTTATTTGGATTTCAGAAAATTGCTCCCCGAGTCCCCGTGACATTCAAGCTTATTATTATTCTCTGGAAGCATCCATGATGGTAATGGGGCCAGAGATCTTAGCTCAAAACAAAGACTTGATTACAGTAGACAGCACACGTGTCAATGGGACCCTGATTTGGAACTTAGTCAATACTTCTTTCTCAGAGCGTGGGGGGTTCTATAGTTTGGGCTCTATAGAAATGCCTGGATTGGAATTAGCCTGGCTTGTCTGCCATGCCTGGGAAGCTGTAAGGGTCAGCCCTGTCAAGACAGTGTTGCCTGACCAAGGCTGGGGTGCAGCTCCGGCCCCAGACTCACCTGGCCGGCTCCAGAAGTAGCGGAGCCACCACAGGGCTGCTGTCTAGCGGTCTGAGGAACTCTGGACTGTGTGTGACCGCCAAACCCCAACCTTTTCCTTTTCCACCCTGCTGGCTTCTTAGCTTTTTGACCTCTGTTCTTGTTCTGAACATGAAGCAGACTCTCACCTACAGCCTGTTATGCGAAGGTCCGACACCCTGCCTGCCCGTGGTAGCTAGCTCCCTCTCCCACTCCTTGGGACTAGACCTACTGTCTGTACCCTCGGCCTCTGGTGGCGTCATGTTCGGAATGCACTTATCACCTGCAGTTGGGAAGTTGTTGCCTTCTGAATAGTCTCTCCCAACGCCTGGGACTTTCTGCTACGAAGTCCCACTCAGTAGACTGAACCCCTGATTATCGGTATTGCAGGAGCCGAGCCTCTCTGGTCACTTTGCCTCTTTGGCAGCTTGTATTCATCAGGGAGGTGATCAAAAGCTGCACCAGTAGCCCCCAAA
The DNA here is from genome assembly GCF_022837055.1 of Prionailurus viverrinus. Classification (NCBI taxonomy): domain Eukaryota; kingdom Metazoa; phylum Chordata; class Mammalia; order Carnivora; family Felidae; genus Prionailurus; species Prionailurus viverrinus. The sequence goes on along the minus strand of NC_062570.1, from coordinate 68,014,003 downwards.
CCACAGAGGCTTAACCCAGGATGAGTTTGTTTGCTGCTCACATCGGTCTCCTGAGAGGTGGGAGGCTGTCCTGGGCAGCCATTCTCTACGTGGTGACTCAGGTAGCTTCCTTTGGGGGGTTACCCATATTTGAACCTCAGGGTCATCCTGCTTTAAACATCCAGCAGATTGGGAGGGAGGGAGGTAGACATGTTCATGGACTTCCCACATGGGATACTTACTGCCCTTGGCCAGGAAGTGGCAGCTATTTATTTCATTGGGCACAGCTATTCACATGGTCCCTCCTGACAGCAAGGGAGGATGGGAGATGTAAAGGAGCACAGACATATTAGTGAGCAGTACGAGTCTACCACACCCTTGAAGACCACCCTACTCCGGTCTCAGCTTTGCCAGCCTCCGTATGTTCAGGCCCGGCTCCTTCCATTTTGTCATGAATCCAACTTAGCTTGAGTGTGGGCAATATTAACCAGGCCTGTTAGCTAGAAGGAGACCTGAAGTAACCATGAATAAACTCTACTTGGTTGGAACCATTAAAAGATGCCTTCTGATCTCAATTTGCAAAGCAATCCTCGTGAAATTTCCCATGAGGAAGTGAACTCCCATGGCCCCAATCTTAACAGAGCAGTGGCGTCTGAGGAAAAGCAGAGTCCCCTGTGTATGATGGGTTAGTTTGCTGAGCTTGGGGCCATTGCAGCCCCCGGGTTTCCTGTAGGGAAGCAGCTATCTCAGCAAATCTCAAGACCCTGCAAAACAGCCTTTTAACTTTTTCTTCATGAAAAGCTTCCAGACATTCCAGCCCAGCTGGTCTCTTTTTGGAATTCTGCCAGATGGATCCTCCTGCTGCTTTCTGATAGTTATGAAGACTCCCTTTCACACAGGGAAAGTGCTTCAAGTGCTTCTTAGGGTTGACCCAAAATCAGACCCCTTCAGGGACACCTTCCAAGAAAAAGCATCATTTTTTTTTCCCTAAGCATCAATTCTGTCCAGAGGACTCTGTGGCAGTGTTTTGACAAGAAGAGGGCTTGGGGATGGGGCGCCTGGGTGGCGCAGTCGGTTAAGCGTCCGACTTCAGCCAGGTCACAATCTCTCGGTCCGGGAGTTCGAGCCCCGCGTCAGGCTCTGGGCTGATGGCTCAGAGCCTGGAGCCTGTTTCCGATTCTGTGTCTCCCTCTCTCTCTGCCCCTCCCCCGTTCATGCTCTGTCTCTCTCTGTCCCAAAAATAAATAAACGTTGAAAAAAAAAATTTAAAAAAAAAAAAGAAGAGGGCTTGGGGAAACTGTATCCCCAGGGAGTGTTTTTCCATGGGGTCCGGTGGAAGATAAGCATGGACTTTAAAAATGTTTTCTTACACTCTAAAATAATGCAATATCAACCCTTGTGATCCTGGAAGAGCACCAAGTAAAGTGCACTGGGGATAATTCAGAAGTCAGGCCAGGTTCTTGATCCTGCGTTCATGCAGGAACGATTTATCAAGCACCTATCGTGGAGGCCCAAGGGATTCCCTCATGAGAGCTAGGTGGCCTTGGGTCTTCTCTCACAGTCTGGTAGTGCAGATCTGTAAACAGGAAGGGCTCCAGCTCACTGAAAGTCAAGGAGTTACAAACTGAAGCTCCAGTGAGAGCGAATTCCACACCCATCGGCAAGAATTAAAACGTTGGACAGAACCAAATGTTGGTGAGATTGCAAAGCAACAGGAGTGCTCATCTGCGCTGTGGGAGCAGAGCTTGGTGTACTCGCTTTGGAAGATTTTCACCTTCCTGGGGAAAGTCGAATGTGTATATAACCTGTGCCTCAGAAATTCCACCGCAGTGTAAATACGTGGAGAGGCGCCTGCTCTTGGGCACCAAGAGACGTGCATAAGAATGTTCCAAGGAGCGCTCCTCATTATACTGGAAACAACCAGACTGTCGACCAACAAGAGAATGCATAAGTAAACTGCTGTATATTTATACAGTGGAACACCATGGTGATGAAAATAAACGAAGCAAGAAGCAGGTTGCAGAATGCAGACGATATGCTTTCATTTATGTAGCATTCAAAAACAGATAAAACCAAATATAGATAGTTTAGGTTGATGGCAAGGAAATTAACAAAATTCAGGATAATGGGTTACCTTTGGGATAAGGAAGAGCACACAGAGTTTTCTGAGTTACTGCTAATGTACTGTTTTGTAAGCAGGGTGCTAGGTAAATAGATTTTCCTTATATTATGTGTCTTTAAACTGTACATTTGCACACAGTTATTGTAAGTGCTGTGCAAGAGGAAGTATAGGTAATACGGCAATGAGTAGCAGAGGTATTTAAGCCAATTTAGGACAGCCAGGAAATGTAGGTAGGAATCACTAGGCAAATAAATGTATTGCTGCGGGCAGGGGGAGGGGAGGAAAATTCCAGTAAAGGGAATGGTATGAGGTGCAGGGCAGGAATCCGAGACTAGGAATCCTAGGTCTATCCTAGGAACTAAGAAGTTGATGTAACAGGAGAGCATAGCATGAAACAGGAAGCTGCAGCAAACAGAAAGGACCAGGTCTCAGAGGTCTTGCAAATCATGTTAAGGAATATGGTCTTTTCTCTGGAGACTAAAAGTTGCAAGTATGGGAGTGAGGTGCATTTTAGAGGGAGTTTGGCTCCATGTTTTACATTGTCCCCATCCTGGCTCCTCTTCTGCCTCACGCCCTTGACCTCAGTTTGCTGGTGGCTTCTGGCATTTGTCTTAGCTTTGCCCAGACTTGACCCCTCTTCCCTTCTTACTCCCATGCAGGACCAGGCCTAGGGCCAAGGTGAGCCAAGTGCCCAGGGTGCAGAATGGAAAGACACCTGAGGAATAGGGGCCCTGCACAGCCCTGGTCAGCGTCTTGGTTTGCCTGCATTTCTGACCCTACAACCACCCTGGAAATGAGTTTCTCGTCTTCTGCCAGCTATTCTCAGGCCTCAGCCTCAACCTCCATCCTCCTTGTCTTTCTTCCCCGAGCCTGCCTGGTTTGGCTTTCTACTCTGGTTGCTGCATTTCACAGCCAAGTTAGGAGAAACAGTTACACATAAAAAAGATAATTAACAACATGAGCCAAGAAATACGGACCACAGGAGTGGTACAAATCATGTGTTTCAGGAGTTTGGAGGAACTGGGCCAGGCTGGCTTTGGATGGATGGAGAGCAGGAAGGAGGCTTTTTATGCTAAAGGAATAGGGGGAACATTTTGCCAAGAGCAAAGAGCTCATTAAAAGTCATGTGGAGATAAAAGCTGGACAGGATTTGGGGTCCTGTGGTCTAGGTCTATGGAGTACAAGGCGGAGATGCCACCACCCCCAATCCCTTGCCTCCAGGAAGCATCACTAATAAACTGTGGCACACTTTTCTGTTGAGCCCGGGGAATCCTTCTCAGAAGGATTCAGAGCCTCAGAATCTTCAACACGGTGCTTCAGAAGGACATTAACAAGCAAATGCATTTATCATGGAAGTATTATTTGCTCTCCTTGACATAGACTGCAGAGTGATCATGAGTCTGAGTGGGAGAAATGGTCAAGCTGTATCCTGTCGCCTCCCTCCAGTGTCTCTCTGTTTTACAACTTCGGATTTACGACTCTGCCAGTCACGTCTCAAAATACTGGGCATCATTTGAGGTACTGGCAAGAAAACGTAGACTCACAAAATGCAAGTAGAAGGGATCTATCACATCACTGAGTTCCGTTCCTCCATTTGGCAGCTAGGAGAAACTTGAGGCCTGGGAGGGAAACAGCCTTGTTTATAGAAGTGACAAACAGAACGTAAACTCAAATCCTTTGACCCTGACCTTTTAGCAGCAGCTCCCAGCCTGGAAGGGGAAAGGGAACCTGACCTTTCCCTAAGAACCCACTACATGCCTGTCTTCGCTAGTGGCAGCTTTTCATACAGCATCTCTTTTAAACCTGCCAGGGTATCATTATCCCCAATAAAAAGGCAACTGACACCCAAAGACAGGTTCAGGTCAAAGGCTAATGGGCAACAGAGGCAGGATGGAAACCCTCTTCCATCAGCCCCCAAGACCTGCCTTCCCAGATGGTTCCCAGGTGGATGCTCCATCTTTCTGGAAACACTAATAGGATTAGGGCTCTCTGGGAAGGGCTGGTGGTGAGTGAGACTTCATGCTGCTTAACTGTTGTTTACCGTCTACTTCCGGTTCTTGGTCCCACCTGAGGGCAAGGCCAGCATCTCCTCTGTGGGTGTTTGCAAACACTGGCCAGGCCGAGGGCTTTCTCCACACTAGTTCGTCGTTCCACAAGATGAAGCCGCCTGCTTTCCACCACACTCATTTGATGCCTTGCCAGGTTTTACAACATTCATTTACGCTCTGCAGCCAAAGTGACTCTCTTCAGTTACAGCAGTGTGCACTTAAATGTCAGAGCGTCGCTGAAAAACTGCTTGGGTCTGAAGGAAGTCATTGTGTTCAGTCAAATCTGGCCACATTTTATGTTTATGGCCTTTATTAGGGGATCCAGCTGAGCGAGTTAAAACCACTTCTCCATAGTTAGTGAAAGCCCAGGACTCGGAGATTGCTGGAATCACTCATTGAAATAACAGTTTATGTTATTGAATGTATACCATATGCCTGGTGCTGCTGAATACAACATGATCCTTGTCTTCCTGGAGCTTATAGTCTAGCAGGGAGCAGAGGACAGACTTGAATAAACACATAAGTGGAAGTATTATGAATAAGTGTTCCCAAGAAAAAGGGTAGGGCACTGTAAGTATTCTGAGGGGATCTAATGGGCAGGTCAAAGAAGGTAATATTTGAGCTGGGTAACAGTGGGGGGGGGGGGGATTTATCCCAGAAAGATGGAGTAGCAGGTGTGAGGGCACAGAGACAGGAAGAAACTTGGTGTGGTCAAGAACTATATTTCCCAGGGCCCATCCAGAAGCCACAAGATCTAGCCTACATCCAGGGCTTACATGTGTCAAGTATCCCCAGAAGCTGTGGGACTGAGCATGTGTCTCACTTGTGATAACAAGTTGGGGTCACATGCACCCCATGTAAAAACCAAGCTCTCCATCTTGTAGTTGCTTCCTGTGCCCTGTGACCTCATCTGCCTTCTTGGTTACTGACCCTTGACCTTCACTTCTCAGCCATGTCTTTGGTACCCACCTCTCCTGCCCTCTCTCCCCTTGGCACCCTCACCCCATGGAACTTGCAAGGCTAAGCCATCACTGTGTCCCACACCTTTACCGTCCATCCAGTGGCCCTGCTTCTCTGGCACAATCATTCCTGTCTGTAGTTTCTATCTGGTTTGGGTCTTTCTACCTCACACCAGCTGTGACATGTCTCAGATGCAGCTCCCCTTCCTCATTTCCTCACCCCTGCCTTCCCCCACACCAAGCTTCCATGGAAGTTTTATGATATCATTTTCCAGAAGGTCCAAATGCCAGTGATTTTCCTTCCTATCCTTTGTCTACCCTCCATGAGAGGGTCTCCAAGATCAGCTGTGGGTCAGACCTTTGAGAGTCTCTCTGTGTCAAGTCATTGGTCAGCAGAGCCACTTACCACCTGGGGATCAGAGATCATGGACTTCCTCTTGTGTATTTCATTGTCATTGGGCAGGGTCCAGAAGCAGCAGGGTAAACATGCCAAATCCACATCTTCTGCTCCAATGCCCAGAGACTGCTAGGAACCCACAGGCTGCATTCAAGACAGATGCCGTCACCCCCTCTATAGATGAATTCCTTTGCAGAGAAGGTAGGAGAGTGGGAGTGACTTCTAGATTAACAAGTGCTCCTAGTCTCTAAGGAGGAGCCTGATTCACCCTACTGCACTGGGCCAGGCACTCTGGAAGTCAGCCTATCTCTCCTCTGTTGGGCTTTAGCCAGACGTGGGAGTCCTCTGCAGTCATTTTCTCCCCCAAAGGTGGATGTTCAGGAAGAGCCAAATAGCAGCGATGATAAGGTTATTATAAAATAATAATGTGTGCATGTTGAGGGCTTGCTGCAGGGCTTCCCGAGCCCACAGCCCTGTGCAGGAACAACCTATTATGCGTGTTTCATAGACAAGAGGTTAAGTGGCCCACAGTCACCCGTCAGCAGGCATGCAGTGGGGACAGAATGACCCCAGATGTCCTGCCCCTACCTCCTTGACTGCCATCCATGCGGTGCTCAGACTGAAGCACCAGGGTTGAACATGATGAATCTGCACATCCCCCTCTTCTCCTGGGCGAAATTGAGGCTTGGGAGAAGTGACCGGCCCAAGGTAGAATTGCAGCAGGTGGCAGAGGCAAAATGTTTGAATTTAGTTCTCGCTGGCTCCAAAGCTGTGCTTTCAAACACTATGTCCTCCCACTGGCCCAGCCACTCCAACTCTGCTGGAAACCCATGATCTGTCCAGGCACCATTTAGCACGTGTCTAAAGGAGAGCTTTGGCACGGGCGGGGTATATAATTGTATGTACAGAAATCCAGAGATGGGAGGACAAACATGCATGCTGGGAGATGTAGAACATGTCAGCGTGGCTGTGGCATAGAGCATATGGGGGAGCCAGCACTAGGCTGGAGGGACAGGCAGGGCAGGGCTGGGCCCCAGGAGGCCTCACGGCCTCAGGGCCATGCTGGGAAATGTGTGGTGCAGGGGATGTGATCCACCCTACACTTTAAAAGGATCACTCTGGCCGCAGGGAGGCGAAGAGGCTGGAGGAGGAAGGCAGGAGGGAGATCGGTTGTTTGGAGGCTGTTCCAGAGTTCAAGTGAGACATGACAGTGGTCTAGACAAGGGCCGTGGTCAAAGAAAAGGAAAACAGGAGTGGATTCGAGAGTCCAACAGTGAGTTCACACCATTCCTCTTACCGTGCGCTTAGAGGGCATAGGAGGTACAGCTGCCACCCTTGTGATCAGAACCACAGCAGAGGCACCCACTCTAAAGCGAAATGGTGAAGCGACTCTTTGAGAAACAGGTCTTGTAATAAAAGAGCTTTGTTACAAATCATGTTCTATGTTGTGTTGCTGAAATATGCCAAGTAATAGCCTCCGTTCCGGTTGCAAAAGAATAATTACCCTGACTCTCTGTGTTGTCAGTAACATGTTCACAGTATTCATAGGCTTTCATTGCAAATCTCAGCAAAGTGAATTGGAAATCAGCACGAGCCCCAGAATGTACGGGTCATGGAAATGAAGGTGCACAGCCTGAGGCCTTCCATGGCTTCCTCTCCTGCCTAAGCTTCAGTGGAGGTCAGACAGATCCTTTTCTCTTCAGTACCAGCCGTGTGGCCTTGGACAAGGGACAGCCTTTGGTCTCAGTTTCCCTATTTGGAATTGGAGACAATAACCACTGTAACACAGGGTTATTCTAAAGATCCTGCTGAATATAATTTGTTTAGTAAGAGCTGAGCTGATGACATGATTATGTGCCAGGCATGTTCCTAAGCACTTTGTATATAATCACTTTAATCTCCTCGGGAATCTCATGAAAGAGGTACTATTTTAATCCCCATTTGAGAGGAGGAAACTGAAACACAATGAGATTGAGTGACGTACCCAAGGTCACGCAGCTAGCATGAAACAGAGCCAGGATTTGAACCCAAGCAGTCTGGTTCCAAACCCTCTGCTCATAACCACCACACTATACTACCTACCCACATACACAGTCCAGTGCCTGGTACATGGTGGACCCTCAGTGCGAACGCTTGTGTCTTTTCCACTGGCCATAAATTATATACTGAAGGCAAGACAAGTTCAGAGAGTGGAAAGGCGATCAGTTGCCTTCCAACTCTGACAGTCTGTAGGGACCAACTGTTGTGAAACAGACGGGTGGAACAGAAGGCATTCTCTTCCTGACACACACACAGAGTAACTTAGTGAAATCCAAAGTTGACCTTATAGAACACTTATCTTGATGAACAATGAGAAATGTATAGAATTTTCCAATCATTGTATTGTACACCTGAACCTAATACAACACTGTATGTTAACTATACTCAAAAAAAAAAAAAAAAAAACAAAGGAAAAACAAAGTTGACCTTATCTTAGATGCAAACCTATCATTGATGGATACAGGTTATAAGTGTGAACATTATTTACCAAATTATCTGGTTGACAGTATCTGACAGGTGATCACTGCTATCCACCAAGAAATAATGATTATTTTCCCTCAGAAGCTTCATTCATCAGCTCTGGCCAGGTATTTCGGATTCATCCCACATTTATTAAGCATCAATCATATAGTGATTGAGTGATTAAGTATCATCATCCATATATTGATTCAACAAGTACTTACTAAGTACCTGTATATACCAGGCCTGTGTTAGTGCTAGGGATGAGAAATGAAGGAGACAGGAGTTCTTTCCATCTAGGAACACGAAGTGAGGGAAGGAGGCTGACAGGTAAGCAGGAAGTTGCGATATCAAGAGCTTGGGGACCAGAGGAGGGAGAAATTGGTTCTGCCCCCAAAATTGAGCAAAGACTCTACAACAGAGAAGTCATGTGGTCAGGATCTTGAGAGATTACATTTTTTCAGCTGGAGGAGTAGCATTCTACAATGACAAAAAAAATGTGCACGTCCAAGAACATTGGAAGTTCAGAGTGGCTGCAACATTTGTGCAAGACCTCCAAGACACTGTCCTTCAGCACTCAGAAGAGAAGATCATTTTTCTTTATTTTTTGAAGTCAAATTGCATCTGATTCAAGCTCCTAGTCACTGAGGTCAGCGAGAAGTTTCACATGATTGCCTTCTTTGTATCTCCCTCTCTCTTGGGTTCTATTAGAACTCAGGGCCCAGGAAGAGACAGACCAGGAGAAGGGCAACAGGCTCACTCCCTCTGGTGATCACTAATCTCTGTCCGGCCCATGTGGTCCATTTTAGGATGATACCTCTGCTGGGAGTCTCTACTGGTTCCTCTAGGTCAAGCATTGCTGCAGAGACCATTATGAAGATTTTTGTTAACTTCTCTGTCAGGGGCTAGGAGAACCCAGATCATTGGTCACACAATGTCTAGTCTCTTCTTTGCAGGAATGGAAGGGATGGAAAAAGAAGGTGCATTCTTTGCTGGTAAATCCACAGCAACAAGAAACAAGACACAAAATAAGGACTCAATAACCTTCCTGCTATAGGAGTAGAAATAAGGTAGAGCTCACCCCCTCTGTAGATAGTAGTCTGGAGAGACAAGATGAAGAGAGCTGGAGTTGTTCATGCTCAGATTGAATGGTCACCTAAGGCCTACTTTAGTGGCTCAGAGTCAGGTCTGGGCACTGGTGAGTGACTCTGTGTCTTCTACAGGTGTGGCAGTGTGGCGGGAGCGTGGAAGTCCTGCCTTGTTCTCGGATTGCCCACATTGAGCGAGCCCACAAGCCCTACACCGAGGACCTCACAGCCCATGTCCGCAGGAATGCCCTCAGGGTGGCTGAAGTCTGGATGGATGAATTTAAAAGCCATGTCTACATGGCATGGAACATACCCCAAGAGGTAGGAAGCCCCTGTGGGGATGGGGTTTTGGGGAGGGTTGGTCAGAAAAAACATTAAAACACAAAAAATATGGGACTAACCCCTTTTCCTATAGATCAGGAAGAGTCTTATTATCCATGGTAGAGTAGACTCTCAGCCCCAAAAGATACTACATGTGGGAGAAAAGAGGCGGACTGTGAGGCACTAAGCCATGTCTTATCCCCACCCCTGTCCCTGGTCAGCATGCTTAAAGAAAGACTTCTTCTCTCCTGACCTCAGTTATCCTCATTTTAAATGAGAACATTGGACCGGGTGGCTCCAACTTTACTTCATGTCTAGGTCCTCAGCCTCTCTGCTGTACAAATATACCAGCAATTACCAAAATTCACCAAAGTGCCCTTTAATCTCCCTGTAGACTGTATTTAGGCTTCTCCATCGAACCTGTGACCAGAGCAATAGGAATGTCCATATGCCTTTGGGATTTCTGGAACCACATGCATGAGGAGGGGATACACTCTCACATGACCCTCAGGAGGAGAAGGGAACTGTTCTGGGTGGTTTCTAATCATCACAGAATCTCATCATTGCCTGCCACTGTCCTCTATCCTTCTTATCACCTACATTTAAGAAATGCCAGAGAAAAAGCAATGTTTCTCTAGTAGATTGGTTCTGCCTTGTCATGTGTCACATGGAAATGACCTTGGACCACTGAGTTGGGAGAACCCCAACAGATGCCAGCCACGGGATCCCAATCTGCTTACCGGCCTGTCTGCCTGGAGATCATTGGTTATGTTGCACTATGTGAGATAGCCGTTGACTGCATGACCTCCTTCTTTCCCCTTGGGAATCCCTTAAAAAGCTTCAGTTCTCTCTTCCTAATAGAGAAATGGTTGATTTTTGCGTAACGTTTCCATATGAAGGTCCTGTTCCCTGATCTCTCCACCCAGCTAATGTTGCTCTGGCAGAGTGATTGAAGGTTACCTGGACCATGGGCAGGAGCTTTTAGGCAGCCCCCATCACCTCCACTATCATAGGGGGTGGGGTGGGGTGGGGTGGGGTGGGGTGGGGTGGGGTGGGGTTGGGATGTGTACTCCCACGACCAGTGACATTTCACCAGTAGGGAGAAGAGGAGCCAAGAAGTACCAGCCAGAGTGTGAGCAACCTTAATGAACCAGCCCCAGGATTGCATCCCTGACAGTGGGAGTGTTTCTAGGGAAACAGCAGTGCCTTCTAGACCCATCTGTGGTTGTGGGAGTTGGATCACAGTATTCTTGGGAGCATGCTGAGCCCCACTGTGGGTGTCCTCTGATAGCAAAATGTTAAGAACACTTGGAAAGTCCCCCAGGAACTTAGCAGTGAAGTATCATAGATCCGTAGTCTCTTAGAGTCCTGTCCACACTCCTGCCCCCTTCTCTCTGTACCCCAAAGCTGCAAATCTTTTAGCCCTCTCCCCTCGTAGTGGCTGATAGATGTTGAAGTGGATAGTAAATCCAATGAATGGCAGAGAACCAAGAGAGAAAAGTAACTGGAAAATGATGAAACTCAGTGTGTGTCTGTGACTTCTCAGAGGGTAGTTCAAACCTGGTCAAATGGGTAGGATGAGAGGGAAGTGAACTCAAGAAAGGCAGATAAGGGGCTTCTGGGTGGCTCAGTCAGTTAAGCATTCGACTTCAGCTCAGATCATGGTCTCACAGTTCATGAGTTAGAGCCCCACATCAGGTTCTATGCTGACAGCTCAGATCCTGGAGCCCACTTCAAATTCCGTGTCTCCCTCTCTCTCGCTCTCAAAAATAAACATTAAAATTTTTTTAATAAAAAAGGGAAGGCAGATGAGCAGTGGGAGTGTCCAGGATAAAGCCTCAGATGGAGAAGGTGGTCAGTGTGTTTTCTAAAAGTCTATCTCTTGACCCCCACTATTCCCTGCTTTGTCCAGACTCCATCTCCTGCCTCTTCTGAGACTTCTGGAAAAAGTCAACACTTTCTCCCCTCCATTCACTTCTCAAGTCACATCCCCGTATTGCCCCCAAACTGCTTTTGACAAAGCATCGTAACTGCTTAATGGACATTTTAAAGTCTTTAGCCTCCAGGATCCCACCTTTTCCTTGAAATTCTGTACTTGCTTGGATCCTTGATTCCACACCCCAGGATATCCCCACCTCTCTCTGATTGCTCCTAATTCCCTGTGGGCAATGCTTACCTCCCCTGGATGCTTAAGTGCACCCAGGCATCCACCCTTGGCCAACCACTCTCATTTTACTCCCTGGTGGTCCCATCTATTCCTGGGTCCTCCTACCATCTATCCATTGACGACTTCCTAACTAATACCTCTAGCCCTGACTTCTGCCTTTAGCTTCAGACCTGCGGCTGCACGTCGATCTCCTGAGTGCTCCCTCAGGCACTTTAGACTGGATCTGCCAAAAATGGAGAACATCTTTTCCCCCCAAAGCTGCTCCTGTTCTCCCTCCCATTACAGTTGAGGATACCACCATCTTCCCAGATCTATAAGCTTGAAACACGTCTTCCTCTGAGCCTCCTTTCCCTTAAGCCCCATTCCCAATCCATCACTGAACTCTTCTGTCCGTTCCTACCCACCTCACGTCTGAGTTCAGGCCTTGTCTTTTCCTGCACAAGAGCCTCGGGTTTCCCTGGCTTGAGACTTATCCCCCTCAAATCTATCCTCCACACCACCCAAAGTTATCTTTAAAAAATAAAAATAAAAATAAACACACACACACACACACACACACACACACACACAGTGGGGCGCCTGGGTGGTGCTCAGTCAGTTAGGTGTCTGACTTCGGTTCAGGTCATTATCTCACGGTTCATAGGTTGGAGCCCCGCGTCGGGCTCTGTGCTGACAGCTCAGAGCCTGGAGCCTTCTTTGGGTTCTGTGTCTCCCCCTCTCTACCCCTCCCCTACTCGTACTCTATCTCGCTCAAAAATAATAAAACATTAAAATTTTTTTTAAAAAACTCACAGTGACCACATCATTGCCCTGTTTAAAATCTTGAACGGACTCTCCACTGTGCACCAGATCAGGCATAAACCCCTCTGCCCACCCATAACCCCCTGCCCCCACTCTGTATTATAGTTTCCGTAGGCTGCAGGACAGTGAGAGCTCCAGAGTTGCCCATCTATTCCATGCTATTTCTTCTCTCTGTATGTTTGCTCATTTTGTCCTCTCTGCTTGGAACTCCCTACCCTCTGCCTCTCCCCCAGCATCCACCCTTACCGATTTCCCTCCATCCTAGTAGACTCAGTTCCAGCGACCCCTCCTCTAGAAAGTCAGCCTCAGCTAGAGAAAGTGCCCCCTTTGCATGTATGTCTGTGTCATTGAATCACTATCCTGTGAAAGAATGTTCTATTGTGTAAAAGTCTCTCTCTCTCTCTCTCTCTCTCTCTCTCTCCCCTCCCCCAGGGGCTCTCAAATCTGGCTGAACATTAAAATCCCTTGTGCTCCAGAGATTATGACTTAATTGGTTTGGAAGGGGACCAGGGATCATTTTTTGGAAAGCTGTTCAGGGATTCTAATATCCATCCAGGCTGAGAGCCACTGCATTAGACCACAGGCTTCCTGGGGACAGATTGTATCCTTCATTTTTGTGTCACCATGCCTAGCGCAAGCCAGGGCACATGATCAGAGCTCAGGAAAACCTCGCCGATGCTTATTAACAAATGGATCTGCTGGCAGTGTGTGTAATTCCTTTCTCCCTCGGTCAGTGGCTCCTAAAAGCAGATCTGCAGACCAGCTGATTAATTCTGGGTCTCATCCTCAGAGATTGTGATGAGTAGGTATGTAGTGGTCCCAGAACCTGTTCAGAGCTCTCTGGGTGCCGGTTTGGGGCTGCCAGATTTGAGTAATACTAGATTAACTAATCCTGCTAGTCTTTAATTCACCTTGAGTGTCACCTCCTCCAGGAAGCCTTCTCTGATTGCTCGCCTTTCCCTCCCCACCATCTTGGCTGCCCCACACAGTGAGATGGACTAAGGGCTCCTTCCTCTTCTGCTCTCCCTCAACACCCTGTTTGCTTCTGTGCTTCACACTGTGTACGAAGTCTGTTTACTTGTCTGGGCCTTCCTTTCAAGCACAGTCTGTGCCTTCTTCCTCTTTGGATGCACAGTGCTTAGGACAGCACCTGGCATGTACTAAGGATGAGCTGAAGGGGCGCCTGGGTGGCTCAGTCGGTTGAGCGTCCGACTTCAGCTCAGGTCATGATCTCGCGGTCTGGGAGTTCGAGCCCCGCATCGGGCTCTGTGCCGACAGCTCAGAGCCTGGAGCCTGCTTTGGATTCTGTGTCTCCCTCTCTCTCTGCCCCTCCCCCACTCATGCTCTGTTTCTGTCAAAAATAAACATTAAAAAAAAATTCTTTTAAGATGAGCTGAAAAAGAAAGAGGGAGGAAGTGTGGATGCCACATGCCCCACGTGCCTTCCCCAAGAGTTTTCTCGGCTGCCCTTGCTGTGGTGCTATATCAAGACCTTCTGCTCAACCACAGCACATCTGTTACCTGTTTACTTAACCTTTTGCCTCCAGCATCCCAGCTGCAGGTAGAGAGTCAGACCCCACAACCCTGCCCAGTGGCTGCCTTGAAAATTAAATAAGTTCATGTACATAAAGGCTCTGATGGGTGCTCGGCAAGTAGAAAAAGCACCAGATAAGTCTTACTTACCTCTCGGTGTGGGTGGTCTTGCCTCTACCTTCTGCATTCCCACCCCAGCTTTCAAATGCCCTTGCAGGGCATTTATCCTGCCCGGTCGCCTTCTATGCCAAGTCCTCCCCCTGCCATGCACCAGCCAGGTCCGCCAGCTCTACGACCTGCTTCCTTTCCACGTTCAGTCCCAAGCTTTGGGATGGCCAGAGGAGCTGCCAGCTCTGGCATCCTTTCTACTTTGATTGAAAATCAGTTTGTTTATCAACATACAGGAAGTCAGCCTGCAGCAAAGCATCAATATTCTCTTACACCAGGTTCGGGAACTCTAGCCACCGCCCCCCCCCCCCAACCTTCTCTTGCCCAAAGACAGGTTGAGTGCCAGGGATGACTCACCATGGTGCACAAGTGATGGCCCTTCTCTAGGTTTGGCTACAAGATGTTGTGTATGTGGCTGCACACACGGGTGGAAATACTGGCCACCTTTTTGTGTGGCTGGGTGTATTTGTTTCCAAGGGCCACCACCACAAATTACCACAAATTGAGTGGCTTTAAACAACAGAAATTACTCTCTCACAATTCTGCAGGCCAGAAGCCCCAAATCAAGGTGACGACAGTGCTGTGCTCCCTCCAAAAGCTCTAGGGGAGGATACTTCGTCTTCTCCAGCTTTTGGTGGCTCCTGGCATATTCCTCGTCTCGTAAATGCACCACTCCAGTCTCTCCCTCTGTCTCTATGACTCTGTGTGTTCAATGCCACCCCCCTCCTATCTCTTATGAAGATACTAGCCATTGCATTTAGAGCTTACCCTAAATCCAGAATGATTTCATCTGCAGATCTCTAATGAATTCTGTCTGCAATTATCCTATTGCCAAATAAGATCACATTTGGAGGTTCTGGGTAGACACGAATTTTACAGGGGACTCTATTCAGTCCACTAAGTATTTGGCAAAGGGGGTGATACATTTATTGTTTTCTAATAATAAGGGTCAAGGTGACCTTCTCTGAGAAAGTTTGCTTATTTCTCAATTTCTTCCCCCAATCTGAAAACAGTTTGATGCATTTTACAGTAAATACACTGTACAGATGTCCTGAACCATTAAAATGGAAAGGCAGAAGTCAACTAACAAATAGGAAGGGGAAAGGGGCATGATATCCAGAAATATAAGCAGAGCAAAGCTCTGATTCTTGGATCTTCTAGAAGTAGAAATGAGCCTCTGATGGGTATTTCTCCCACCTTCGATTAGATAAGGAGAGAGACCAACTTTCCCTTGATCCTGAATGTAAAAAGAAAGTTTTCCTGTGGGAACCCAGAATTTTAGGAAAACACGGGGGCCTTCTAGAGACAGATTCTTCCAGTGGCTCCCCGTAAATGCTGAGACACAGTGTTAATTTGTCAGATAAAGGCGATGATAGCATGAAGGGGAAGGCCTGGGTCCTAGCAAATACCTTTGTGATATCAGGATAAGGGGCAGAGAAGTTTAAAGAGCTAATACTTAACAGATCCCTTGGGGTGGGGGTGGGGCTGGTGCTGGGGCTGGGGTGAGTGGCAGGTTACATTTATTGCCAGCTTTTATCTGTAATACTTCATAAATATTTTCTCAACCTAGTTTTCATCAATACAGTCCAGGCTCAGCGGTAGGTCCGGGGCACAGAGATTAGTCTAGCATGTTTCCTGGATCCAGCAGAGAAAGGCCAAGTAGCAGTTGCTGGAAAGTTCTCTGGGCAGGAGCCGAGGAATAGGCAAATTACAGATGAGGTCATCTAGAAGTACTCAGAAGACATTGCCCCTTAGCAGTCTAGAACTTAAACTTCAGGCTGTAGTAGGTTCACATTTTTATGTTACCTAAATTCTGGTGGGAAAAATAAATGTATTTCTTCTGTATCTACACTCTCTTGTTACTCAGGCCTCCATGGTCGAATACCAAATACTTCTCCTGATCACATGCAGATTCGTGCAGCGGCCATCTTTGTGATTTTTCTCAGACATTAACTCAAACTCTGTTCATTTCATGATCTTCCCAACCCCAGTAACTTGATCCCCAGAGCTGTTGTTAGAAGCAGGAGGTTCACATAGCCAGCACACAAGCGCCAGTGCCAGTGGGAGAGAGCTGTTATTTCCCTGTCTTCCTCTCTCCCTACTCTGGGCTTACGAAATACCACGTGCCCTCTCTGGTCCCTGGCTCCGTGGTGTCATCCTCTGAGATGTCACGGAGTCTCCACCTGATCCCCAGCTAGAGAGACTCCTCACCATCTTCTGCTGTGACATCACCTCTTTCTCAGCTGATTCTGTGCCCTGTTCCACGGCCGGTGTTCAGGCCCAGGGACTCAGTGTTCTCCCCTTTGCTCTGAGACCACAAGGAATATGGGGGCCTCTCTCTAAATCAAGGACACATCCATGTCTCCATTACCACTTCTTGCCTGCTATACCTTGATGGCTCAGAGGCCACCACTCTGATATACCTGGGAAGTGAGAGACACAACTACTCTCTACACTAAGACCCCCAAGCTAAGAGAGGGTCTGCTTCTCCCACAAGGACCTGGTCTTAGGAGGCAGAGGGCAGGCTCTTCTAGATGCATAGCATAGGTTAAAAATGCAAACTCCTGACCTGGGTTGATTGGGTGCAACTCTCAGCTCCACCATTTATCAGCTGTAGGACTTTGGGCAAGAGGTCACTGAACCTCTCTTTGTCTCAACTCATCTATAAAACAGTGCTACCCTATAGGTTTAAGTGGGCCACTATACACGCATATAAACTTCTGTGCAGGTTTCATGCAGGACAGAACCTACCACATTGCGAGCATTGCAAAGACTTTTCTGCCGCAGATATTAGGAATAGTATTTGAATTAGTACTATTCCACCTTCCACTTTTTCCCTCCCTCCCTCTTTCCCCCCACAGCTCAGAACTTCTCATCTTCTAGCATGAGGTAGAAAAAACTGTACTCCAACTGTGTGCTCCAGCTCCTTCCACCTACGCCTAGACCACAGGTTTTTTTGTTCCATTTATTTTTTTTAATGTTTATTTATTTTTGAGAGAGAGAGAGAGAGACTGAGCATGAGCGGGGGAAGGGCAGAGAGAGAGGGAGACACAGAGTCCGAAGCAGGCTCCAGGCTCTGAGCTGTCAGCACAGAGCCCGACATGGGGCTCGAACCCACAAGCCGTGAGATCATGACCTGAGCTGAAGTCAGACACTTAACCGACTGCGCCACTCAGGCCCCCCTTGTTCTATTTATTTTCAAAGGCTTTTGGTGACAGTCCCCATCAGTGCTGACCTCACGTTTCAGTGCCCACATGGGGACAGTCATGGGGCTAAGGACATGTGGGGAAATGAAGGAGTTAAGGTCCCACGTCCTCCCTTCACTAGGCAGTCTCCAGGAACGTTGGCTGGGAGGTCTGGGGAGAAGCCATGTCCTGGTGGTGGCTGTATCTCTGCATTTGCACACCTGCGCAGGACTCTGGAATCGACATTGGGGACATCACCGCAAGGAAGGCCCTGAGAAAACAGCTGCAGTGCAAGACCTTCCGATGGTACCTGGTCAGCGTGTACCCGGAGATGAGGATGTACTCGGACATCATTGCCTATGGAGTGGTAAGGACCTGCCCCTTGGGGTTCACTCAGACACAGAGAGCAAGGCCAGAGAGAGGTATAGAGTCAGGGGAGAGCCTGACTCCACGGGACCTCTGGTAGACCAGCGGGCAAAAGGCAGCTTTTGGTTTCATAGACAGAACCTCTCTGTTCCCTTCGAGAGGTGCTTAGTCTCTCCTCTGGAGCCTCAAGCAATTTAGCTCTAGCCTCAAGCCTGCATGTGCTACTTAGTAAAACAAAACCCTGCAGTTAGGTTAAGATTGCGAGGTAACATACCAATCACCCACTGTTCCCCAAGCAACGGGTGCCTGAGGTTCTAGTGACCAGCCTGTATGCCTCCCCCACCGAAGGGGCTTATGCTTTCCACTCACACGCACAGCCTCTAGGAAAGGAGTTCTGGAACACAACCTTCTTGAGTTCACTGTATTTGGGGGGAGGTGCCAACCCCCTGTTGTTTGGCACAGAGCAGTTACCCTTATGGAGGGCAGAGCACAGGGTTTGGATGCAGACAGATGTGGTTCGGATCCAAAGCAATCTTGACCAAGCTGCTTCTCAGTCAAGTGTCTTAACATCTATGGGCCTCAGTTTCTCCCTGTGTTAAATGGGGCAAAATAATGCTGTACTCCTAGAATAGAAAAATGTCTCAGCTATATAAATATATATCCTGACGATTTGTATTTTCTAAGGTTAAAATACTTTTAATATGGTAAATTCTACCATTATCCCAATGTTCCCAGGACGATTCAACTCTTAAAGTGTTTTCAATGATACCTGATTGATTTTTTTGATATCTCATCTGGTCTTTGATTCCTGAACACATAGAGCTTTTCTGCTGAGAGCTATAAGCCCCCAAAACTACAAAGATTTCTCAC
Source organism: Prionailurus viverrinus (assembly GCF_022837055.1). Classification (NCBI taxonomy): domain Eukaryota; kingdom Metazoa; phylum Chordata; class Mammalia; order Carnivora; family Felidae; genus Prionailurus; species Prionailurus viverrinus. Next base: position 67,995,501 of record NC_062570.1, on the reverse strand, counting down.
CACCTTGTTCCAGGGTGGGGGGTGACAAAAAGGCAAAGTGACCTTCCCATGTTCACATAGGTCATTAACACAGAACTGAGTCTAAAACATCATCTTTTTTTCTTAATTCTTTTTAATCTTTATTTATTTTGAGAGAGAGATGGAGTGTGATCAGGGGAGGAGCCAAGAGAGGGGGAGACACAGAATCAAACGCAGGCTCCAGGCCCTGAGCTGTCAGCACAGAGCCCAAAGCGGGGCTCGAACTCAGGAATGGTGAGATCACGGCTTGAGCCAAAGTTGGATGCTTAACCAACTGAGCCACCCAGGCACCCACTAAAACATCAGCTTCTGATAGCACTCTGCTCCCTCTCTTTGGAGAGAATCCCCGCAGACCTTTTTGATATTCTAGGATGAAACTCAGAGGAAGAACTGTGACCTCCCCTCCGATAAGCTGTGGTCAAAACTGAGTTGAAGGCCTGCCTCAGCAGGAATATAATGGGCGTAGCATCTGCTTGGGTTGGGGTGAGAGGAAAATGCTTGCTGAGGATTGGCCTCCATGTTCTCAGTGGGCCTCCCAACTCTGACATCCTAGGATGCTATAAGACACAGAGCCAGGATCCCAGGAATCCTGTCCCCCAATGAGACTTTTGTTGTCCAGCAGACCAACCTATAGGAGGGAGTCAGATCCTCCCACAAGAGTTTCCATGGCATGGTTGACATGTCCTGAAGAAATCACTCTGTGGCCCCTTGCGTCTCCATTTCTCAGGCTGGTGTAATTTGGGTGCCAGAAAACTCACCTGAAGCTTCAGATCCTCTTGTTCCCATGGAAACACACCAGACTATGAAGTACCTATCAACCCCATCTATCTCCCTAGGGCCATATTGAGGACATAGCTGTTACTGATCCCCCTGCACTCTGCCCATAGCAAGTTGTATATGATGCTTGGCCATGGTTGGACCCAATCCAAAAGGGAGGGTTATGCTACTGTGGCTCTGGAGAAACTATTGGCCCCAAACCCCTGTGAGCTAGGGCCAGCTTCTGGATTCATGTTCTTACCAAGCTGTCAGCTATAGCTGAACAGTATCAGCCAAACAGTATTAACTACAGTGGGAAAGCAACAGTGGAGGTTTGTGTATACGGCCATTGCAGTACTGGGCCTTACCAAAAGCATTCTTGTCTTCCAAGCAAAAGGGTCTCATCTTAATGAAATGTATAGCAGACTTACCATGTAGCCCTCACCACCACACCCAGAAACCTTTTGTTGATCAAATAGTAAGTGGCATATACAGGGTTGAGATATGGATCTGAGTCCTTAGTTAGAGCTGCTTTTACTCTGGTGTGCTGAAAAGCCATTCTCTCATCATCCCAAAGGACTGAGCAGTGCTAACCATCCCTAGGGCTAGCAGAGGTCTCTGACCCCCACCCCCACATGTTCATCTGCCAGCCCCTGCTCAGGGAGCCCAGCCAGCCTCCCCTCCCTTCTGGCTCCTCCACAGCCTGGGCTCTGACAGAGTAGAGACATGCTGGCTTGTCAAGGAGTATAATTAACTCTTAATGGGGGCAACAGGGTGAAGATGGGCAAAGCAGGATGCAGCCACAAGAGGATTTGCTGAGGCTGAATCATTCTTCCTGGTGATTATTTTTATTCTGAAATGCAGAGATGTCTTCTTGGGGGTAAAGCTTCTTCTTACTTTTTCCGTGCTAACTTACGCCAAACTACATTGCTCAGGTCAAATAACCTCCTGGAACTCTCAGTGGGCCTGGGTCAAGTCTATAACCCAGCCCATTAATCCACTCACAGGTCCCTTTAATGACTGCCACAGGCAGAAGGGCCTCTGGGCCCCATTGTGTGGGAACGGGTTTCCCCCAGATGGTGGAGCTCCATGTCCAAGAGGCGGGGTCTTTGGATTCATCCCAGCTCTAGTGTGGACAGCGAAGATGGAACAGCATCTGGAAACAGACACACCCAGCTTCCGAACGTTAGCTTTGCCACTTACTCTGTGTGATCTTGACAGGTTATAAAACCTTAAAAGTTATAGTTACACCATCTGAGGGGGCAGTTTTCAGTCTCAGGATTGTCGCCAGCTGCATGAGGAAAAGAACTTTACACTTGTCCACCTGCCAGTGTTGTTCATTTGGGAATGCCATCCATTTGTTCATTTTCTTTACTCATTCATTCATTCCACATGGATTTACTGTCTGCTATGGGCCAGGACTGGCCCGTGTCACAGACCGTGAAAAAGACATAGCCCCAGCCTGCTCAGACAGGGGAGAAAGGCACATGAAGAAGCAGTAAGAACACAGCACACCAAGTGCTACAGTAAGAGAAATGGAGATGATGATGAAGCATAGGGCCATGACCTTACACCCAGATGTGGGTCAGGAAACACTTCCAGAGCAACAGAGAAGCTGAGAGCAGAAGGAAGAAGAGGACTTCGTCTGACAAAATGAAGGCAAAAGTAGAGGTGACATGGGGAAGGGCCCATGCAATGGAAATGGCATCACAGACGACGAGGTGAGGCAGACCTTCCTATGCCACTGTTCCTCACCCTTAAAAGAGATCATATTACCTGGCTTCATTGCTCTGAGGATTAGGGGAGATAACACATGGAAAGCACTTCACATGGTAGCTGGCACATAGATGCAGCCATAAAAGCTAGTTTCCCTGAATGGCTCTCAGGAAGGTTATAGCCGTAATAATAGTAGCTAACAATTATTGCACATTTGCTATTTACCAGGCTCCATGCTATGTACTCATAGGTAGTGTCTCATTTAACCCTCATAACAACCCTGTGAGGTAGGCACTATTATTATCCCTATTTTAGAGAGGAGAAAACAGACAAGAAGGAGTAAATGTTCTTTGTCCAAGACCACACAGCTGGAGCCAGGATTCCATCCCAGCCTGTCTCTCCCAACAGCATCAACAGACCACCTGCTTAATGGGGGAGGAATGACACAGAGCTGGGGGCACTTTATCAAAAGCCACCACCTACCTCCTCACCCAGGGGATAGCTTTGAGAACCTAGCAGAAAGCCAAGTCTGACATCAGGGCTCCATGGACCTTTTGCTTTTGCTTTGCGACAGCTGTTAGCGGGTCTCACTAATGGATTACAGTTCTCAGCTTTAGATGTGGCACCCACCTCTCTGTAGGCTGTGGGAGAAGTCCAGAGAGTGTTTACGTATGCTGCCTCACACAGGCAAGCCAAATAGTTCTTTTATAAACGAGGATTTGCTACATAGATGTTTCTGGAGCCTCTGCCTAGGGAGCTGGCACACATTTATATTTCTTCAGAACTTCCAAACTGCAAGTTTGGGATTGAGATGCCTTTGCCTGGTAGAGGAGAGGAAGCTCAAGAGAAAAGAATTTGACTCTGTTCCTTGTCCCCTGTCAAGAACAGGGGATTCACAGAGCACACACATGCCTCGGGTTGTTGCATTTTGCACCCCTAATTGGGTCCATTGCCTTCCTGCCACAAGTTGTCAAGACCATGAAAGCTCAGCCGCCATCAGTCTCTGGCCTCCTTGGCTAGACGCCCCACCTGTGTGGTCCATTGCCCTGGTCTTCCCTGAATTCCAACATCCCTCTTCTGTTCTAAGCAGAGTGCTTCAGTTGCTAACAAGAGCTATGTATCAGCTAGCTCAAGTTGAGGTGGCTAACGATACCACAAACTCTAATGGGCACAGGAAGTAAAGTGCAGCTGGACATGGGCACCCAAGCCCGGAAGCCACTAAAGCCATAGCAGGGGCAGAACTTCTCTAATCCTGTCTCATGCTTCATTTCTTCCTTGGCCACATTGGATCTCTCAGCTTACATATGGCCCGATAGATCCCCCATACCCAATCTAAATGGCTTCACAATTCTTGTGGCCACCACCCATTGACCACACTGACTCTCTCATCTAGAGTTCTAGGACAGAGAAAGAGGATGATGAGATGGTTACATTCCAGAAGGAGAAGGGTGGAGAATAGAGAAAGAAATAGAATTATTAACTCATTCTAAACTGCATGTTGGTGCCCACCATGGTCTACTCAGCTATAGCTGGTGAGCAGGGCCATGTGGACCATAACCTGTCCTCTCCAGGACTGGAAGTAGACGTATGCCAGAAAGGAACATTGAATATTGGCTTTCTTACCAGACATGGTAAGACACTGGTCCATGGTACCCAGGCACTGGTTCTATTGATTGCTATGTGCCTGTGGGTGAGGATAAGAGATACCTCTCTCTTCCCCTACTCCCATCCTGGACCCCTTATCCACCTTTCTGACCTCCACTCTGGAGATTCATCATCTGGGCACCACAGGGGCCAAGCCAGCCCCTGTTGGATCTGCAGGAGGCAGAAAGGACCCAGAGGACATCTCAGGCCTGAAGGCAGCTAACATATTGCCTACTTTGCCCAACCTTCCAGAGCAAAGACTTCTAACCAAGGACTATTGAAAGCCGTGGTGCCACCCCTATGGAAATAGACAGGGTAAAGAACCTGGCACCATCTTGTGCATGTGCATGTGTGGATATCTTTTATTTCTACCTGGACTGTCACAGTTTAACGACACAAAAATGCTTCTCCTTCACAGGAGGCTGGTTTTCCCTCAGCACCTTCATGCAAGGCAAAAGCTGGTGGTTATTGCTCTCCAGAGTATTCAAGGGGCCGTGGGGCGATTATGGACATGGGACCTGTCTCAGTGGAATGCTGGCTTCTCCTGACTTAATGCATTTGTTTCTCTGTTCCTTTATCCTTGGTGTGGCTACCTTTCCTCTGGTGTCCAGCTGCAGAACTCTCTGAAGACCGATTTGTGTCTTGATCAGGGTCCAGACACAGAGAACGTTCCCATCGTGTACATCTGCCACGGAATGACACCGCAGGTGAGTTCCCTGAGAGAGGCTCCTGTTGGGGGTGTACACATGTATGTCCAGTGTGGAGAAGGATAGCTAAAGTCATGTTGTGGCTACTGTAGGCCCAGAGGCTTCCAGGGCTCTTCAATAAGAGTATGCTCATGAGTAGAAGAGGAGAGTCATGCCTGCCTTGCCTGGAAGGAGGTGGGGGGGAGCAGATGCTGGGATGCCTGGATCCCCTGGGGTGGGGAGCAAGGAAAGGGATAAATTTCTAAAGAGGAACACCTGCCTTATTGGGGAAACTATGGGTAAATCTCAGTCCTCGCTCTGGCAGCCATGCCCTTCCCTAGCAGGCGGGAACCCAAGGTCCCCCCAAGCTCCCTGACATCTCAGAATCTCTTCACAGTACCATTTCATGGCCTCTGGGCTCTGCCCTTTAGTAGATCACAGCTGGAGCCAAGATCTATAGCCAGGAGAACTTTTCTAGCTCTTAGGACCTTCTCCTGGTGGCAAATGAGGGGAAGCTACCAGGGAAATAACTTATCCTAGGAAAAATTAGCCAGTCATAGCCTAGGCTCCAGATATCCAAAGAGGATGCTAAAACACAGGCAAGAGAATAGAGTACAACGGACAGCCATTTTTCCACGGATGCCACAGACTGACCTGTTCTGACGCTTTCAGAGTTTACTGATCTTACCTCCAGAAGGGCACGATGATTTTTTTTAAAAAGATGGTATAGAAGATGTGTATATTTGTACAATTATAACAGAGTTTAAAAGAGTGGTTACCCACCTAAACATACAACTGAAGGCTATCACGATGTGTGTGTGCGGAGACTTACAGCAACTGTCCACTGTGCCCTCCACCCGCTCGTCCTTTATGGGGGCCAAGCTGCTGTGGCATCACTGACTGGTCAGTTGTAGGTCAGCAGATCACACTCTCCCCACACCACACAGTATAGCAGCTCATTCCTCATTCTTACAATGCTGCAATATTTTTCACAGATGACTATTTTTATGTAAACTTTTTATTGACATGCAACATACGTACAGAAAGTAGCCAATTGTAAGTGTACAGATTAGCGAGTTTTCAGAGCAAATGCACCAACATAACCAGCCCCTAGATTAAAAAAAAGAGCATTATTGCCTGATTCTGAATTTTATATAAATAGGATCCTAGGGTGTATGCTTTCTCATGTTGGCTTCTGTCTTTCCTCATCGTATTTGTAAAGTTCCTCCATGCTGCTACATGTAGCTGTAATTTTCATTACTGTGTAATTTTCCATTTTATGAATATACAGTATTGCCTATATATTTATGGCTGATGGACACCTGGGAAATTGCCAGTTTGAGAGTATCATGAATACTGCTGCTATGAACATCCTTGTTCATGTCTTTTGGTGCACATTTGGACTCATTTCTTTTGGATTTATACCTGAGTCAAGTCACTGAATCATAGGGTTGACATGTGTTTACTTTTAGCAGACAATGCCTGCATTGGTCGGCTGGGGCTGCTGTAACAAAATGTCACGGGAATTTATTTTCTCACAGTTCTGGTGGCTGGGAAGTTCAAGATCAAAGTGCTGGCTGATGTGGTTTCTGGTCAGGGCTCTTTCTGACTTGCTGATGGTTACCTTCTCTGTGTCCTCACACAGCAGGAAGAGAAAGAATGAGAGAGCTCTCTGGTGTCTCTTCTTGAAGGGACACTAATCCCATTAGATCAGGGCTTGACCCTTATGACCCCATTTAACCTCAAAGATTTGGAAAATTCTCATCCTGTCCATATGGCATGTTCTGAAGAGAACCCTGAGTGTGACTGAACAACTGTTTGATTAAGAGACCATGGTAGGACTCGTGGACTCAATCGGCTATCACAGCAGCAGAAGCCATAAATAGAGATGAGCTTATACCAGCAGAGACACTGGCAGCCTCCACTGAAGAGAGGACAGAATGAAGGCAGGCTGATGGGTTTCTTAGATTTCACAAGGCAGGAGCATAGAGCTGTTCATCTGTGAACATGCACTATTCCTCAAGAGAAGAAAGATGCTGAAGGCCAGACCCACCAACAGACCCAGGGGCAAGGCTGTCACCTCAAAGGGCAGGCCTACCTCTCTGGTTTCAGTGGTCCAGGATGACCCTTCCCAGGACCTCAGGGGTAGGGTCAAAGCAATGAGTGGCTTGGGCAGGGCCACCCCAGAGGGCCAAAGGGTCAGGCAACTCCACAGAGCCATAGGGTGATGCCACCCCAGTGGGCCTGGAGGGAAGAGCATCAAGACAAAGAGGATTGTTCTCAAGCCTTGAGATTAAATGGAATTAGCCTTGCTGGGTTTTGGACTCATTTGGGATCCATCACCACTTCCTTCCAATTTCCCCCTTCTGGAACACACTTGTCTAACCGGTGTTTGCCCAGCCACCATATTTTAGAAGCACATAACTTCTCTGATATCACAGTTTCTCAGCTGGAGAGAAGTTTTGCCTTGGAATAAATCACACTTTGAGCCTCATGCCCATCTGATTTCGATGATACTTTGATGACATTTGGACTCTAGAGTTGATGCTGGAATGACTTAAGATTTCAGGGGCTGTTGGGGTGAAACAAATGCATTGTGCTTCGGAGAAGGAAATGAACTTGGGGGGGCAGGGGAAGAATGCTATGGGCTGAATTGTGTCACCCCCAAATTCATATGTTGAAGCACTAACCCTGACTGTATTTGGAGCAAGGAAGCAATTAAGGTTAAATAAGGTTATAAAGGTAGATCCCTGATCTTATAGAATTAGTGTCCTTGTAAGAAGAGACACTACAAAGTTTCTCTCTCTCTCTCTCTCTTCATCTTTCTGTCTCTGCCATGTGACAACACAGCAAGAAGGTGGTTAGCAAGCTAGCAAGAGAGCTCTCCCTGGAACCTGAAGGCACCAGCACTTAGATCTTGGACTTCCCAGCCTTCAAAACTGTGGGAAAATGACTTTCTGTTATTTAAGCCACCCAGCTTGTGATACTTTGTGGTGGCAACCCAAGCCAACCCAATATACTGTCAAACAGATTTCCAAATTAATTAGTTCAATTTTCACTCGTGCCAACCACATGTTATCTAGTTGTTCCACATCCCTGCCAACACTTGGTATTACCTGTCTTTTTAAATTATAGACATTGTGGCAGGTGTATAGTATCACACCATGGTTTTAATTTGCATTTCTCTGATCGTTAATGCGGTTGGACACTGGAGTTTTCAGCTCAGAAATTCCCCCAGGTTATTCTTGAGTATGGGCCAACGTGGCCAGGTCACAAGTAGTTTTGTCTTTTTGTCAATTCCTTGTCTGCTTTTTAATACATGCAGTCCAGGAGACAGTGAAGGAACTTGCTTTTAACAAGTCTACGTGGAAATCTGCAGGATTGTTGCTTATCTGGATCATTGGACAAATGTTGAGTGTTTTCTCTGTGGGATAGCAGATGTCAGTTTGGGCAAAGGCTGCCAGTCTACTAGCTGCTGCTGGTTCAATATAGGGCAGTCTGTGTTGTGGCTAAGAGCATGGATTATGGAATCAGGTCGTGTGGAATCAAATATCAGCTTCAGTGCTCTCTAGTTGTCACATTTTTAAATGGGCAAGTTTTGAAAGGTGGGCCTATTGTATTTTTGTAAAATATGGATTCATAGTGGTATATACCATCAAGGTTGTTGTAAAGATTTAATACATGTATTTAAAATAGTGTCTGGTAGGGGCACCTGGATGGCTCAGTCGGTTGGGCGGCCGACTACAGTTCAGGTCATGATCTCACGGTCTGTGAGTTCGAGCACCTCATCAGGCTCTGTGCTGGGAGCTCAGAGCCTGGAGCCTGCTTCAGGTTCTGTGTCTCCCTCTCTCTCTGCCCCTTCCCTGCTTGCTCTCTCTCTCACTCTCTCTCATAGATAATAAACATTAAAAAATGTTTTAAATAGTGCATGGTATATAGTAAGCACTCAATAAGTATTAGATGTTAATGTCGCAATAGTGTTATACTATTACTATTGCTTTTGCTTATTAAGCCTTGCTCAGTATAAATACCTTCAAGATTCTAACTCCAGCCCACACTGGACTGACTTTCCTTGACCTCATGGGCCATGTGCTATGGATTCCTGCCCTGGTAAAAGCCTACCCCTAGACTAATGGAGCATCACTGAGTTTCTGTGGCAGCAAAAATACAGTGGAATAATGGAAAGGGGGGCTTCGGGAATCCGGAGTTCTAGGCTTGGTCTTGCCACACATTTGTAATGTCACCTTAACCCTCTCTGAGCCTTTGTTTTATCCTTTTATTGAGACATGATTGTACACTAAAGTACATATATCTGAAGTGTTCAGTTCAGTGAATTTCCATATTTGCAGGCAACCATGTAGGCAGCATCCAGATTGAGCCTGTCATCCCACTGGGCTTTCCTCATTCCTCCTCTTGGTCAATACTCTACACCCAAAGGTAATGGTGATTCTGATCCCTAGCACCACTGATTCGTCTCATCTGGGCCTGTCTTCTTCTGTGCAAATGAGGAAGCTGTGCTGGCCAGCTGTAGGCCCAGCTCTACCAGCTCTATCTACTTACCTTCAATTCCTTCGTTCTGAAATTTAGTTGGCCTGAGAAGCTGTGAGTTTGTGCTGGGCTTGCCAGGAAGGCTGGGAGCTGCCTTCCCTCGGTGCTTTATGAATCAACTCCTTCATGGAGATATGCAGCAAGTCTTAAAGACTTGGGTCCCCCTCCCCATTCCTGTACTAGGCTGTACAGGGAGCACAGGGTCCCAGTTGCCTTCTCCCACCAGGCCCACAGAGGAGGTGCACAGTTGTTAGTGCCCAGAGATAAGGAGGCTGGAGACTAACCTCAGATCAAACACATTTCCCAGAACAGGGTGGTAGGTAACCTGCCATGGCAGGAATTTGTTGAGTCTGGCCTGCCCTGTGGCCCAAGAGGATGGGGTCATCCTGGAGATGGGCTATGTGTCCTTGGCAGAGTTCCTCCATCCACCAGACATAGAAGCAGGTGCACAGGATAAGCAGTGGGTGATAAGGCAGGGCTTCTGACTGGCAAGCCTTCCCAAAGGTATCCACTAGCCCTTAAAAACTTCACTGGCTCCTGGGGGGTGGGGCAGGGCGGGTTGGATGGGGAGGAGAAAAGGAGAGGCTTAGGGCTATCACCTTAGTATGTGGTCAGGGTACACCTCATGAGGGGACTGTGGACAAATGTAGAGCCTGAATCTCTTAGACTTGGTCCAAATCAGACCCTTGATATGTATTTCCAGGAACATTCCCACACACACACACACACACACACACACACACACACTGACAGCTCTTGGAAAAATCTCTTGTTACCATGGCCACAGAGGCCACAGAGAGACCAGGGAAGTTCACTTATGCACAGATGAGACTGCCACATACAACTGTGCAGGTGGTACACTGCACAACTCCAGGGGAGGGATGTGGCACCTCACATTGTTGTCTGGGGAGTAGAGATCAGCCCAAAGTTACAGTCTTTCTAGACTCTGCTAGGAGTTCCTTCCTTGATAGGAAGCTTGAAAATGCTGAAAAGCAAATGATGAGGCAATATATAGTGGTCAAGAACCAGACTGTCTGGGTTCGAATCCCAGTCAGACCACTTACCAATTGGGTTCCTTGAATAGGTGGCAAAATTTCCTTGTGCCTCAATTTTCTCACTTTTAGAATAGGGATTATAGGGGCGCCTGGGTGGTGCAGTCGGTTAAGCGACCGACATCAGCCAGGTCACGATCTCGCGGTCCGTGAGTTAGAGCCCCGCGTCAGGCTCTGGGCTAATGGCTCGGAGCCTGGAGCCTGTTTCTGATTCTGTGTCTCCCTCTCTCTCTGCCCCTCCCCCGTTCATGCTCTGTCTCTCTCTGTCCCAAAAATAAATAAACGTTGAAAAAAAAATTAAAAAAAAAAGAATTAAATCAATCAATGCACATAAAGCACTGAGACCACAAACCTGGTACACAGTCATTGCTTACTAGATATTGGCTCTTATTATTACAGGATTGGTAAAGAAACTCAAGACTGTGTCCTTGAGAACGGAATTGTTTAGCCTGGAGAGGAACAGATCTAAGAGACATGAAAATATCCAAAATTATAAAAGGCACATATTTTTGGCTGAGTATACAGAAACTCTTCCCAGTCATTGGCTCTGATGATACTGTGACTTCTCCATCATCAGAAGTGTCCAAGTCAACTCTGGTGGACTCCAGGGGCATTATGAAAGGTTCCTATATCATTTAGGTGCTTAAGCTAAGAAATCCCTAAGGGCACTCCCACCCTAGAATTGTATGACCTTTTAATTCATTACATTTTTTTTCTTCTGAAATCAGTGAGAGTCCAACATGTACCAGGTCATGTTCTTGGCCCTGGGAAACAGGCATGAGCCAGATGGAAGTCACTGCCCTCATTAAGTCCCCATTCTAGGGCTGGAGACAGACTGTTCTATATTTTTTAATCCTCAAGTCTTCACCACAGCCAGGGCTTGAACTCTTCTCTCTCCTAAGAATTACACATGTGGGGGCGCCTGGGTGGCGCAGTTGGTTAAGCGTCCAACTTCAGCCAGGTCACGATCTCGCGGTCCGTGAGTTCGAGCCCCGTGTCAGGCTCTGGGCTGATGGCTCAGAGCCTGGAGCCTGTTTCAGATTCTGTGTCTCCCTCTCTCTCTGCCCCTCCCCCGTTCATGCTCTGTCTCTCTCTGTCCCAAAAATAAAAAAAATAAAAACGTTGAGAAAAAAAAAAAAAAAAAAAAAAAAAATTACACATGTGGCCAGAGTTGAGCCGTGTGGCTTGGATTTCAGCCAAGCACGGCCAAGAATGGTGAAGGAAGAAAAAGGTCAAGAAGGCAGGACAGCAAGATGATCCAGTTTATCCTGCTGACCCAGAGAGTCATTTCCCTTTCTCATTTCCTTCTTTCAGATTTCTAACTTATTCCATTTGGGGTTTTAAAACCAGAAAGAATCTGTATCAGTCAGATAATAAACAATCCTCAAACCTCATTGCCATTAATCAAACAAGTTTATTTTGTCAATTCAAAAAAGTAAAACATGATTCTTAAAATCAAAATGAACATGTGACAAAAACTTATTTAATTCCTTAATCAGGGAGCCATTAAGAAGGTTAAGCAATTCTGGAGAGCATTTGAGGAGCTCAGGATCTCTAGGCATTTTCTAAAAAAGAAGGTTAGAATAAGATTGCTAGATTAGATACAAAAGCAGTCAATGTCCTATAGGGAAATAAAATCGTAGCCTTTCGTGTGATCTTTACTAGACAAGTCTGGAAGTTACCATTTAACTTCCTAGTGTTTGGCTACCAGTCAAAAGGTAAATAACAAAGTCAAACACAGGTACATTCTCCTGGAAAATTGCATACCCTTAGGTGGGCTTGTTCATGCCCCAGTAGGATATTGAAAGGACAGACCGTTTCCTCTCCCGTTTTGCCTTATTTCCAGGTTTTAGACATTTCTCTTACTCTGTTCACAAAGTTGGCTAAAGGCAGAGTGCCTCTTCAGGCCATTAGTGACATCCCTTGTGGATGTGCTGTCTGACCACATGGCCTTTCCCCTAGATTATTTCCTAAGGCAGTCATCACAGTGGACCACAGCCTGGGTGGCTTAAACAACAGAAGTATATCGTCTCACAGTTCTGGAAGCTAGACGTCCAAGACCAAGGTGTTGGCAGAGCTGTGCTCCCTCTGAAGGCACCAGGAAAGGATCTGTTTCGGGCCTCTCTCCTAGCTTCTGGTAGTTCTTGGCTACAAGAACGCTGTTTGTGGTAGCATACCACCTTCGTGTGGTGTTCTCCCAGGTCTCGTCCCTTGTCGTAAGGATGCCAGCCATACTGGATTAGGGGCCACCCTACTCCCGTGTGACCTCATCCTGACTTAGTTACATCTGCAATGACTATTTCCAAAGAAGGTCCCATTCTGCGATACTGGGGGATGGGGGATTAGGACTTCAACATACGAACTTTTGAGGTACACAGTTCTACCGACAACCCTCCCTCAAAGGGGAAGAGTGTGCCTGGAACTCTGATTTTCATGCCTCAGATGAAAAGTGCCTCACCTTACTTCCTCTCACGTCTGATTCACCAGAGCCAGTCACACGGCCCTGCCAGCTAACTACCGAGGGTGTGGGAAGCTAGGGTTTTCTGCGTGCCCAGGAAGCCGGTCTCTGCCACAGAAACTTAGATATTTGCTAAATCACTTCCACCTCTGACAAATAAGAAAACAGGAAAATGATATGAGCAGGCTAGCCTGAGCCCGTATGTACTGCAGGTCACTGACAAACACAGGGCTAGGAAGGGGGCCTGTATTTTGGCTTCCAGTTTCTCCTCCAGCTTCGATCATTCGTTCTTCAAACATAGGAGACAGGTTGCGTTTCAGGAAGTCCCCATAGTTTGGAAAGTTTTGTTTTCCTTGAAAAACCAATTTAGTCTAGTGATAGGAACGGTAACATAGAGCAACTTCTAGTGGGGACACGGTGAGCTGGAAAGAGGGACTGGGTTCACATCCGTGTTTAAACCCTGTGAGAGATTCTGCTTCCGTGTTTTTTAAAAAGTTTACTCTGATATAGTTGTGATGTTCTCAGCTCTGGGTAGAAGAAAGCATAGTGTAACTAATCAAATTAGTGAGGTGAAGCTGCTGGGAAGCATGCTAATTGGTTAATGAGTAAACGTAACCATTTTATTCAAATTAGCAGCAAATTTCAAGCTATCCTCAAAATAACTGAGAATATTAGCCCTAATTAGTGTAACAGCCTGGAAAATTTCTTCTGCTGGGAAAAATACAACAATAGGGTCTCCCCACAGACTCCGTATTTATTCGATCAATCACTCCTTCACTCACTCATTCATTCATTTGCTCATTCAAGAAACATGCACGGAGCATTACACTTTATGCCACGAATTGGGAGTGGCAAAGGCACTTTTCCCGGGCCCCACATCTGGAGGGGTCCCAGTGCAGACAGGAAGCCAGGCACTGGGATCGTCACAGTTCATACGATGCAGCCTGCCGCCCCTGATCACCTTCTCATCAGCCCGTCAAAGGATGGATAGCACAGGACAGGGTCTGGGGGCTTCTCCTGTTCTTTGCTGCCTCCATCTTCTAGGCTACAAAAGGCCCAGGGAAAACAGTGCGTTTCCTACAGGAATGTGAATTCCTGGCTGTAGACGAAAGATGAAAGGATCTTTAACTCCCTCTAAACCTTTGGAAATACTTACACCGCCACGTTGTGCTTCAGGAAGTGCTTTTTGACTCAAATATAAAGATTAGAGTTTAAAGAAGTATTCTATTTTTACCCAGAGACAGCTTTCACATTAGATCGGGTAGTAGGTTTCATAAAAGAAAAGTGTGGAATTCTAGATGGACTTTGGTGCCTTTGCATTTTTAGATTTTTTTGGAAGTTCTTCTTCATTTTTTAAAGTTCTACCTTGGCTGTACGTGCATACACACGTGCCACTCCCATGTGGGGCTGCAACGGAGCCAGGTCTCCCGCCCTGGCGGGCGCTCCTGGGGGACATTAGAGGCCTCTCATGGACTGTGCACACATCCCCCAGATCTCCCAAGTAACACCTCAGAGACAACTGAAGAGTCTTACTTTGTGCGGCAAGAATTTAAAACACCAGCCGCTTCTCTGTGACCTTTGGAAGGTTTCTCCACTTCTCTATGATTTTTATTTATCAGTACATCAGAATGGCTGGCACTGAATGGCTGTGAGGTTTTGAAAAGCTTTCTTGAGTTTACCCCCTGGCTCTGCTAGGATCAAAGTGCGCCCCACGCACCTCCCAGTGTGTGGCTTTGCTGCCCAGGTACCAGCTGACAAATGTTGGCACAGTGCCCTAACTGGGTTCCAGTTTGAGGGGAGCCTCAACCAGCCTTGCAACTTAGGCGGACACCTCCAGGTCTGCATGATGCACGGCCTCATCAGAGGTTTATTGGCCCCTGAGCTGTGGCATCTCGTATTCCAGGGCCGTCATTTCCACAGGAGGCAGAGTAAGTGGTACTTCTGGCGGAATGACTGGTGACACTCTGATGGCCTGTGCATGACAGCTTCTGACCCCGTGCATAGAACATGCCTGCAGGTGCTAGATCACACCCGAGGGTGGCCTCTCCGAGTGTGCGAAAGTGGGACACTCAAGGCTGGAATGGGGAGGGCTGGCATCTGCAGTCATCCCAGCCACCCCACCCCGACCCCGAACCCCCAGGGCTGGAGTGGCTCCCTTCATCCTTACAGCCCTAGAAGCATCCATGGAGACCCGGTGTCTAATGTATCCTGCCTGCATCCCGGGGCTCAAGAACTCACTGCACTCTGTCTGCTCCTCAGTGAGGAGTGAATGCATGGTTTTCAATCCAGCCTGCGATCTCATTTCTTCCATACAGCCCTACTAAAGGACAGTAACTAGCCGGTCCTGGGCCGTGTGGGGGCTACTTGGGCGTGAATCCTGACTCTGCACTTAGAAGTTGTGTCACCTGGAACAGGATACTTAATTTCTCTTTACCTGGAATATCTAACTTGAAACCTAGTTCACAGTAAAAACACTTAACTATAGGAGGTTATGTTACTAGTTTGATACACATTGTATTTATATATATGTATTTCTATATAAAAGACACATCATATATATGTGATTGCTATGTATTAGTCTCCCTAGATACCTTCCAGGTGTCATTTCATCTTAAAGCCCCATTGCCACCTTATTCCCACTTCAAAGATGTTGGCTCAAAGATGTAAAGATGTACCCAAGTCCCCACCACAGTGAGTGGTAGATGCAGGCCCCTAGGGCCCAGAACACGATGGGAGGTGCAATTATATCACACCTCTCCCGGGGCAGAGGAAGAGGCTTGAACCTGGGAAGGGCATGCTGACCACCGGTGCTTTCTTTCCTGGTACTGCCTCTCTTGGGCTCCAGATGCTTCCCCAGGGCACAGACCCATCACAAGGCTCCATCGCAGATAACCTTAGGCAGGTCCAGGGGCTATCAGCCTGGAGCTTGTCCCCACGCTGGGTGGGGGAGCGCAGCCCGTTTGGCACCTACTTTCGGAAACCACCCATCTCCGTTTCCCTTTTGGTGGTTGCACTCGGAGCCCGAAGCGTCAGTTCAGGGTGGGGGTGCGGGCACACAGTGGGGCACCGCCGGGGATGTTCGCGCACGGATGTTGGCGCCGCACAGAGGGATGGTGAACTCTGCAGTGCTCCTAAGCTTCGGTGCTAAAACAAACAAACAAACAAAAGGAGCCGCTTGATTTGTTATTCATTCCACGTGATATGTTCTTCACTTCATGTCCAGACTCCACAGTTAGAGTGGTAAACAGAGAGTTTTGCATGACTTTATTAAGCTCCCACAGGCCGGGAAGCAGCAGTCATTAGCAGCACCACGGTGGGCCAACACAGAGGAAAACAGTACTGGCTCACCACCCGGGGAGAGGCTGAACCTCCCCCCCTCCACTCTCCAGCCTTTGGAGAGCTTTGCTTCTTAGGCTTCTAGCTTGGGGACAGGTCGCTGAACCAGCATCAGAGCCGCTGAACTTAGATCCCACATTGGACCTGGCTCTGTGCTGACAAATCCCTTCACCGCCCCCCAACCCCTCGCATCAGCTTCCTGATCCGTCAAATGGGGCGGATGCCAAATTTAAATGAAGGAGCACACCCATATGTGCCTCACTCCAAGCCTGGCACAGGACCCTGCTCAGTAAGGTGGGTTTCCTATTCTAATTAGGGCTGTGTCCCCACACTTTTGAGAGCTCGCTAGTCTGCCTAGAGATAATAATACCAACAACAGCTTACCTTTGTTTACTGCTCCTCGGCATCTTTCTAAATGCTCTGTGTGCATAATCTCAGCTAACGCCCTCAGCAGCCCTGGGAAGTAGGTTCTGTTGTTACCCCATTTGTACAGTGGAGAAAACCAGCCTCCAGGCAGTAATGTAACTTGTTCAGGGTCATGGGATTCCCAGCTGGTGGCATTATATTGGCACAGATGCCAAGCCGATGCCCAGAGCCATGCCTGAGGACTGCTTCCCTAGTTTCATCAACTGTGACCTCTGCTCTCAGGGAGTTCTCTGGGCAGACAGGACAAGAAGCCACCACAGTTTGGTGCTGCCCCTTGGAGGGGTTCAGAGTGTCCTTGCAGGACGAATAAAGGCTGCCGTGACCCTATAGGGGTGGGAGGTTTTAACCTACCACCAGGCCTGCTCTTCTTAGGATCTAAAGGAAAAGGGAGTCTGATTTGCAGTTTCCTCCCTGAAGGGACTTATGGCAGGTTCCTGAGACTAGGCTGAAGGCGATTGGCAAACACTAGCCAGCTGGCACTGCCCTTCCCCATCCACCCTGGGCTCTGACCCAGAATGCAGGTGGGTTAGCCCTCTCTTGACTCATGAGGACTCCCTACATGCGCCTCCTGCCTTTGGGGTTCCCCCTTCCTCCCCATTGGAAGACATCTAGTCTCAGCATTCCAGGAGCAAAGCGTCAATCCACTTCTCCCCCGTTCTTACCCTTCAGGTCTCAGCCAAAGTCCACTTCCCCAGACCACCCTATCCTAGGTGTTCTCACTAGTTACTCTCAAATCTCAGCAACCATCTGATTGCTTCACAGCTCCTGTAGTATCTGGACACATGTGATCCTAATCACAGTGGGCCCTTAGTCGTCAGTTTGTCTCCTTGTAAAACAGACTTATGCTCTACCACTAGATCACAAGCTCCTTGAGGGCAGGCACTTGCCTGTCCCTCTAGTGAATCCCTTGAGCCTAGCACACTGCCTGGCACAGAGCAGGCGCTCAGTGCGCCTCCACTTAGTAAATGACTCGGTTCATAAAGTTGGATTTTTGGGTAATTGAAGGTAGTCTTCCTAACAAAGACCTCCTAGCAGCCTGCCCGGCCGCACTGGCTTTGCCACTTACCAGCCTTCACCCGAAGCCTGATTCTTCTGTAAAATGGAGTTACAGACATCCATCTGATAGAGGTTTTGTGAGGATTAGGTGGAGAAATACATAAGGCTCTCAGCCCGACACCTGGTACACTGTAAATCCGCAGTCACTATATAGCAGTTGCTGTTTTTGTTAGTAATACAAGTTATTAATAGTCAAGATCTGGCAGGCTCAGTATCGCTTTTTAGACCCACTATCTTTTTGTGGGGACCTACAGACAGGAGCTTGAGAGATATACGCACCCCCACTGAAATGGAAGCCAGATCCAGGGCCTTTTTCTTGATGAGGTCCAGTTGTTGTGGGTGCAGGTTGGGCAGGAGTGGGGAAGGAGAGCCCGGCCATCAAGGCCTCCCCTGCCACCATGCTTGCTGGCACACAGAGGCAGCCTGCCTTCCCTTTCGACTCAACCTTCAGGCAAGAGAGCTTTCTCCCATTGACCGTGCAGGACATTCAGCCTCGCTGGACTCTGATCAACCAGCAGTAGCATCAGTGTGGACCCGAACACCTCCGTGCATTTCCCCGTGCCCTGGAGGAGGGTGGTACCAACCCCTGGCTGAGAATGTGATAAGGAACATAGGAAACGAGGCTCCAGGACTAGGATATGGTTGGTGGCATGGAGTGGGGACGTCTGAGTGGTGTTTAGATCAGGGCAGCTTGTGGACATGCTAGCCTATTTCAAGAAATTTCCTAAGGAGATGTGTTCAGAATGTATTACGGGCATAAATGGGTTCTTCTATTTGATTTTTTCCAACTAACTCCATTGTCACCACACAGCCTTTGTCCCCGCTGCTTTTTCTGAAATCTGTTCATCGCTGTGCATTAGTCTGCCAGCGTAGAGCGTTAGTGGAGTCCTTGAGGTTAGCACTGTGTTAATATACTGGGAATTTCAGCAGAGCCGGGCCCTCTAAATCAATCACCAGAACAGCTTTATTTTTTTTTTTCTTGCTCAAAAATACACTATTAAATGCAGGAACACGTGTGGGAGTGGAGGTTGACTTGGGTGAAGGACACGCTTAAAAGGAAGATTTCATAACATTTTTTTTCTGCAGGAAAAAGGCCTTGCTGGTCTTAATTCTTGTAGAACTGAGCTACAGAACACATTTATGTCTCTGCAGTATCTTTAGCTCCTCAGAATATCCTGAGCTGCTCAGAAGTCACTCAGTCATATTTGCCTGGGGCGTTATAGGTGTTTAACAAATATATATTAAATAAAGAAATGATTGAATCCATGGAAAATTAAAGCCTTTTAAGTGATGATCATAAAGGGGACTGAGCCGGGATTTACCTTCTTGGTTCCTCTGGGGGAAGAGGGGGGGTTCTAGAGTGGCAAGGTTTGAGCTGGTACCTACCTGTGAAGAATGAGGACGGTTGATGCTATAGGAGCATTTCAGCCTTCACAGCTAGGTGGTCATGATATGTCCAGGAGGATATGGTGGGTAGAGGGCTTCATCCAGGGAGGCAAGTGAGGACCAGGAGCAAGTGTAAACTCCTTTCCCCCTCAGTTTGCTATGAAGGGATGGAAAGAAAAAGAAGCTGGCTACCAAGAGGGGTGAGATGTTGAGAGAACATGTGTACTCTGATTTGCTTTTTAAAGGAAGCAATATGGGAGCGTGTCTGAGGCTGAGAGGAGGAAGTCCGTAGAGAAAGAGGGCTCATATGGGGAGAGAATGAAGCAACATTCTTGGGTGGGGAAAGAGCAAGGACAGGAGAGGATGGGGTCCAAGGCCAGTGGGCTGGTCCTGGACTTCAAGGGTAGGATGGACGTTTGTCCAAGAGGAATGAGTTTGCAGGCTGTCTTGCAAGTCAAGCATGGGGGCTCTGCTTGTATGCGAGAGTAGAGAAGGTATAGAAACCCCGCGGAGGGGGGTGGCTCAGAGGCACACCAGAAGGCCTAGCGTGGAGGGCGGTGTGCAGGGGCCCAGCTGAGGTTGAAAACCATGAGTCTGTGGAGGGTCTCGTGTGCCCCGTGCCATGATTTTTCGTGGGTGTGCCCAGTATCCCGGGAGAGGGTGTGGAGAAGGCGAATCAGCTGCAGAGGTGGGGCTCACAGGGTGTCAAAGGCGGAAGGAATAAGGAACGAAAGACTGGAAGGTGCTGGCAAGGGGATAGTTGAAGGAATGTGGGTGCAGCCTTTCAGGAATGTGGAGAGGCTGGGAGGGAAATGAAGGTAGGGGAGGAAAGAAAAAAAGGGTTCTTGTTCCAAAGGTGTCAGATTGATGAGCAGGCATTCGGGAAGTGAGAGAATGAGTAATCAAGATGACAGGTGGTTGGGGGAACGTAGGGCAGAGGAGGGGAAGATCTCAGGGGATAACAGTTCCAGGCACTGAGAGCCAGGGTCCCCGGGTGTGAGTGACTGAAGCGCAGTACAGGTGGCCCTCCCCGTGGCTGAGGTCCCAGTGCAGGTGGGGCCGTTCATCATCTGAGCAGCTGCCCAGTGGGATGGCAGCGGTGGGAGGGTAGCAGAGGACTGCCTGGGAAGCACTTGGGTGAGAAGCACAAAGCGGGCAGCGCATAAGTGGGGTCTGATGGCTGAGGCCTAAGGAGGGGAGGTTTCTGTACGGGATGGAGGGCTGGGGTGGAGAAGGGGCGCTGCTGCAGGGAGAGGAGACTGCCAGCTCCGCCTCATGTCCCTGATGGGAGAAGCAGCAGAGTCAAAGCCCACAAGAGTAGCATTATCCTTCGGGAAAAGCCATGTGTGGGTAGAGAAAGGACAAGTCCTTTTTGGCTGGAAAGGACTGTCCTTGAAAGATACTGGGTGTTCTGTAGGCATTTGGGGAAGGTTTAAGAGTCAGGGGGAAGCAAAGGAAGATTGGCCAAGAAAGAAGCACAGAGCATATTAGGGGTTGAGAGAGGACGAGAAAGCCCCACAAAGACACCAAAAGTTAAACCAGATGTTTAAGAGGGTGGCTGGAAGGAAAGGGACAGCAGAATCAGATTGGGGAGCCCCATCTCCTTGTATGCAGCTACTGCAGTCACCTTGGGCCCCACAAAGTACCCTCCCCTAAGGCTCTCATAGTGAACGAACCCCATCCCGGTCACATCAGCCCAGGATCAGCAGGGCTTCCTGGAGCTTTCCCCTCTGCCACTGGAAGGATCAGAGTCCCAGCTGCCAAGGAGAAAAAGGGCTGAGTCATGGTGACCTGGAGAGGTCAGGGAGGACTTCCTGGAGGAGGAGCCGCACCTGGACCTCAGACAAAGAGTAGGATGTGCACAAACAAAAGCAGAGCAGGAAGAGCACTTCAGGAGTGGGGCCGCAGGTGGGAAGGGGTAGAATGGAACCTTCCTTTCCTCCTTTAGTAAGAAGCAGGGTATTGTAGTGCTTGGGAGCTGAGTTTGGGGGCCAGGTGACCTGAGTCCAGTTACCAGCTTTGCTGCTTGCTCTGCATTCATTTACCTCCGTCTAATTCAGTTTTCACACCTAAAAAAGGAGATGATAATATTCCACTTATCCAGGGTTATTTTGAGGATGGAAGAAGTATCTGTGAAGCATTTAGCTTCACTGACATAGAGGTCATTAAATAATATCATTAGTATAATTATTTTCATTAATCAGGAGGAAAAAGTAACAGCAGTTTGCTGAGTACCTACACTCTGTGCCATATATTTAACAAACATGCCTGTGAAAGGAGCTACCTGTATCATTTTTGCTGCCTAGAAAACTACCCCCCAAAATTTAGTGGCTTAAGATACATCCATTTAGGAGCACCTGGTTGGCTCAGTCGGTTGAATGTCTAACTCTTGATTCCAGCCCAGGTCATGATTATGAGACGGAGCCTGCATCGGGCTCTGTGCTAAGCATGGAGCTTGCTTAAGATTCTCTCCCTCCGCCCCTCTCCTGCTTGTACATGGCACACATATGCATACTCTCAAAAAATAAAAATTTAAACTAAAAGATACATCTATCTATTTAGCTCAAGACTCTGAAGGTCAACAATTTGAGCTGGGTGGGGTGGGGTGGGCTGGCCCTGCCTTCTGATGGTTTCAGCTGGGCTCAATCAGGCATCTGTGGCCAAATGCTGGTCAGCTAGTTGAGTCAGCCTCCAGAGGTTGGCTGGCTGTCAGCTGGAAGGAGGGAGGGTCTGGAGCATGTGTTTTTCATCATCCAAAAGGATGATCCAGGCTGTTTCACATGATGGCAGTGACAGGGGTTTCTAAGAGCACCAAGAAAGGGCAAGCATCCCTGTAGGAGTCTCTGCTTGCATCACATTTGCTGTGAAAATTTTGTCATTGTCCAAAGTAAGTCACAAGGCCAAGCCCAGCCTCACAGGGCAGAGTCTGCATGCAAGAATGGGGAAAACTGTGGCCATTCTTCTAATATAGAACAATGGCTTTTCAAATTCACTGTGTTATTTCATTCATTTGCTCACTCATTTATCCAAAAATATTTATTGAGCACCTGTCTTGAGGTGTGGCAAGAAAAGAAATCTCCCCCCAAATGGCCTCAGTTTCCTAATACCTTATCATAGTGCAATCTATCTGGCACTGCTGTCTGAGGTCTGTAACATCTAGTAAAGACATGAGCTGGACCTTTGTTCCCCAGTAAAACAGGTCATACTCTTCTCAGGGCAGAGGGAGGTAGAGATGCAGATAGTGTTGGATCAGGCACAAGAGAGATTTACATTTGCAAATCAGAATCAGGCACCAAGATTTCATCCACATGAGCTCTATATCTCTGAGCGGACTTCTCCCTACTGGGTCTTAATGGGCAGGTTTTGTTTCCATGCTCTGTCCCCCGTCTTCCTGATCACGGAGATTGCTGGTGAGTCCAGACCATCATTGACTTCACATGTTAAAATCTCGGTCAAACACATACATACACTCTCTCTTCCCCGCTTCTTCCCCCAACCCCTCCTCCCTGGGAATATTCTAAACTCTTAATTCAGTGCAGGATAACAGTTGTGGTGTGCCACCAAATGACTGAGCTCTCTGCCCCTCCACCCCCATCACTGCTCATGGGTTCAGGTAAGAATTAGGTGTGGCACAGATGGTGTCTTGGGAACAAATATTGAGAATCTTGTCCTAGAGAGAGAGAATCCCATTCTGTCTAAACTATTAATCCACAAAGTTATATGGAAGGTGTTGTCCAAGGTGCTGGTCTAAAATGGAACAGAGAGCTTAGAGGAGTCTTTGAGTGACATGAAACAGGTACTAGGGAGGAAGCCTGGATGATTTCTCACCTGGAGTTCAAGGTCCCTGGAATAGTTTATTAACACATTCAATCAGCTAATGTTTTGAGTATAGATCATATATCAAACAGCAGTTTGGACAATAGATACAATAATGAGCAAGACCAGCATGGTTCCTACCCTCGGGAAACTGGTAACCCAATGGGAGAGAGGTTACAAAACATTACTAATGGCTAACACTAACCAGTGCTCAGTCCATACAATTCCCCCAACAACTCTGTGCGACAGGTACCGTTATTATCGCCTGCTTTTACAGATGAGTAAATTGAAAGAATGAATGGGCCAAATACATGGTCTGTAGTCACACAGCTAGTGAACAATGAGAGGGGGCACTCAAATTAGGCAGTTCTGATCCAGAGTCAATCTTTCTTGAGTCAACTCCTTACCCTCCCTCCACTAGATCAAGTTTTCTTGGTATCTATTTTGAAGTCCTTTGTTGTTTGAAGGTCCTGAATCACATTCTGTGATTCTATTTTTGTGTGATTATTTGGTGAGGGAGCATAGCACAATCGTCGTGTTGGTCAGTTCAGGCTTCGTTATGCTCCAGTAACACATGACCTCGAAATCCCAGTGACTTACAATAACAAATATTTCTCGGTCGTGCTACATGTCCAAGTCTTTGCTGACCTGATCTCCCCTTTTGCAGCCTTGTCAAAAGCAGCCAATAGGAACACAGGCATGCTCTTCATCAAAAGCACAGTCCACCAAGTTACTACAGGCAACAGTTATACCAGATGTCTCACCCCTGCATAAAAGAGGACGCCATCTTTCCAGCTTCCGGGGATGGTTCCTCACTGCCCACTTTCTGGCCCCAAAGTCAGTGTCCCATATTTTAGAGTTTCATAGAACCCCTCATATAGTATCAATTTATCATTCAGCTTAGGCTGATGGTCCCCAAATCTCAGTGACTTACAAGAAATGCTTATTTCCTGCTCATGCTCTATGGTCATCATGGTTTAGCTCCAGCTGTGTCACCTCTCCTTTTTCTGGGACAGAAGCAGCAGCCCCCATCTGGGATGCTGTCAGTCCAATGGCAGAGAGTGAGGAGAGATGTGGTAGATCACAATTGCTCTTAAAGCTTTTGATTGGAAATGGAGCATGTCTCTCCCACTCCCATTCGTTAAAGGCATGTGGCCAATTCTGACACTAACAATGCAGGGACATGTAATAGCTCTGTCGGGAGGGGAACACAGGAGGAGTTTCATAGGACAGAGCAGTGAGTCAATCTGTTCAAGTGGTTGAAGAGCATGCATTGACTGTCACCAGCTGATAGCAAATTGGCAGACGGTTGTGTTTTGGAAATGAAGAATGCCAGGGCATTTTCCTAAGTGCACATGATATGCTCCATTTTAGCTGTTTGTTAGTGGGTAGACACAGCTTGTATCAGACAAGCAGATACAGCTATGAAGGACTCTGAGCAGTACCTTCCAAAATAGGGACCAAAACGGGACCCAACAGTCCAGCAGGTGTTTGAAATTTCTTGAAGATAGCGAATGTCCGAGTGAACAAACGAGCTGTTTGCTCATGCAAGGGGAGGGAGTTATTATCAACAGCAACAACTAAAACAAACGTGGGCAGCTTTGGTTAAAAATGAAGGGTGGGGGGTGCCTGGGTGGCTCAGTCGGTTGGGCATCCAACTTCGGCTCAGGTCATGATCTCCCCGTCCGTGAGTTCGAGCCCCACGTTGGGCTCTGTGCTGACAGCTCAGAGCCTGGAGCCTGTTTCAGATTCTGTGTCTCCCTCTCTCTCTGACCTTCCCCCATTCATGCTCTGTCTCTCTGTCTCAAAAATGAATAAACGTTAAAAAAAAAATTTTTTTAAATGAAGGGTGGGTGCAATTATAGAAAACCTGGGTAATTCACTACATAGACTCAAAAGGAAGTTTGACGGGGTAGGGGTGGCAGGAATGGGGACAGCTCCAGGGGCCTCAGCAGTAAGAGCTTATGGATCCATGTCTTAGCCACAGAGCTGCCTCATCGGTGTTTCTCCAGCTCATTGTAGGCCAAGTGCGATGACCCCCGCTCCCCTCCCACCTCTTCACAATTGCCTGCCCCAGTCCCTGGCCCTGCACCCTCTCACCTTGTTGTGAAATGCACAGGCAGAGAGCGGGAGGAGCGAGGGAGGGGAAGCAGCAGGACCTGAATGAGCAGCTAAGGCCCAGGTCGGGGCAATTAGCAAGCACTGCTCCCCAGACACAGGAGGCTGCAGAAAAAGACGGCTCAGGCAGTGATCCCAGTCCAGGGCACCTGTTCCTAGTCTCATCCTGGGCCACACCAATCTTATTTTCCTATAACTTGGGGTTCCTCTGAAATTCTCAGCTTCTCTTATACTTTCATGATAGGTAATATTCAGATGCTCAGCCCACTCCTAGGTGCTTACTAAGGCTATGTGAACCTCCAGGCCCACTAGCTTTTCACTCACTAAAGAAAGCATACTGGCATGCACATGAGGGGGATCTTTATCTTGTTTAAAAAAACAAAAAACCATAGGGGCACCTGGGTGGTGCAGTCGGTTAAGCGTCCGACTTCAGCCAGGTCACAATCTCGCAGTCCGTGAGTTCGAGCCCCGCGTCAGGCTCTGGGCGATGGCTCAGAGCCTGGAGCCTGTTTCCGATTCTGTGTCTCCCTCTCTCTGACCCTCCCCCGTTCATGTTCTGTCTCTCTCTGTCCCAAAAATAAATGTTGAAAATTTTTTTTTTAAAAACCATAAATTCATGAACTTCAGTAATTATTAAAACAGGTGCCTTGCTTTATAACAAATGAATAAAACATGTACACACATGCCACTTACATTCACCCAGTAGCTAAAGACCACTGTGATTTGATCCTTTTGGTTCATCCCCTTTGGGGGTTCTTGAAAGGTCTCCTGGGTATTCTAGATTAATCAAGACTCTTAGTTGCAAATGACAAAGACCCAACACTCAAATGCAAAAAAGTTTTTATCTCCTCTAACGGACAAGTCCGTGTCTGTCTCCAACCTCAGGCAGGGCTGGATCCAGGGGCAGGAATGAAGCTTGCTGTACTCTTCCCTTCCCTTCCCCTCTCCTCCTCCTCCTCCTCTTCTCTCTCTCCCCCCTGCCTGCCCTCCTCCTATTCTGGCTATGGTTCCCTTCATATGTAACCTTAGTCTCTCCTATTTTCAAGAGGAAGGGACTTCCCTGATTTACCTGAGGAAGAAAGCAACAGTAGCTCGGGGCCTAGAGCCTTCCAGCATGATCCCACAAATAGAAAATCTGAGGGAGGACTTTTATTGACCCAGACTGATCAACATGTCCATTCTAGAACCAGGGCAATGGAGTACCCTGACCAGCCAACTGAAATAGGCCTACCATTATGGTCCAAATGAGGCAAAATGCTGTTGCAAGATAGCAGATAAAGTTCCTAGCATCAAGAATCCTGCAGTGGCCTCCTCCAGTTGGTCTCTGCTCTCACTGGTAATCCGTTCCTGCTAGGTTTCCATGTGGGAAGCCCAGGATGACCCCTGCTGCCTGGCTCTCTCCTGGGGACAAAGGGGCTGGCAGGGGAAACACGGAGGCCAGGCGACACCAGGAGCTCAGAATGACACAGAAAGAGAAGGCAGAGCTAGGTGAGGGGTTCAGGTTGCTGACTGGGTTGACTGGTCTGCAAACAGCCTCATAGACCGTGGTGGAGAGATGGCTGCCACCATCTCTCTTGTACCCCTGTGGGTACAAGGCCCAGAATGAGACACGCAAGCTGTGAATCTAAGTCAAACTTTCCAAGCCCAGAAATCGTGCTGAGCAGCTGTTTGCCTGGCTGTCCTGCTCAGGTGCACAGTGGGGGGCAGAAAACGGGCATTGCTTAGTCGTCTCTACTCAGTCTGATGTTCCAACACAACACCCTAGTCCAAAGCTCACTTTTCTCCCCATGGCCTCATGAGCGACCTCCTCCAAACAAGCCTGCAGAGGTGGCCATGTCACCTCTACCCCAGCTCACTTTCCGGGCACCCTGGATGGTTCTGACCCAAACCACTCTGAGGATTCCTCATAGGCGCTCACAAGGGAGAGCCTTGTGAGGCGGGACGGACAGTTAACCTGAAGTCAGAGCTCACATGTGCTGTCTGAACTCTTCAGCCCTGAGCTGCTCGTCTGGCCTTCTCTCCCCACCCCCGTAGGGACCCCTCTTTCACCCAACATGGCAAGGTAGTGCCGAGCCTCTGACTTGGCTTGTCCTGTCCCTTCTGACAGCAGTCCCTCACCCCTGTCACTTGTCTGGGAAAACTACTCTCTCCTCGGCTCTTCTCGAAACTCCTCACTCACCAACTAGCCCCAGACAGAGTAAATCACTCCAGCTCTGGCCCCTCTGGCATTTTGACCTGCTCTTACTCTGCTCTAAGCCTGGCCATGAGGCTATTCTCTTCCCTTCACAGCAGGCCTGTCTCCCCACCAGGCTCCCCGAGGGAGGATGCATGTGTCTTTCTCCCCTGTTTCCCCATTGCCCGTCTCAGGCCACACGCTAGTGGGCACGAAGGCGTGTTTGCTAATTAAACCGGATCGATGTGCTGAGTGCCGGTTATACACCTCCCCACACACACCCGGGGGACTCACGTGCTTAGCCCCACCTGTTCCCCTCCACCAGGGAAATGGGCTTACGAGGAGGGGGAGGGGAGGCCTTGAGCTAGGGACCTTGCTTTCCACACTTGTGCTCCTTCACAGCTATGGCAAACAGAATGTTTATACAGGTTTTCATTCCCTTGATGTACCTGGTTCTGTGCTTAGTGAACACGAGATCATTTTGGAAATGACTCCCCTTCACTGCTGATTTAGCATCAGTGCCCCACAGCCCTCAGCACTGTAACTAACCTCTGTGTCGAGGGGTTAATGACTAGTAACCAAACCCTTAAATCAGCTTGCCCTATCTGCAGAGGGGCCAGCAGCTCATTCTCGGTAAAGAGGACAAACAGCCCATTTCCAGCACACATTACAGATGTCAGAGTCACTACTCTAAATTGAGATTTAATAAAGCAAGCCTCTACTCCCTCTCTGCCCCTCCCCCTGCTCCCTGCCTGCTGTTTCCATGAATTCTTACCCACAGATCCACTGGCCAGGCAGAGAGGAGGGGGTTGGGGTAGGGCAGCTGGAAGCAGTCCCTTCCCTGTGTCTCTTCTTGCCCTCCTATGAAGACCTCCGTCCCTCCTGCCTTGTTCTGTGCCCCGCAGGCCCTGTGGCCAGACTGGGGGCCATCAATATCATAATCCTCACAGTCGCATTTTACAGGTCAGGAAACTGAGGCTTAGAGTGGTTCCCCAGCTACAAAGGGAGGGCGGAGGTGCTGAGTGAAGACGCGGGTCCACCTGACTCTGTCCCACATGACCACCTTCACCTGGACCAAGCGGTTCTCAAATGTTCACAGACTCACGTGGAGGGCTTGTTAAAATACAGACTCCTGGGCCCCGCTCAGAGTTTGATTCAGCAGGTCCGGGGTTGGGCTCAAAATGTGCATTTCTATCAAGTTCCCAGATGATGCTAGGACCACACTTTAGGAACTATGGTCCTAAACAGTGGTGCTTCCTACCACCTTGGCCACCCACATCAGAGTCTTGGAAACCATGCCCCTGAAGATGGGGATCCCCGTTGGTCCCACAATGAGAGGCTTGGAATCCAGGTGGTCATAAGTGCTGTCCCCATGTTTCCTCCCTGGGCTGCCCCAGAATGTCCTTCATACAGCTAGTTTCAACCCCAGCTACACATTGGAATCACCTGGAACACCCCGCATGCCTAGGTCTCACCTGCTAAAACTGATTTATCCTTTTCCTTATTGAGAGAGAGAGAGAGAGAGAGAGAGAGAGCGCGCGCGAGCATGCACATATGCACATGAGCAGGGAAGGTCAGAGAGAGAATTTCAAGTACCCTTCACGTTCACAGAGCAGAGCTCAAACCCAAACTCAGATCACGAGCTGACCTGAAACCAAGTGTCAAATACTTATGATTTGAGATACCCAGGTGCCCCTAATTTGTATGTATTTTTAAGTTTCATATTTGAGAGAGCATGTGTGTGCATACTCACACACTAGCAGGGAAGGGCAGAGAGAGAGGGAGATAGAATTCCAAGCAGGCTCCACCTTCAGAGCAGAGCTCAAAGCCAAACTGTGAGATCATGACCTGAGCTGAAACTGAGAGTCAAGTACTTAATGACTGAGCCACGCAAGCACCCCTGAATTTTTAAGTTTTATATTTATATATATATTTTTTAATTTGAGAGAGAGAGAGAGAACACACACATGAGCAGGGAAGGGCAGAGAGAGAGGGAGAGAGAATTTCAAGAAGGCTCCATGCTCACAGAGCAGAGCTCAGACCCACAAACTAGGAGATCATGACCTGAGCTGAAACCAAGAGTCGAATACTTAACTGAGCCACCCAGGCACCTGGATTTACACTTTAAGTTTCATGTATTTTGAGAGCAAGAAAGAGAGAGTGCTCAAACACAGCAGGGAAGGGCAGAGAGAGGGAAGAGAATCTCAGGCAGGCTCCCTACTTACAGAGCAGAGCTCAAATCCACAAACTGTGAGATTGTGACCTGACCCGAAACCAAGAGTCAAATACTTAACCACTGAGCCACCCAGGCACCCCGCATTTATACTTTTTAAGTTTTATGTATTTTTTGAGAGAGAGAGCATGAACAAGAGAGAGCACTCACACACGAGCAGGGAAGGGCAGAGAGAGAGGGAGAGAATTTCAAGCAGGCTCCGAGCTTGCAGAGCTCAAACCCACAAACTGAGATCGTGACCTGACCTGAAACCAAGAGTCGAATATTTAACCAACCAAGCCACCCAGGCGCCCCGGATTTATACTTTTCAAAGCTCCCCAGGTGATTCTACTGTGCAAGGTAGAGGGCAATGCCTTAGCTTGATTGCATTTAGGAGTATGTCGCTTTGATCCCTCTCTCCTCCCCCATTTCATTTGCTCACAGATCTTTCTCTTCTTCCAAAGCCCAGCACCCATCCTCTCCTCTAAGAAGCCCACCATGCAGTAGCCCCAGAGATTGGCTCTCCCTTTAGTGATCTTTACCAACAGCCCTCCTCCCCGCCCCTGCCATTTTGACTCTTTGTAATTGCACCATTGTTTGTAATTTTCCACCCCAAGACTTTCACTCCCCTGGTGTGTCCCCCCACCCCCACAGAGAGCTGGTCTCTTAAGTCTTTGTTGGGCAGCAACAATCCTCCAGGGTACCTACAGATATCCTGCAAGTATCCAAAGAAATAACCACAAAGACCCTGCTTCACCCTCGGTCATTTTTCCCATGAAAGCACCCTGCAAATAAAGTTTTCTCCCTGTGGTAGGTTCTAGAACCTCTTGTAAAGAGTGTCCCACAATGACTCTCTGCCTTCCATCCCCTCACCACCCTCTAGGCTGAGGGAGTTTTCAGCCAAATACCACCACTGCTGCCCCGTGTCTTTCAATGTCTCTACCTTACCTTATTTTTCAAGGGCAGCCACTCAGTAGGCCCGGCAGTGTTGCCAAGGAAACATCACTTAATGAAGGAAATAAAGCTGCTCAAAATCCACCTGGCCTTTGTTTGGAAGGGAGCTGGGACTTCTGTTGCACCTTGAAACCATATTATTAAGTCATTTAACAAACCCCATTTTGCTCCATGTTCCTGACTTGCCTGGGAGACCCTCGTCCCTCTCCCTCTGCCCGTCTTGGCCTCTGCTCTGGGGAGGCCCTGCTGAGGGCTGGGGGAGACGAGACCATCTGGGGTGGCCCACCCGAGAGTGGGGTGAAAGCACTGAATTGCCAAGGTCTCTGCCTTCCCCAGGAGCCTCCCCCAGGCAGCGGGGAGAGAGCACCTGCCTGCCTTTGCCTCTGGCCAAGTGTTTACAGCCTCTTAGCCTCAGTTTCCTTATCCTTACAACTGGAAGGTGACCGCAGATATGGAAAGTACCCTGCAGAGGGCCTGGCATATGGGTGCACAAAAGTATGTTTCTTCTCTTCTCCCACCTGCCTTCCGGAGAAGTTTCGGCCGCCAGTGGCAGTTTCTGTCAGGGAGGTGCTGTTTAATAGGGGTGGAGGGCAGATCTTATAAAAGGCCATAGCTCAGTCTCTGGCACAAGCAGGTCCCACCTCCATGCCTGCCGGGTAGGGAAGGGATGCTGAGGACAGCTGACAGGGGTCAGGGTGGGAGCCCTTGCTTGTCCAGGAGATATAGTGACAGAGCAAGACGGACCTCCAGCTCTGGGGGTGTTTGCCTGGCCTTGCCTCTGTGGCCCCGAGGGCAGGAGTGTGCGGGCGGCTTTGCTATTAGTCATGACTCCTGCCCCTGGCCTGAGGGAGAGGCAAATGCCACTGGTGTGAGCCCCAAGACACGGATGTGTCTGTTCTGTCACCCTGCATGTGCTTTCTCCCTTTTCCTTCCAAGCATCAGAAGGAAGTGCCCGTTCCATAATTTTGGAAAGAGCTAAATGTCCACCAATTGATGAATGGATAAAGAAGTTTGGGTTTATATATACAATGGGATACTACTTGGCAATAGGAAAGAATGAAATATGGCCTTTTGTAGCAACGTGGATGGAACTGGAGAGTGTGATGCTAAGTGAAATAAGTCATACAGAGAAAGACAAACGCCATATGTTTTCACTCTTCTGTGGATCCTGAGAAACTCAACAGAAGACCATGGGGGAGGGGAAGGGGAAAAAAAGTTAGGGTGGGGGAGGCAAACCATAAGAGACTCTTAAATACTGAGAACAAACTGAGCGTTGATGGGGGGTGGGAGGGAGGGGAAAGTGGGTGATGGGCATTGAGGAGGGCACCTGTTGGGATGAGCACTGGGTGTTGTATGAAAAACCAATTTGACAATAAATTTCATATTAAAAACAAAAAAAGAAGGAAGTGCCGGCTCAGGTTTGAAGGCCTGCCTCAGGCCTCATGGGGCTGCTTGAAGAATGAGCGGAGTCAGTAGTTTGCAGCTGGGGAGTAGCCAAGGGGTCAGACTATTGTTTCTATGCCCCCAGGGTTTGTAAAACATCCCCGGGCAGGATGAGCTCCCCCTCTGCTGCTGACTGGGGAGTTATTGGAGGATGTGGCTAAGCACTTTGTTTTTGTTTTTGTTTTCAATATATGAAGTTTATTGTCAAATTAGTTTCCATACAACACCCAGTGCTCATCCCAAAATGGCTAAGCGCTTTGTACCCTCTTGTACCACAGGCGCCACCAGCCCTCCTCTGCTTCCTCAGTGCAGGCTCGCGTAGATCACAGGGGAAGCTTCCCAAGCCAGCCTCCTGGCCTCTCCCCCTTGGGCCGGCTGCTAGAGCTGCCCTGACCCAAGGGAGGTGGGTAGGCGAGCGAGGTAAAAAGTCACAGGTGTGGCTCTGGCGTCAGACTGCCTCAGTTTGAATCTCAGCTACTGCTCTCCACCTGTGGGACTTTTACTTAATTTCCCGTGCCTCAGTTTCCTCATCTACAAGATGGGGACGACAGCGGCACCCTCCTCAGAGTTGTTTCAGGATTCAGTGGGATAAAGCATGCAAATGACTTTGATTCTGGCACAGAGTAGGAGCTACAAACATCTCAGCTTTCGTTATTAGCCACCTAAGGCGGGGGTTTTCAACAGCAGCATTCTTGCGCATCCAGGGTCGGGTCAGTCTTCGCTGTGGGGGGCTGTTGGGTACGGGGTAGGATGTCGAGCAGCGAGTGTCCCTGACCTCTACCGCCTGGATGCCAGTAGCAGCGTCCCTCCCCTGTTCTCATGACAACCACAGATGTCCCCAGACATTGCCAGATATGCCCTGGTCGACAAAACCACCCCTCCCTGAGAACCACAGTTCTAGGTCCTTGCTTGCTTAAACCTTCCGGGCTCCCCGTTATTCAGAAAGTGTAGCGGTGCTTCCTGGGCCTGCTGGTACCAAAAGTGGGGCATCTTGTACGAAACTGGTGCCCCTCCTTTGTGTTCAGGCCGTTTACCGATTCAATCCACTGCTGGCTGGACTTCTGAGGTGCCCAAGGGACCACTTGAGAGCGTCCTCTGCCGAATCTCTCTCTCTGTTCTGCAAGCTTCATGGTGACACCACTCAAGATGCACTTTGGTGTTTGCTTTTAAATAACAACTGTCTGTCCCTGTTATGATTCTCCCAGACTCCGGAGCAATAAGCAGCTCCAGTGACAGCTGTGCCAGATAGGAACCGCACGCGTGCCTCTCCAAGCGTCGCCCCCAAGCACTTCAGAGCAGCTAAGTGAATAAAACTGATTTCAGCTATTACCTGCACAGCCGCTTGTGTCTCTACAACCTGCCCCGGAGACCAGAGTCAGGCCCTGGTGACAGCGATGAAAGAAGGATGGCAGTCACTAGCTTCCTAGCTGTCCTTGTCAGGCAGCCCACACTGCCGAGCCTCGGGAAATCTGGGTCCCAGTAAACAGGGTGACTGAGAGCTACACTCTGTCCTGAGGAGAGAGCGTGGGGCATTCAACCCAACGTCATGAGTAGCTCTGCACTTTTTGGAGAGAGGCTCAGGTGGCAGGCTGAGAGGCCCCATGCTTTTGCATATTCGTGGAAGGCTTTCAGGAGGTGGTGTTTTTATTTCTATTTTCAAAGGAGCGAGAGTTGGGTTAGGTGAATGGAGGAAGCACAGACAATGCTCATTTTAGTGTGATTAGAGCCATTATTTCCTGAAATGTTAGTTTCCCCACCTTGGCTCTTGGATCATCCAGGACAGGGACTATAGCTTTCTCATCTCTATTATCCTCAGATCTCAACTTAGAGATTGTTGTTGGACAGACAGATGAATGGATGGATGGTGGATGGATGGAGGAATGAGATGTCTACAAGCATCTATTTAAATTCGTAAATCTGACCAGTCATCATATTCTCCCTCACCTCCAATAAACTGGAAGCCACAACAGGTCATTGGCTTTCCTTAGTGGTGAACTGGAAATCCAGACCACACACTGGAGGGTCTCTCACTCAATATGGGTTCTGAATAGGACCCTCTTGCCCCTGTGTTCTGGTCACATGTCCACGCTGGAGCCAGGCCTTCTACATTTGGCCTCTGCTCAGAACTTTGGTCACCTCTATTATGGGTAGAATCAGTCATCTCAGTAGTTAAATGCCTATTTCCATGGATTCCCAAATCTGATAACTTGTAAGATGATTTGAGAGAGTGCATCCTTCCTGTAATGAGTGTCTTCTCTTTGTCTCTCCAGATCCACTCTCCATCCTTTCCTTCTACTCTAGGACTCTGACTTTATGGAATGTTTCAGTGGGCTCCCATGTTCTTTGGCTTCCAGCAGGGTTCTGCCAATGGGCTGACCCAGCAGAAGAATCAAGTGAGGAGGGGGGAGAGTAAAGTTGGGTTATTTATTCACCACCACTCATCAAACCCCTCCATCCCTGAAGCCTTCTTCCAAGTCAACCCTCTCTAGATGACTTTTACAGATTCTGGTAACTTCTCTCTTCTCTCATCCCTTGGGGTCTAGGAGTGGTAATAGCCCCATGTTATTATTCTCAGGGAACTATACTATCCCTATGGTTGCCTTACATCCTACCCACATCATTGAGACTTGTGCCTTTATTATACCCTCTTTGGATTCCCCCACCTTGAGTGTGCCATCTGTTTCCAGTTAGGGCCTTGACTGATACACTGGCCTGAGGATCTTCTTATGTCTGAAGGGTGATCCTACCTGCCTCTCCATGCCCTCCTTGGACTTCCAAAGGTCAGAAAGAACATGCCCCCAAGGACCACTCCTTACCTACCTTCCCTGCACTGCCCTTCTCACCCCACAATCCCTTTTATGTCCCACACTCACATTTAAAAGTCCCTCTTCTAATGATGTCGGGTGCCGGGGTGGCTCAGTCAGTTGAGTGTCCGACTTCAGCTCAGGTCATGATCTCGTGGTTCATGGGTTCAAGCCCTGCTGCTTCAGATTCTGTGTCTCCCCCTCTCTCTGCCCTTCCCCCGCCTGTGCTCTTAAAAATAAACATTAAAATATATACATAATATACATATATAATACATTAATATATATAATATATATATATAAGTCCCTCTTCTACTAAAACAAGAAATGCTTTATATTCTTATTTGGAATTAAAAATATTTACCAATAAGAATGTTTTAATATATGAAGATAACAAGAGGGCTCACCCTGAACTCTAACCTAAAGCAAAGAAATGTAGTATCTCAATTTGCCCCTGGGGTTTAATCATAAGTGGGGGTGTTCATTTCTTTAGTAATATGAAGAGAAAAACTCACAGAACCTTATGACTTCTCCCTCAGAGCCCTTTTCTTTGGAACCATGACTGAAGGTTGAGGGAAGAGACTGGAAACTTGGAAGGCCAAGGGTCTTGTGGCTTTCTTCTAGACCAGAGCCAATAAACTACAGCCCATGGCACAGCCCTTATTTTTGTAATTGAAGCATTCTCCTAACAGCCATTCATTCACGTATTGTCTGTGGCTGTGTTCATGCTACAATGGCAGAGTTGAGTTTTCAGACTGTATGGCCTTCTGTGCAGAAAAGAGTTAACACAGTGGGGCTGACTGCTGTCCTTTGAAAGGCCTGCTTGGAACTTGGATTTCAGGAGGTTCCCACCATCCCCAGATCTATAAGAGTGGTTCACTATGCCTAACCAGACTGTACAAGCAATGTACAGTTTGTGCTAACATGTGCTTTCCTTCTGGGAATCTGGAATTTTGGTATGTGCCTGGCAGAGGCTGTGTACATGACCAGCCCTGATAAAAAAAAAAGCCCAGCTGAGTCTCTAAGAACTTTCCAGGTAGAAAACATCTTGCACGTGTTTCTCAGCTACTTGCTGGGGGGAATTAAGTGTATCCTTGTGACCACTAGGAGAGTACCTTTGGAAACTTCCACCTGGTTTCCCCCAGGCTTTGCCCCAGGTGCCTTTTCCCTTTGCCAATATGATTTGTATCCTTTTGCTAAAATAATTCACAGCTGTGAGTACAAATATGTGCTGAGTCTTGTGAGCCCTATCAAATCTTCAAACCTGGGAGTGGTCTTCAGGACCTCCCAACACACTGCAAAGCCAAAATTACTTGCCACCTGCCCCTTTAAGAAAAAGTTTGCCAATTCTTGGTCTACACAGTCTTAGTCTAGATGGAAATTATGTTTTATAGGACTCTGAACTCCCTAAGGCATGGCACAGGTCTTTTTTCTTTATCTACTGGCCAACCACAGTATCTTGCACAAGATATTTATGGAGGGAGGAAGTCAGCAAGCCTGCAAATAATGGATTCAAGCCATGCTTTTTAAACTGTGGGTGGTGAAATCTATTTGAAAGGTTATGACCAATGCTTTTCACTGAAAGAATAGAATAGAAAATATCAGATTGCATTGCATATGGTAAGAATAAGTTTTATTTCCTGAAAATTTTGTTTCAGAACACATGTGGACCAGATACTATCCTGGATCATGATGTTAAAGGGTTTCCTCTTCTTGCCCTTTGCAGTAGAAAATAACTTGAAGACCACTGGACTGTACTCTCTTCACTAGCTGCCAGGGAGAATACCCACTGGCCGCCCCTCATCTCTCTGGCCACTGCATTTTAACCACATTCTTCCCCCACCCCCAGAACGTGTACTACACGAGCAGTCAGCAGATCCACGTGGGCATCCTGAGCCCCACGGTCGACGATGATGACAACCGGTGCCTGGTGGATGTCAACAGTCGGCCACGGCTCATCGAGTGCAGTTATGCCAAAGCCAAGAGAATGAAGCTTCACTGGCAGTTCTCTCAGGTAACAGCCCCAGAGCCCCCATGAAGGGCAGCAGGAAAGCAGAGGGGGGAGAAGATCTAAGGGGCCAGGGAGCATGTGGGAGGAGACAAGGAGGAAAGGGACATGGTGGCAACAGGGAGGCTGGGACTCCCGGGATTTACTGGGCACTGACTATGGGCCAGACATTTTATGTACATTAGCTCATTGGCTCCTGATATTGGCGCTAAAAGGGGAATTGTTGTTGTGGTTGTTATTGTTGTTTTATTATCGTTTTGTTTAATTTGTAGATACATGGAGATAGGCTCAGAGAGGGAAGTCATGTGCCCAAAGTCACACAGTAAGGATCAGGGCTGGAAGTTAGATTTAGACCTCTCTGTCTTTAAACTCTCACATTTCCTCTCCACACGCCCTATCTCCTGGGATGAAGCCCAGTGTCCCAGGTATAGACAGTGCCGAGGCACCTCTGGTCTGTGCCCTGCTCTGCCTTCCTCCCAGAATGGGCTCACTCTAGGAGAGGAGGCTTCCTCAAAGGGCAGTGTGTACAATGGTGAACAGGAGGCATTCCTGTATTAAGCCTCCATCAGTTCTGAGGCCCATATTTGACTTCCGGCTCTCCATTAGCCCAGTTACAAAATGATGTCCAAGGATCAAGATGCCCAGTTGGGATGGCCCACCATGATTCAACTTTGAAGAGGACCTGGGCCTCAGCCCAGAGGCTCTCAGCCCCCAGGATTCCACTAAGTTAGGGCCAGTTTTCCCCCATAGGTAGGGACACCCACCTCCCAGGCAGTGCAGTGGAAGTGTTCAGAACAGGAAGTGAGGGGGCCCAGGGGCTTCTAAGGCATCAGAGGACTGTATATGGTAGAAGCTTCCAGGGAAGTCAGAAAGGGAATAGGTGTATTCGTGGGACCGAGTAGAAGAGACCCTGACTCAGCCTCCCAGCAAGCTGCTGCCACCCTGGGGAGAAGGAAGCTGGTGGGCACTGGAAGGGACTGGCAGTTACTCTCCCCGTGGGGGGGGGGGTGGGGTGAGGGGGGGCAGGACAGGTCCCGGCTGCATCATATTCTATGGGTAGGGGAACATTTGATCCGTGATCTGGGTGTATGCATCCAGAGGACTGAGTTGGGTCCTGAATGAGTGAGGAAGGTCAATACTGAGTTCGAAACAAGGCCATAGATTTAAGGGCTACTCAGAAAGCAGGAGCCAGAGTCCAGACAAGGGCTTTGTGACCCCCCAGGAAAGCAGATGGCTCGGGAGCAGCACAGGGAGCCAAATGGGAGCACTTCCAAGGGCAGGTGGGAGATGTGTGGGGCAGCTCCGAGTCCCGGCTGGGCTTGCATAATGTATGGGGCTCCATGAGAGGGAATATGGTGCACCAGGACTGGTGGCTCCTGCCGTGCTCCTCCCTGTGTGGTGAACTGTAATAGTCTGTCCCAGTAAGAATGGCAGCCAGCCTTCATACAGTGCTTACTCTGTGCCAGAACTTCTAAGCACGGGGCGTGTATTTGCTTATTTATTCCTCCAAACAGCTGCATGTAGGTACCATGAAGAAAATGAGACACAAAGATGGTAAATAACATGCCCAACGTGTTCATGTTGGGTACTATCCGCGAACTATTTCAGGTTCTCCTTTTTACTTAGCAGTGGCCACTGGGAAGAAGGTCAGGGTCAGGGCTGAGGTTTGAGAATACGGGGCACATCTTCCTCCCGCCTCCCTCTCTCTCACTGAAGCACTTTTTCTAACCCCACACTCTGCCCAGCGGTAGCCTTTGTCACTGTCCCCTGCCAGGTGTCTAGCCCTGAGTGACACAGGATGGGGCTGTATTTCTCCTCAGGCAGAGAGAGGGCTGGAGGCATGTGGTCAGGGAGGAAGGCTGGATGTGTGCTTGCTGGCTGGTGTTTCCCAGCTCAGGCTAGGTGCAAAATCGGCCTGCAGACTGGAGGCAACAGAGGGAAATGGACACATATTCCTGTGGAGGTGAGTGGGGCTGACTTTGCTGGGGTGAAGTGGACATCATACCATCTAGGGAGGCTGGGCAGGGGCTCACATCAGGCCGTTCTCTGCTGCCTTCAGCCAAGCCTGCTGGGCCCGTGAGCTCAGCTTCCTCCTGGGAATGTTGAAGAAACTGTCCAGGAAGATGGCGGGTAGGGAGCCAGACCAGGGCTGCTGGCTTTTCAGAAGAGACAGCACTTAGCTTGAACCTTGAAGAATGTGTAGGAGTGTGCTCCATATGAAAATAGTGAAGGGCATTCCAGGGAAAGGGAACAGCATGTGCAGAAGCCGTGAAGCATCAAACCCCAGCTATGTTCAGAGAGCTGCGGATAGTCAGGTGTAGTGGGGCCTGGACGGCACGGGGGGCTGGGAGTCGCTGCACATGAGCCTGGACTTGAGCCTGTGGGCAGGAAGATGTGCGGCAGGGGACTGGCATGTGTAGGTGTGGGCTTTTGAATGCCCCTGTGGCAGAGATTGTGAGGCTGAATGGGAAGGGGAGCTTCTAGAAGGGGGAGAGAGGCAGGAAGAAGAGCCAGCAGGAGGCAGAAATGCAGTCTGAACATTTAGCTGTTCCCTCCTCCCTCTCCTCTGTGAGTGGCCCCACGGTCCTTATGGCCCTACCTGGCCACCGAGATCTCCTCTCAGGGCAAGGTCTGAGGCTGAACCGAGATGCCCAGCTTCTGGTGGTTGTGGGTCAGGCAGATTGACACGTGTGGCTGGGAGTCCTCTAATAGTTGAACATGCTGCTTCAGCTCACGGGGAGGAGGGAAAGCGGCCCCGGGCAGCCCCGGAATAGCCCCTGGAGATCATGGCCCAGCCACTCACCTGCCACGCTGGAGACTTGGTGTCACCAGGATATGAGTGTTGTTGAACTGAAGTGAGCTCCCTGGCCTCTTTGGAAGCCTTGCTCCTCCAAAAAGGTCCAGAACCACCAGGGACACAGAGCTCCTCAGCTCCGCTGCATCCAACCTCATGAAGTGCAGTGTTCATAAACATAGCAACTCCATCCCAATTGGGACAAAACGAGATGAAGTGACCTGGCCAAGATCATAGGGCCTGAAGGATGGAGCCGGAGTTCAAATAGGCTGGTCGCATCCAAACACAGGCTGCTTCATATCCCAGCCCCACACACACAGGCACCTCCGCCTGTTTCCAACCCTCATAGACAGACATGCCCCCAAGGTCCCAGGCTGAAGTGACTCATCTCTCCATCTCCAGTCCCAGATGCCTGGGTGCCCCTGGCTGGCCTTCATCTCATCTGTCCATCCCTGACCGGGGCAGAGAAAGGAACATCCCCCCCTAAAATGGACATACTCAAGGCAAAGACACCCCCAAATCTAGCTCTTTCCTTTTCTCATCTCAGCACATGGCCTTGAACAGGCAGCCCCATGTGGTTCCTACTTGAAAGGACACAGTGACCGGCAAAGCAGGCCATATTGGAATGTGGAATCCTGGAGCCTGGGCAATTTTCAGCCACTTACATATATATCTAATTAACTCCCAGGGTGGTTTGGCAGTCACATCTTTGATCTTTCTACCAAGGGGAACTGTTTGGAAATAATATTTTTAAATCCCTCATTTGCAAACCCAGAGCAGCCACTCTTGCCTGGTATTTAAAGATTAACATATGTGAATTTTTTTGTTTAATGCAAAATGATTGATGTTTATCAAGCAACCGGAATCTGTCCACAAGCTCTCCCTGGTTAGGAAGTACTGTTGACAAGGCCAGAGGAGGCTGGAAGCCTCTTACGTGATTAAATCGTGTTCTTGGGCTACTTTTCTTGCAACAGGTTTTAATCTTTGCAAATTACATGGGTATCCTACCAACTAGAATGATCTGGTGCAGAAGTTGGGCTGAAAGGAGCTTTTACTGGTGCATCTCCAATCTCCTTTCCGGTTTCACATTCTGCATTATTTACTCTCCTGAGGGCTGCATTTAAACTCCACAGACACTCAGGCCGAATTAATTTCAAAATAATCCAGCACGATTCTCTCAGGTTCTCCTACAAAGAAGATAGGCATTTGCATATCTTGGTGTTCCATCTCATACCCTGATTTTCTGTTTAACAAATAAAATGCCTTTCTTCTATCCCTTGCAAGCACTTCTGCATTTCTGATGCTTCAGGATGAATCAGGACAGCATTAGATACTGACACTGAGAAACCACATTTGATGAAACATCTCTTGGCAACACTGATGTACAGGGCTCTGATGAGCAATTTTCTGATGATGAACATTCTTTCCTTCAGTTATTCATCAAACATTTA
Organism: Prionailurus viverrinus; assembly: GCF_022837055.1. Lineage (NCBI taxonomy): Eukaryota > Metazoa > Chordata > Mammalia > Carnivora > Felidae > Prionailurus > Prionailurus viverrinus. The sequence continues at coordinate 67,954,646 of NC_062570.1, read as the reverse complement.
TTGAGCATGGGGGTTGGGCAGGAGGGATGCAGATATGAAACAGAGCCAGCCTCTGCCCTGGAGGAGCTCATGAGCATATAAACACGCAATAAAATGCATGACGAGACGAGAAATGAGGGATGTATGATGTTCTGGGACCCTGGGGTGACGGGCTCAAGGATGGCTTCACATTCGAGATTTGTTTGATCTGGATCTTGAAAGTTGTAGGACAGTTCCCAGGTGTAAAAAGGGAGAACATCCCATGTAGAGGCTCAGCCTGGGCAAAGGCAAGAAAAAACAGAGTATGTCTGAAGAATGCAAATCCAGTGTTGGTATGGGTGGAATTTGGAACCTCCAAAGAGGCATGAGAGAGCTCAGACATAAGGGTCAGTTTGGGTGCAGATAGTGGTGATCGGTGAAAGCCAGGCCAACAAGTTGGACTTCACCTTAAAAGCAGAGGGAGGAACCAGAGGAAGTTTTAAGCAGTGGATTGCCACGATGGGGTCTGAACCCCTCTGGTAGCAGAGTTCAGGGTGGATTAGAAAAAAAGAGACATGGAAGCAAGTTAGGGGGCTGTTCCATCATTCCCATGAGAGATGGGGCAGACTCAATCGCCATGAGGGCGTGGGTCCAGGCAGCTGGGGGGGGGGGGGCGGGGGTGAGGGGGGGGGGGGATTTTGAGAGACACTGCATCAGTCTGTTGGAAGTAGTGATGGATGAAAAGGAGGGAATTGTGAAGGGGTATTATTAACCCAGGACCACTCTAGGCTCTGGGTTTCTGTCCGAAGAACAGGGCAGCCAGAGTTGTCCCTCTCAAGTGACACACCTGTCTCTAGACAGCCAGCATTTCCCACATCAGCACATGAAGAAATTTTGTGAACACGGGAAATAGTAGTCATTGCCTTCTGTGACTTCTCCAGCTTGTGACTCCTCCTGGTTTAAAGACTCTCCTAAAGTGTTACCTATAAATTATAGGACTTTCAGTCTTCTGAGAGTACCCTACATACTGAGATTTGGGGGGATTCTGGGATTTGGTGATGAAAGGTTAGTGAAAGAGGCATTTAGTCAATGAGCCCCATGCCAATAGAAGGAGAGGGAGTACGCAAATATCAAGTTGCTACAGAGAACTTTGTGGCCAGACCTGCCAAGTGACGCGATAGACTGCCTCTCCATGGTAATGAGATGCCACTCTTCCGCCATTACCATTATTGTGAATGGTTACACAAAGGCTGCATCCCTCTCTTCAAGATATTCTTACAGGGATTCTTGCCACATGATGTGTGCCTTCCAAGGTCCAACTTCCTTAAATTCTACCTATCTATTTGAACGCATGGTTGAAGGAATTGCAGCCTGTTGGACCAGAAAGACCAGAAGCACCTTAGCTCTGCCTTCTCAAAGCTGAAGGGCTGCCCTACCCACAGGAAAGCAGTCTTGTTCTATTGGCTCTGAGGGAAGACTGGCGAGTCCAGGACGATTTATAGAGCAGCTTTCTCCTAGTCCGAGTTGTCCAGACATGAGTTGGCAGTTCAGGGAAGAGCCAGGGGCTCCTGGGACCATGCAGCAGACCATCTAAGGCTCTGCAGCTCTCATTGGATTTGCACTGGATGGCCTGCCAAACCCGAAATTCTGTAATTCTAAGCTAAATTTAGACAGCAAGCCCTGAGGAGGGCTTCCCCACCAGAAGGTTCCCTGGGCCTGCCTCAATAAAAAGCACCACAAGTTTGAAAATGAGCCGAACTCCTTGCACAACGGCCATCTTCATCCCACTGTGTGCAACTGTTTTTCCATTATGTCAGTCCACACTCCTCTCATCCATCAACCGATACACGGGAGGGCAAGACTGTCTTACACTTCCAACATCTCTAGCACCTCATGGAAAACGAGACAGAGGAGTCACCCAACGTGCTGTTAATCAAATGAAGCAGTTATTATTTTTTTTTTCAGAAATTCACAAAAACTAACCAGAGGCCTCCTGTGCGCCAGGTCTTGAGCTAGGTCTGTGGGAGACTGTAAGACGAACAAAAGTTTACCACTGATGACTCCCCTTACACACATGCGTGCACACTGCAAAAGGACATTTCAGCATAATAGTCAAAGGGCCCTGCTTAGCTGGAGGAATCCCTAGTTCCTACAAATAACACTTTTAGGTGGTGGTGCATCCTAACTGTGTTATGTGAGATACTCTAAATTATACGGTAAATATGTACTTCTTCCTATAACTTCAGATTTGAAGGAAGGGGGTGGAAATGCTTTATACTAAAACAAATATGCATACTAGGTAGAGCAGGGTGAACACAAATTTGTATGAATTTTTAAAAATTTTTTAGTATGTATTTATTTTTGATATAACACAAGGGGGGGAGGAGAAGAGAGAGAGGGAGACACAGAATCTGAAGCAGGCTCCAGGCTCTGAGCTGTCAGCACAGAGCCCAACGCGGAGCTCGAACCCACAGACCATGAGATCATGACCTGAGCTGAAGTCAGTTGCCCGACCGACTGAGCCACCCAGGAGCCCCTGTATGAATATTTTTTAAAACAGGAGGCTTTGACGAAATGTCAGGGTATCCAGACTATATCTCATACTGCTCTCATACTGTGGGGGTTGCCGTCACTCCCCTTGGCTGTTGAGTCCTTTGATGGAAACATTAGCAAGGTCCATCTGGGGGTCCCAGAACACATAGATCAGCGTTCCCACTGGTAGGCTGTCCCCACACCTGAGCCCCTATGCCTGCCTTGTTCTCTGCAAAGCATTTATGCATTTTCCACATGAGGGACATCACGGGTAACAACAGAGATGTCTATTAATGCCAGGAGAGAAGAAATTTTCGAGAGTATGAGGAGACTGCCCGGAAGAGAGCTGAGTGTAGAGCCAAGCCTGCCTGTCCAGGATAATTGGCTCTGATTTGTGGGGTATAATTTGATAATTTGATGCAAGATGAGTAACCCACTCAAAAAAGAACCTATTTGCAGAGCACATTTCCCAGGGAGCACGGCTAATTCTGCCAAAGAATTTCCCCACACTCAAGGAGGAGGAGTCCTTGACTTTCTCCCATTCCGATTCCCAGTCGCTGTCAGGAAGTCCAACTTCAGGAACCTTTTGTACTGAAAAGACTATAATCTGGTATTTCATTATGGCTCTGGAATAAAACACCTTTTCATTCCCGTGTCGTATGAAGGGGCAAATGTAGAACTGTCCAGTTTTGATGGATTAACAAAGCCTTGCGTAGGCCCTGGAAGTTTGTGATGTTTAGTTTATGGCAGTCAGCAAGCCCCCACCGCTCTGCTCATCCACAGAGATCAGGAGCCAAGAGCAGGTGTGATGGCTCAGATCCCCACTACTCAGACCGAAGAAGATTTTGAAAATTATTTACCGAATTTACATGGTGATTCCTATGTGCCAGATAGTATTGTAACTGCCTTATAAATATTACTTAACTCCCCCCAACAATGCTAGTAGGTACTTTAATTATTGTCATTTTACAGATGAGGAAACTGAGGCACAGAGAGACTAATTTGTCCAAGAACAAATCTAGGAATTTTGCCTCTGGGATCTATGCTTTAAACTACCATACCATGGCGCCTTTCTTTGTCTTGCTTCTAGAAAACCAGTGAATGGCTGCAGTGGGAGTTTGGGGCTAGGGTCTCCCTGCCAACCAGTCACTGGCGTGTGTGAACTGGCTGGATTCCTGCCACCTCAGCGAACTCCTTCCAGCCACCCTGCTATCTCCACAACCCGCTTTCACCCTTTTCTTTTTTTTCGCACTTGAGATTGCCCTTACCCCATCTTTGGTCCAGTGGACCTTCAGAGCAAATCCCAGGCAGACTCTCACTCAGCCACTGGTGAGTCTCCTTTAAAAAAGATAAATGCCAGAGTACTTCTTGAATAAATCTAGTGTTGAATATTCATAATACATAAAGACCGCTTTCCTCTATGAAAGGACTTAATCTCAGAGTTTCTTTAACTAGTGCTAACATCCCACCCATGCTTTGAAGTATTTGATTACTAATCATTAACTATTTAACCTGGAAACTCCCAAGCCCACTGTGCTTAAAGCCGAAGACGCACTGGGCCATTTGGCCGTGGAAAATTAATTAGAAAGGAAAGTGGAACGAGAGCTTTGAAATAAGCAGAGAAGACTTCGGAATACAGGAGTCACTCCACACAACCTCCTCTCATCGCTTTGGTGGTAAACATGAGACCAGCCTGAGCTCAGCCCAGAGGCTCCAGAGGTCACAAGTGCAAGCGACAAGCCAGGCCCAGCCCTTCCTTGAGACTGTGACAGCTTGTTTGTGGTAGCCAGCCAGCAGCACCGGAGGCAGCAGCCCCCGGGAACCTAACAAGGCATTTTCGGGGCCCCATCACAGGCCCAGAAGTGATCTGTGATAAGCGAGCCCTCCGGGGACTCAGCCTAATCTGTTTACCCAGCCTACACCCTCAGGAGGAACTGGGCTAGTTAGGAAACCTCTAGCTGCCACAGGCACATAGTTGGGGAAACTGAAGCAGAGGGGAAGAGCATGCTGCGTGATCTGGGGTCAGCTACCCAGTGGACCACGGCTCCACCAGCCCCACTCTACACATCATCAGTGCCCCATGGCAAGACACAAATCTGAGTGCCCCACAGCTCTCCGGGCCTTCTGCAAATGAGAAGTCTAAGGCCCAGGGCAGCTGAGCTGCTGACCCAGGGTCCGGTGGGAAGAGCCAGAGGCAAGGCCAGGAGCAGAGCCCCTCTTCCTTTGCTTCCACCCACACCGCCTCTCTTGCCCTTCCAAGTGACTACTCCAGAGAGGCCCAGAAGGAGCCAGAGCTAGGCTGGGGGCTGGGAATGCACCTCCAGGAATTATTATTAGCCTCCTTAATTCTATACATTGAGCTTTCGATTGTAATGCTCTTTCCATATTTACTTCAGTTTCCATTCCAATTAAGCTCTCTGTGTGCTGCGGCATCTCTCCTGCCAGGTTTAATTGCCCTTATTTAAATTCTTTAATTAAAAGTATTGTGTGTTTCCAGATCCTGTTGGTGTATGTATTACACAAATAATTTTGATGACTGGACTGGTAAACCAAGGAACTGTGCTCTCCATGAACGGCAGGGCTGGCCAGGGGATCTGCATCAAGCCCCAGCCCTTCAGAGCCCAGGGCCCGGCCCAGGGGCTGCTGGATGGGCCTGGGCTGTAAGGACAAGAGACTGCAAACAGGCATCCTTGCTTCCTTCCTTCCTCCAACACTCCATGCCTCACACAGCAGCCAGAGTGGCCCGGTTAGCATGTCAGTCCGACTCTGCAATGGCCCTGTTACCAGATTAAAAGCCAAAGTCCATTCAGTGTCTGTGAGTCCTTACTGAGTCCTCACAGAACCTGCCCCTACCTCACCTCTTGGGCCTTAACTCCTACTCCTACCCCACGCCCGCACTGCCCAATGGCCTCCACGCTGGTCTTTGTGCTGTTCTCTGAACACACCAGGCCTCTGCTGGTGCGAGAGCCTTGCTCTGGGGCATAGGACTACCCCCAGATCCCACCTAGGCCACCTTCTCTCCCCCTTTGTGTCTTCACTCAACTCTCCCCTTCTTGTTGACGATCACCCTGGCCACCTCTTTCTTCTGCCTGCCTCCCGCCGGCCCCACTCTCTTACCTGGTTTGTCTGAGGCCGTTCAGGCTAGAACACAAAGACCATCGACTGAGTGGCTCACACAACAAACATTTATTTCTCACAGTTCTGAAGCCTGGGAGGTCCAAGATCAAGGTGCCAGCAGATAGTGTCTGCTGAGAACCCTCTTCCTGGGTTGCAGGTGTTCCCTTTCTCACTGCGTCCTCACATGGCAGAGGGAGACGGGCATCTCTCTTGCGTCTCTTCTTAAAAGGGCACTAATCCAATTCATGAGGGCTCCACCCTCATGACCTAATTACCTCCCAGAGGCCCCACCTCCAAATATCATCACAGTGGGGATTAGGACTTCAGTATGAATTTTAAGGGCTCACGTTCAGTCCATTTTTGTGCACAGCCTGATCACTCTCTAACACACCACAGAACTGACTGTTTGCTCCCCCTCCTGGAATATAGTCTCAGTCTTTGTCTACAGAAAAAGATCTGTTCCTGTTTAGTCACTCCTGAATCTCCATGGCCTAGAGTTACACAGTAACTGGCACACAGTAGGTACTAAATATCTGATGGATGGATGAATAGATGGATGAATCATGTGTCTGCAGCGAGCCCTCAAAAGAACTAGCCCAAACTGGCTCCGCAGAGCCCCTGAAGCCCACGAAGGTGACCTTCCTCCACCCCAGACATCGAGGCACCCTCAGAGCTCAGTCTAGTCCGCTGCCTCGAGACAGGCATGGGGCGGGAGAGATGACGTGGTGGGCCTAACCACACATGCTAGTGAGGAACAGTGAATGGGGCAGGGGTCCCCAGCCTGTCTCTACCACTTACTGACGATGTGACCCTGGGCGCGTGTCCCAACCTTTCTGAGCCCTAGTCTCCAGTTCTATACAATGCGGACAATTACCATCTCCACCCCTCAGGGTTATCATAAGGAATACGTGCGACTGGGCATGTGGAGCATTTGACACAGTGCTGGGAGCCTGGGAAATCAGTGGCAACCGCTGTTAGTTCCATCTCAGTGCAGAGCCTGCAGGGAGGGGTACGGAGAGTCACAGCACCAGGCTGCTCCCCAGGGTGTGCTGAGCTCACCAGGGAAGGATGGACCGCAGGAAAGGAAGGCTCCTTTGCAACTGTGGTGGATGGAATCTGCCCAGAGAGGGTGAGAGCCTAAAGATTATTCACTGAGAGCGGCTGGGGTCCGCGAAGGAGGACAGGAGGGAGGCAGCACCCGTGGCCAGTGCTAGCTCCCTCACCAAAGTGGCCTGCCTCCTCCTCCTCTAGCCCAGATATGTTCCCAAGACATTGACCAGGGCTGCTCAGCGAGGCCTCCACAGGGGCCTTACTCTTCTGCTCTAGAAGATTCTCCTCTTGGAGCCTCTAGGGAGGAAGCTCTCCTTGACTGCCTGCTTCACCCTCCCTGACAGGCCCTGATGCTCTCACTGAGGTTGTGTCTCCTTCACAGCACTGCTCTTGGCCTCGCTCTGTTTCTTCCACATCCTTCCCAGAGGCCACACTGGCTGCTTCTGCCCCAGGGTCACGACACTTCCTGTCTCCAGGGTCCTGAGGGCCAGGATGGGGTCTGGGAAATGTCACATTTGAGTCTCTGAAGGAATGCTTTCCTTCTCAGAGACACTCCTCCCTCTCTTGGGCTTGGCAAGGCGCCCCTATGAAAGGCTTAGAATGTGCCTGAGTGGTAGCAGGAAAGGAGAGACTGCGCCTTCTCTGTTTTGGACAAGTTTCCCCAAGTTTATTGATCCAGGGTTGACGGAAGCAGCCCGGCCACTGGCACACAGGCCCGGGCCAGCCCCTGAGGAGATTCTGAGAAGCCCATCTTCAGCAGAGTGAATGGGCACTTGCTCTGGTCCCTTTTCTGCCTGTTGTGCAATTTTTCCGGAGCCCTCATCCTGATACACACTCGTTGGTTGTTTTATAGCTGATGGAAGGGTTTCCCGTTCCTCCTTCTCTCGTCCTCCAGTAGTCAGGACAGAAATTACCATCTGGTCCTAGACACAATGGAACCAAAGTGGAGAGCAGCTCACCCAGGGCCACCAGCTAACAACCAGGAAGGAAGCATCGTAGGTCAGCACCGCCCCTTCCCATCTCACTGCCAGAAAGGCCGGCAGAGCTCATGAATTAGTGAGTGGGGCTGGTCTCATTCGCACCCTGCCTGAGCTCCACTCCTAGCGACATGGGTCTGGCATGCTGCCAGCTGACGGAGTGTTGGAGGGTCAGGGGAGCCTGGCCACACATCTGCCAAAGAAGCAGCAGTGACACAGCCCAACCCGGATGTGGGCAACAGGTGCGCTCAGGCCACGGCAACAGAAACGGCAGAAACCTGTGCCTGGCAGAGCCATGGGCTGGCCTTGCTTGGAGCAGGTGTCACAAGGGATGTCTCTGGGTCTGCAAGTCCAGCTTTTGAAGGACAGAATGGGGTCCCACAGCTTCCAAGTGGACTACTTGAAGCTATCAACCTGTCGTCAGCCCAGGAGCATGGCGTGGCCACTGAAAGCACTGATTCATTGGCTGTGTTGAAGGAGTCTGTTGTCCAGTGGAAATGAGGTGGTGGCCCTCTGCTTGGCAGTCAGTTCTGAGTGACACAGAATAACTGGAGTTTGTCCAAAGGAGAGCAGGCGGGTTGGAAAAATTATACAAAATTGTTGCTCAGTTCCTTGTGGAAGTTTAAACTAGAAAGGCATGGAACTCGGGGGACATGAGCCCTACCTTCCCCTATTGGAAGGGAAAGGGTGGAGAAGCAGCAGCAGACCCACGTGTGGGAACCTCAGGGGGACAGTCTGGGGCCCGTTGCTGGATGCCAGCAAGGATTTGACAAGGATTTGAGATCCACGACAAGGATTTGAGTTGAATGCTCCTGGGCAGAGCAGCATGGGAAAGAAAGTGCTGGTTCAGGAGGCTACGTGAGTCACCCCTGGAGGAGGCCCAGCAAAGCTGGAGGCCCCAGGCCGAAGTAGAGGTCACCCAGGTTGCTGATTAGAGCAAGAGGGTCGGCCTTCAGAGTGAACTCCACATGCAGACTGCAGGGTCCTTTCTGAGCCCTTGTCTCACTGCCACTTGTTCCTCTGCCCCCTCAGGGCCTGAGTCAACCGGTGTCTCTCTGGGTGAGAGATGAGCTTGCTGTTTGGGTTTCCTCTTTGCACTGGTGTCTCTCTGCTCTTGGGTGCAATGAGTCACGGCTCTCCTCAGGCGCACAGCAGGAGAGACCTGCTTTCTTCCCTTGAATATTCCAGAAGAAATTTGCTGGGCCATCTTCCACCCACTGGAAACTGGGAATTCTCTTCCTCCTCCCCAGCACACGCACAGACAGACCCCCGATCCCCTTTGCCATCCAGTCTCTCACTACCTGCCTCCTTCACCCACTGTTCAAAGTCACTTCTGAGGGAGCTGCATTTTTTTTGTCTTAATTGTTTAATTGAAGAATAGCACACATACATACAGAAACATGCACAAAATGTAAATGTTCAACTCAGTGGTTTAAAGCAAAGCAAACACCTGTATTATCACCAGCCAGGTCAGGAAATAGCATACCATCAGCATCCCAGGAGCCCCTCTCTTGCCTCCTGTCAATCATTTTTCCTCTTTCCCCTCCTTAAAGATAACCCCCATCCTGGCTCTAACACCGTGGTCCTATTTTGCCTGTTTGGGGGGTGTATATAAGTGGAATTATATATGTGTTCTTTATCTGGCTTCTTCTGCTAACATGATATTTGTTAGGTTTATTCATATTGAGTGGAGCTCTAGTTTGTATATTTGTGATGCTGTACAATATTCCATTATGTGACTAACCACAAGTTATTTATCCATTCTACTATCGATGGGCACTTGGGTTGTTTCCAGATTGGAGCTTTTACAAATCATGTTGCAGAAAGCACTCAGGTGCTTGTCTCTGGTGCACGCATTTGTGCTAGGTACAGACCTAGTGTGGGAGTGTTGGGTCTCGGAGATGCGTGTGTCCAACCGCGGTAAATACTGCCAGTTTCCTAGGTCGCTGTGAGAACTGAGTCTTCATGTTCTCTGAGATGTCAGCCATCACCATGGGGATAGTGGTAGCTGACTGGGGATGACCCCTTTCAGAAGAAGTTCGCGGTCTCCTCTCCCAGCATGCTGTTCAATGGAATGGGCATGGGATGTAGCTGGGGGTGGGCTGCAGTCATAAGAGGCAGGGACTCCCCTCCCCCTGCTGCCAGGCCTGCTCAGGGCCACTCCAGAGTGAAACACCTGTGAAACACAGCAGCCCTGTCTGGAGACCCATCCCTCCTCACCTATGCAGGTCATGACCGCCAACATTTATTGATCATCTGTTATGTACCAGGCTTTTGGCTGGATGCTGAGGGCACAGAAATTGATAAGACATAGAGCTGTCAGTATGGGGGGGGGGGGGTGGAGACAAGTAAACTAGTAATTCCGCTACTGTTCAATCATGCTGGGCGAATAGAGAAAACACGGGTGAATAGCACCTCGCTAGCTGGGTGGCCTGGAGGAGAAGAGGTGGGAGGGGCTGAGGTGAGAGATAAGGAGGCTTCTGGAAGAAATGGAGCAGGAGCTTAGCCTTGAAATGTGACTGTGCCTTGGCCTGCTACGGAAACATGGAGAAGGACCCCCAGCACAGGACACGGCTTGCTTGATGTCTAGGAACCCTGATAATACAGAAATCTTTACACAACTGCAGGAAGTTTGGTGTGGCTGCACAAAAGGTGTGGGTGCTGAGGGAGGAGATGAGGCCATGAAGGCCTGTGCTAAGGAACTTGGGCTCTGTCCTCTAGACCAAACGTACATTTCAGAGACATCACTGTTCCCTGCCTCTGGAGGTCAGAGGGGGGCAGCTAGGAGGCTGATGCAGTTGTCCAGGGGACAGAAGATGGTGGCCTGAACGCAGGCAGGGTTGTGATGTGATAGCAATAAGGGGACAGTCACCAGGCAAGAGGGATGTGGAATTGGCAGGACTTAGTGCCTAATCAGATGCTGGGGAGAAGGCAGAGGTGTCAGTGAGAATGCCCAGGTCTCCCACACGAATGCCTGACTATTGCTTTTGGGGGAAATTACTTATGGAAAATATTTATAACTGAGGTGGTAAACACAAGAGGAGTAGATTCTGGGGAGAAGGTGAGTTTGAACATCTACTCAAGTGGCATTAAGCTACAAAGAGTGCACTTATAAGGACCACCACCTACCCCAAGCAATTCTGCCTGCAGAATTGGTATAACTCCAAGATACTCAAATAGTCCGGGCTGATACTCAGACTTACAGCCAGCAGCCTCAGAGTATCTGAGCTCTGCAAGGGCCTCACTAAAATAAAAACTTACTGGGCTTCTCTTTGCTGCCATGGGGCTGCTCTGGGGAGCAGCACCTCTCTTCCTTCAAGAGGCTTTGGGCATAAACTGAGTGTGCATGGCTACAGAACATTCTAGAACATCAGTAGCATGGGGGAAAACCATGCATGCCCAGGGCTGAGGGAGCCCAGTGGCCTAGGAGACATATCCAGGAGCCTGAGTTTGGTGGAGACCAACACTGATGACTCTAGAGGTCCACTTGGGTACATGGACCCTAAAAGCAGGAGGTCCTGGGCCTCTGGTGGTGGTCAAATTCAGGCCAGTCATGGGGAGGGGAGTCCCAAGGAACTAAACTTTTCAGAGCAGGACCCCAGCCCATGCCTATGGGGACCAGGGCCTGGCCCCCAGGGTGGGAGCTATGGGAGCACACCAGCATGCCACACCCCAGCAAGTGGATGGAAGTTGGGGCAGGGTGTCTCCGTCCTAACGAAGAACTAGGGCCCTGTGAAGAAAACCAAGGCACATGTTCGGGCTCAGGGAGGAGACCAACACATCAGAGAAGGGCAGCCTGAGGCTGCATGGGAATGCTGGCCCCCACACCTCCCGTAGCCTCTCTGGACCCCAGGCATCTGGACCCACTGATAACTCTAGGCCCGAGGTCCCCCCCCCCAGATTCCCCTGTTTCGTCTATAGCCTCTGACTCCACTCTCTGCCCCGGCTCCCAGGGAGGCCCCATCCAGAACCGCAAGTCCAAGCGCTGTCTGGAGCTGCAGGAGAACAGCGACTCAGAGTTTGGCTTCCAGCTGGTGCTGCAGAGGTGCTCAGGCCAGCACTGGAGTATCACCAACGTCCTGAGGAGCCTGGCGTCCTGACCCTGCTGGGAGCCGCCCCCGCCCGTCCCTTTGCTACTGTGTAGCACCTGCTTCAATGCTGCCTGCTGTCTGGGGGGTTGTTTGAGTCTGGGGGAACCAGGTTAGCGGGACCCCCCCAAAAGAGCTTTTTATTTCCTATTCAATTTTCATGGAGTTTATAGAAAGGTGCCGAATGGTGGGTGATGGTATAATATCATAAACTATTTTGCAACTGTAAATAGGGGACAAATGGAAAATATTTATAACTGACAATAAAATACTATTGATTAAGAAAAGGGCTTTTGCAGTCATTTGGTGCTCAGTGGAGCTGCCTGCCTGGTTCCTCTGAACTTGGAGTTCTTGTAGCCCTCTTTCTTTGTGAGGCCCAGGGTGGCGAGTGGGGCACTGTGACCTCACAGTCACCTCCAGAGAGAAGGCTCCTTCTGCCTCTCCCACAGCAGATGCATCCTTTGGAGACAGCATTCCTGAAGAAAGCAGGGTTTCTGCTGGCCCCCGAGCATCAGCTGCTGAGCTTTAGGCTTCAGACCACACTGCCCATCTTGATATCACCTTCCTCACCTCCCAAAGCGGTCCATAGCCCCGGTCCTCAGCAGTGACCCTGGCCTACAGCAAATGCCTCCTTCCAGTTGCTAAGACAGTTCGGCTCCTTCCATGAGTCACGGTGTATTTGTTTCCTGGGGCTGTCATAACAAAGTGCCACTGACTGGCTGGCTTAAACAGAAATTCATTCTGTCCCAGTTCTGGAGGCTGGGAGTACAAAATCAAAGATGGGCAGAGTTGGGCCCTTCCCAGTGCTGTGAGAGGATCTGTTTCAGGTCTCTCTTCTAGCTTCTGATAGCCTCAAACATTCCTCAGCTTGTAGGTGGCCATGTGCTTCCTGTGTCCCTCTGTGTGTCTGCCTCAGGGTCCACATTTCTCATTTTTACAAGGACACCAGTGATATTGGATTAGGGCCCACCATTGTGACCTCGTTTTAACTTGATTACCTCTGTGAAGACTATATTTCCAAATAAGGTCACATTCTGAGGTACTGAGGGGAGAGGACTTCTCGTCTGAGGTACTGAGGGGTAGGGACACAATTGAACCCATAACACATGGCTCTTTCAGTTATGGCTCCACGTCACCCCTCTGGGCCCAGCCTCAGGAGACCAGTGGCCCTCAGAGTAGAACCATCCTTCTTGGAGCCTCTTACTCAATCCTCTGTCCCTCCAATAGCTTCTGGCTGAATGGTTCTTGTCCCAATCCAAAGTAGGCCTTCCTCAGGTTGAAGGCTCCTGTTTTTAGTTTGAAGGACACCCCAATCCCACCTCCAGCACCACCTCCAACCCTCTGGCTCGTAGCAGAGCAGTAGTGAGTGTCAGGCTGTAGGACCGAGGCAGGAGAGGAAACCCTTCCTGGACAGATTTCAGCCCCACCCACCCTCTCAAGTTCTCTGGGACCTCCTTCCCAGGGGCCTCCAGTCCCAACACCTGCTTGTTGGGGATCAATAATCTATAGGTGAAACACTGGTGATCATAGAGACACCCCTGTGCCTCAGGGACCCCCAAGGAAGAGGAGCCTCTCGTCTTGGCCATCTGGCACACCAAGACACCCGCATGCACAGGCTTCACCCTAGAGGGCCACTAGGACTTCCCAGGCTGCCACCATAGCCGCCCCCCCCCCCCACCTAGGGTTACACTGCTTTCCCACCACAGACCAGAGAGGATACCCAGACATTGGCCAGGCGGCTCCCACCTGATGGCTCCCACCCAGGAGGTGGACACAGGAAGCAAGACCCTCAAGAGGGAATTGTAGGCACTGCCTTTGCCATATTCCGGAAGCCAGGGCCTCAGTATGGCTTCCCCCACACTTACTCCTCTACCTCATTCTGACAAACTCCTCCGAGCCCTGCAACCCAGCCACGCTTCCCAAGTCCCCTCCATTCTAGTCTCATCTACCCACCTGGTGCGTCACCTCTCAGCACCAATTGCTGTGCTTCATCATCACCCCCACGCACTTGCCTGCCAGTGGCCCCCAAGTCTGGTCCCCAGACCAGCGGCATCGGGATCATCTGAGGACTTACTAGAAGGGCAGTTCTCAAGCCCCACCTGGAAATCCTGAATCAGAAACAGTCAGGGTTTTAACAAATGGTCCAGGAATTCTGATTCCCTGCTGAAGTCTGAGACCCCTGCTCGGTCTCCGCCAGGATCACTTCCCTTGTACCCTTCCTCCTGCTCTCTCCCAGGCCTCCCACCCCAGCTACATCCATCACGCGCTCCCCTACACCCGGCGGCCTCTACTTGAAGCCACAATCACGGACGCCCCGCGTCTACCCACACCCGCACCTCCACAAGCCTGCGCCCCGTCCCTGCTGTAGGGCAGAGGGACCAGGGGTGTGGACTCTGAGTCAGCCTCAGCTATTGGCTGGATGGTCTCAGGCAGCTACTAAACCTCTCCATCTCTGTTTCCTCTCCTTAAAAAATAGGAATGTCTTCTGTGGGGTTGTTGTGAAAATTAAACGAGTGGGAATTTATGTAAAACACTAAGAACAGTGACAGGTACATGGTAAGTGTCATCAAGTCGTAACTACTATTATTTTATCCACTGACATCCTAACACCCAGCCGCCGTCATGGATATCCACACCCTGACACCAGTCGGCGCCCATACTTCACCAGGCCTGTTGGCTTCCGTGGCCCGTCCAGCCTGTGCCAGCATCTACACCGTCAGTCTCACCTGCCTAGAGGCGCTTGTCCTCACCCAAACCCACGCCTTTACAAACTCCGCACATCCCTGTCCTATCAAAGGCACCCTCCCTTCAGCCACTCCCAACATCTACACTCTAAGAAGCAAACCCCAGAATAGACCTCTCCCCTTTGAGCTAATCCGGGGGCAGTGAAAACAGGGCGATAGGGGGCAGCTCCTCCCTGAGCCCAGATGCCCAGGCCCTGGTGGGAGAATTGGCTCTGAGATAATCCCTGAGGGCCCTGCCCCCGAAGAGTGAGGGCCACATGGCCAGTCCAGGCTCACTTGGGCCTCAGAGGGATAAAAGTGAGACACACAAGGTCACACGTCTCCAAAGCGGAGGGGCTGGTGAGTGTGGGGCAGAGGCAGGAGGGGAGAATGTAAAGGAAGGAGGCCAAGGGCACTCGGCCACATCTAGCCTCAGCTGTCTGCTTTTCCCTGATGTTGGTGCAAGCTAACTAGCAGCTGTCTGGGGGCTCTCTGAACACCCTGGAGTGAGATCATTATTTTCTTGTTTGCACATCCGATGACTTGGTAGAAACAGGAAACGGTCTTCCCTGATACCATCAAGGGCTCTTTTAGCAGGTGTCTAAGACCTCCAGGACAGCGAGCCCCATAGCCTGGTTCCACAGCTCAGCCCCAGCCCTCGCCTGCCCGTACCCAGGCTCTCCCACCCGCTCCGAGAAGTGAAGGGAGAAGATGGGCCCCTCACTCCCGACCGGAAGTGGACACGATTGTTTGAGGAGACAATGGCAGAAGCCAGCGACCTGGCCGTATCCTGGCTGGCCCCAAAGGTCACTTGCCAGGGGGTCACAGACCTGCAGCTCCCGCAGCTTCCTGTGTCTCTGTCTGAGGCCCTTCTGTGGCCACAGGCACATGCTCGGGCCTGCGTGTGGGCAGACTGAAGTACTGAGGGGGTTGGGCCTCAGGAACAAGCCCGTCCATGAGGGATGGGCCTCCTCACCCTTCAGGAACACACATGTGAGGCCTCACCACCCCCCCACAGTCCCCCCATAGGACTGAGTCCCAGTAACCCACCTTAATGTGCACTTTACTGGCATTCCTCCCTCCCTATCTCCCCGCCCTCCAGCTCCCTCCCTGTTGTGCCCCAGTCACCTCCCACATGCCAGTCTTTGGGTCTGCTCCGGGAGAAGCTGCTCACGGCCACTCCTGCATCACAGTCTCACGCCTGTGACACAGGGCCACCCAGACACCGGGACGCCCAAATCCACATCTATATCCTGAGCTCCAGGCCCAATCTCTGGCTACTGATGGGCCCTGGACGTCTGGGTGGGTGTCCCTCAGACAATGCTGATGTGACAAGCAGAGAACCAACCCATTGCTCCTCTCCCAGGGCCGCTCTAGTGACCTCCACCAGGTGCTCATGCCAGAGACCTCCTCTCGTCCCTCACGCCCCCACTGCTCACATCTTGCTTCATCACTCGCATGGGCCCCACCACGCCACCTCAGCAGCCCTCCTCCCTGCAACGGTCATAGTGATCTTCCTGAAATGCTATGTCATCAGTTTTTCCCCTGGCCTAAAACTGTCGCCTGGGTCTCACCGAAGATGGTAAATGAGTAGCTCGGGTGCCAGCCTCAGACTTTCCTCCTTCAGTGAGTCCAGGAACTGAGTTTCGGAAACGCCCAGGTCAGGGGTGGGCTGTGGGTGTGAGAGGGCCTAGCTTCCTGGCTGTCACATGCTCTGGATGCCTGTGGCCCTAACCCACCCTTTAGGGATGTTGGTGACCTATATCTTCTTTCTTTTCCTTTAAGAAGTTTTTCTTGGAGTGAGTATGAGTTTTCCAGAACTTCTGTAACAGTGCCACACACTGGGTGGCTCAAACAACAGAAACGTGTTGTCTCTCAGTCTGGAGTCCAGAAGTCCGAGATCAAGCTGTCAGCAGGGTTGACTCCTTGGAGGGCTGTGACAGAAAGTTATGTCCAGGCCTCTCTCCTTGGCTTACAATTAACCATCTTTTCCCTGTGCCTTTGCACTGTCTTCCCTGTGTGTGTGACTCAGTTTCCAAATTTCTTTCTCTTTTTTAAAACAAATTTTTTTTAATGTTTATTTATTATTGAAAGACAGAGAGAGTCAGAGCGGGAGCACGGGGAAGGAAGATGGAGAGGGAGACACAGAATCTGAAGCAGGCTCCAGGCTCTGAGCTGTCAGTACAGAGCCCGACGCGGGGCTCGAATTCACAAACCGAGAGATCATGACCTGAGCTGAAGTCGGAGGCTTAACCGACTAAGCCACCCAGGTGCCCCATCCAGTCATATTGGATTAGGACCCATCCTAATGTCCTCATTTTAATTTCAGATGGTAAAGACCCCATCTCCAAGTAAGGTCACTTCTGAGGGGACTTCCAGGACTTCAACATATGGATTTTGGGGGAAACACAACTCAACCCATAAAAGGGAGCAGAAGAGGGGTGGTGAAGGGCATACTCCAGGCTCCGGGGGACTGCCTACACTCATACCCACCTTGCCTGGCAAATCCTGCCTGTTGGGGGCACCCCAGTTGTCCTGGTGTCCCCAGGGAAGAGAGTGGGCACTGAGCAGGTGACAGGGAGTTTGTGCATGCAGACCTGAGAAGTTTATCGTTGTCTTCTGTATCCACACCCCTTTTGAGGAAAACTGTCCCAGCCACAGCCCTAGCTGTGACCCCCCCTGGTACCATGACCATGCTGTCTTCCTCCACAGGAAGTCAAGTTGACCCAAGGGAAGTGTCCATAGGCTGGCCAGTAATCAATGACTTAACACAGAAAGATGAATGGGGTCAATCAAATTCTGCTTGCACATTTGCACTATGACACACATAAAGAATCAACCAGGGGTGCCTGGGTGGCTCAGCTGATTGAGCATCCGACTTCGGCTCAGGTCATGATCTCACAGCTCATGAGTTTGAGCCCCATGTCAGGCTCTGTGCTGACAGCCCAGAACCTGGAGCCTGCTTGGGATTCTGTGTCTCCCTCTCTCCCTGCCCCTAACCCACTCGCGTTCTGTCTGTCTGTCTCAAAAGTACATAAACATTTTAAGAAATTAAAAAAAAAAATCAGCCAGTTAGTGAAGAAGCCATGGCCATATGTAGAGACATGCCATAGGGTAGATTGGGGCCCCAGGAAGACCGACCATGCCACAGCCTCGTGCATGCTGAGGTCACCAGGGGGAAACCACAGCTGAGCGGAGCAGAGAAAGGAGCTGATGAGCAGAGGCAGCAGACCCACCGTGAGGAAGGCGTAGCATGTGGCCATGACACAGATGAAGACCAGAGACAGCCTTAGAGCTGCCCGCATTTCCTCCTCATTCCAGACCCCACCCATCCACATCCTGCCAATTCGCCTTTTCCCAGAGTTGGCTGAGCGGGTCCCTGCCGTTTACAGCCAACAAGACTGACCGGAGCAGGACGTAAAGATTTTGGACACCAGAACCTGCTCATTCCCAGACCCTCACACATGTGTGAACATGCACAGCATACCTACAACTACTGCGCTCACGTGCAGCAGAGGGACATCATCTGCACCTTCTATGTAAACGCATGCCCAGGCTCACACAGCCCCTCACATGCACGCTTGTGTGCACTCACATGCAGCGGTCACATAGATACATGTGTGGACACACACGCACACACTGACTCCAAAGAGAAGAGCTATTTCTGCCCACTCCCCAAAGATCTTTTGGGCTGCTGTCACTTAACACCATTTAACATGGTTCTTGTGAAGCAGAGGAAATCCGAGTTCTTCCGTCCTCACCATTTCTTCCTAATTCCAGGTAAGAGATACCAGGTAGTTCCAAGGCAAGATGGAGAGACTCTCTGGCCTTAAGAGTCTGTGTTTGTTTGCTTTCCTCGTGATGACAACCATCTAAATAGCCCAGGAAAGCAAACATGGACAGAGCCACCCAAAAATGTATCCTCCCTCAGCCATGCTCTTTCTCCTGACTTCAGCCAAAGAGGAGGGAGGGGAATGTAGTAGATGCATTGGCCCACATCCAGCCCCTGACCCCACAAGACCCTCAGGTCCCGCTGCCCCGCCCTCTGGCCTCAGCCCATCTCTCCCCACCCACAGACAGGAATTTTGTCCTTCGTTGGTATCTGGCCCTGGTATCTTGGCCAGAAAGGGCCTAGGGAGGCATCAGCCCTACTATGTGTATGTTTTCAAATTACACAGCAGAGCCACACCCGGAAGCCAGACTTTCAAGGCTGTCACCATGTCATGCCTGTCTCTGTTACCTCCCTTGCTGGGCCTACGGGTGGGGGCTCCCCCCGTGGTCTCCACAAGCTGTGGCCCAGGCAGTCTTCATGGGCATGTGGCATGAGGCTCCGAGCTCAGGGCCCCCACCTCGGCTTAGTTCCATGCTCTTGTGTCTTGAAATTCTTAATAATTTCTGAACAAGGAGCCCCATACTTTTATTTTGTACCTGGCCCGGCAAATTATACTGCAGATCCTGCCTGTGACACAGCATTTTTTTTTAAAGAAAACACCCAGAATCTAGCCCATGACACAGAACCTTTTCCTAAAAGGAGATGCTTCTGATGAGAGAGGCACCTGAGCCAGGACTCTGCCCCTCCCTGCTCCTCTTCTAGAGGTGCTGCCACTCTCACATCAGCCCCTAGGGGGTGCTGTGCTCCCTTTGTGGTCAGAAGTGTGGGCCCAGATCCCATCCCTGGGTTCCGTGGTAAGGCTCGCCAGGATTTCTGTGAGGGATCCAACTGCCAACAGGAGTTCCAAGGAAATGACCCCATACCAAGGAGCGGTGCAAGAGTTACTTTCCCCAAAAACTTTCTGCTCCCCTTCGATGTCCTACTCACACTTTTCCACAGGCCTGGTCCGTCTTCAGCTCCTGACCACAGAAATGCCCCTGGCATAATCTGACCCGTTTCCCTACTCAGACAAAAGGACCCTTCAGATGATGCCCCCGGAGGTTAACTGAAGAGGGTTTCAGGAGAATGACAGCAGTCTTCAGAGGTGTGGGCAGGGTAGGGGGAAGCACCCCCAGACAGCAAAAGTGGACGCTGTTCCTACTCTTCTAGCTAAAGGGACTAAGAGCAGGGGGCTTCCAACCCTCACTGATGCTGCCATGGGAGTGGGTTGCCCAGCAGGACGGACAGCCACAGCCTGAGGGCCCCCCACTGTAGAGCCCGCAGCCCAGCAGGGAGGGAGCCTTTGGGGGACAGGGGGAAGGCTTAGAGCAAATGCCTCCACTTCTTCCCCATTGCCCCCCTGCTGTCAGATATTCTACCAGAGCCTCACATTGGCCAAACCCAACTGGAGGCAGAGGGCAGAAGAACCACTGATGCGGTCCACACAGCAGGCCAGGGAAGAGCCAAGAGAGAGAATAACCAGCACACTCACGCTCAGCCTCACCCTGGTCTGGATGTCCCAGGCCGCCTACTGGCCCTCTCGCCTCGCCAGCTCACACCCTTCCCCCAGTCTCTGGATGCCTCCTGCCCTGAAACTGACTACCTCGTACTTTCCCACTTAAGTATTCCTTCACTGATGTGAAAGAGAAGGGAGAGAGGTCTTCCCACCTACAGCTGGAGTCTCTCAAGGATCTTGCCTCCTCCTGTCCACTTCCTCTAGGGTCATCGAAACTCAGGCATCCTTCAGGGTCACCTGAGTGGCTCAGTCCATTAAGCGTCCAACTTTTGACTTCGGCTCCATTTATGATCTCACGGTTGTGGGATCTAGCCCCGCATCGAGCTCTGCACTGACATTGTAGAAACTGCTTGGGATTCTCTCTCTCCCTCTCTCTGCCTCTCCCCTATTCATGCTCACTTTCTCTCTCCTTCTCTTTCAAAATAAATAAACTTAGGGGTGCCTGGGTGGCTCAGTCGGTTAAGCATCCGACTTTGGCTCAGGTCATGATCTCACAGTCTGTGGGTTCGAGCCCCGCGTCGGGCTCTGTGCTGACAGCTCAGAGCCTGGAGCCTGCTTCCGATTCTGTGTCTCCCTCTCTCTCTGCCCCTCCCCTGTTCATGCTCTGTGTCTCTCTGTCTCAAAAATAAATAAAACATTAAAAAAAAATTTTTTTTAAGAAAGAAAAAAACAAAATAAATAAACTTAAGAGAAAGAAAGAAAGAAGAAAGAAAGAAAGAGAAAGAAACTCAGGTCTTCTTCAATAGCCTCAGCCCCTCCTGACCAGCATGTGAGGGAGCTGACCTCACTGCCTAGAAGAGCCTAGGATGGGCTTTGACCTTGTAGCCCTGGACTAGCAAAGAGATCCCATCCATTTGAGGGTATTTGGTTGGCCACAGCTTCCTGGAGTGATGTGTTGGGAAAGACTCTGGCTCTGGCTTCCATAGGTAAGGGTACCAGACTGGGTGAGCAGGGGAGAGGATAGGAATGCATGGGCGCCCCGCATTTGGCCTTTCCGCCCTGCCCATCCACCCCCTCCGTTGTGCTCCTCCAGAAGTCTGATTCCCAGCCGGGGTCTCTCCGTGACCCTTGGCCCACTGGGATGGTGCTCTGCAGCCTTTTGTTGGCTGGGCTGCTGCTACTAGAGGCCACCTACTCATGGGGGCTCTGCTCTGTCCCATCAACCCAAAACCCTGCTCGTTGCTGTCACCTGCCCAAACCACATGGACCCTCCAGCTGCACTGTGGCATTGGCCTTTGCTGTAGGCACACCTTCCCCAGCCTTTCCCCTTTTGGGCTCTGGCACCCTCTACGTCCCTGCCAGGGAAGGGGCCCAAAGTTCAGCATGTCTGCTCACCTCCACCATGCCTGGACCACGCCGGGTGTCTGGGGGAAAGGCCCAGGCCAGGAAGGTCCTAAAAATGATCATAACAAATGGCGATTATTTCTATAGCCCGCCACCGAGGCAAGTACTTTCCATCTATTTTCTCATTTAACGTTCATTATAGTCTCACCAAGTAGTGCTATCATGATCACCTCCAGTTTACAGTGAAGAAAACTGAGGCACACAAAGGCCAAGTCATTCTATAAGGACATATAACTAGTAAGAGACAGAGGTTGGATTTGAACCCAAGGAGGCTGACTGCAGAGCCTGACCCCCTAGCCTCTACTATGCTGTCTGCCTCCTTTGGCCACCTTTGGCAACACTGCAGTAACCTTATGCTCCAAGCTTCCATGACAACAGGGTGCCCCAGCCTGAGGCTCTACCTGGACCGAACGAACAAACACAATTAACATCCATAAGAGCACCAAACCTGCCCCGGACCCATGCTGGTGCCTTGCCAACTCACTTAAACTCTTGGTGCCCTACAAGTTAGTTCCCATTACCAGCATCATTTTATAGATGAAGATATCAAGACGTAGGAGTGAACTAGCCTGCCCAAGTTCATACAGCTAAGAAGTGGTAGTAGCCAGAATTTGAACCCAGGCCCCCTGCTGCCCGAGCCACTGTGCCACACTGCCTTCCAGCCTCCTGGCTGCCTTCATGTGACACAGAATCCACAGGACATGCCAAGGCCCCCAGCAGCCAGCATCCCCCCAGGCTCTACATGCTGCCAGGGCTGTGCAGACCGCCCCCCTGTTTCAATTCCCTGGCGAGCCTGACCTTCTGAACGTGACCACAGCAAGAGTGTGATTAATGAGCCAATTATTTCTGTGGAAGACATCGTGCAAAATAAATAGCCCATTTCCCTTCAATTTACTGTTTTAATAAATAAATAGCACTCCATGCTCTGGTTTTGTTTATTGCTGCTCATACCTGAAAGTTTGTGATGAATCTTCATGTTGTTCATTTCCAAAATTAATCAGATCTGCCCGATGACTTTGAAATATAGGACTGCATTTGTCCTTCGATGTCAACAGCAAGACAGGCAGGAGGGGCTGCAGGGAAAGGCAGTCTGGGGGAAGGGAGAGCAGTGGGTAGGATGCTCAGAGCCCTGAACCGGTAGCTGTGGAGGCCCAAGTGCCCACACATGAGAAGTGTGGCCAGGGAGGCTGACTGTATCTTGGTGATTGATGGTTCAAGGAAAACCAAAGGACAAGGGCATAGGAGGGGAAGAAACTTCTTTTCCACTTTAAACTTGGGCAGGGGCGCCTGTCTCAGTCCATTAAGCGTCCAGCACTTGATTTCGGCTCAGTTCATGATCTCTCAGTTTCGTGGGTTCAAGACCCACATTGGGCTCTGAGCTGACAGTGTGAAGCCTGCTTTGGATTCTCTCTCTCTCTCTCTCTCTCTCTGCCCCTCACCCACTCACTCCATCTCTCAAAATAAATAAACTATAAAAAAATAAAAATAAAAAAATAAACGGGCAGACTGGCCAAACCGAGGACACTGAATAAGAACAGTATGTCCGTCTAAACCTCACCAAGTGGGCCAAACTCAAATAGGCCTTTACCTCCTTCCCAGGGGTGACGAGGCATTGCAAAGTCATGCATTCAGCAGGCTGTCTTTTGTAGATCCCTGGGTACAGGCAGAGAGTGAAAGGGCAGGAGGCCAGGTGTCTCCTGTGGGGCACTCACCAGCTGAAGGGAAGTCTTAGGTAGGGTGTTAGGCCATCAGAGTTTAATATAACCAGAAGTAAAAGAAATCCAACAATGGGATGTTTCTGATGTGCGTTTATAGCCTACATATCCATCTTGACGTCCATCTTAAGTTTCACAATAGCCCACAAGGTAAATATTAAGTCCCCATTTTACAGATGAGGAAAGGTAGTGGCTCAGCTAGGATCGAGAACTTCCCCAACATCCCAGAACTAGTAAGAGGGAATGAAATAGCTCAGATTCATATCTACTTCTTCAGACTCCAAGAGCAATTTTACTATTGTTTCTCATGTAGACATGGTGTGTGTGTGTGTGTGTGTGTGTGTGTGCGCGCGCGCGTGTGTGGCCTGCCTGAGACAGTCAGAGAACGCCACAGAAAAGAGGTGGTGATTTATAATCTGGGGTTTGTTAGGTGAGTAGGAATTTTCTGGAAAAGGCAAGAGAAAGACATGTCAGCAAGAAAGAAGAAAAGGGAAGAGAGAAAAACGATCAATCCTGAAGAATGACTGGATTTGAAGAGTAAGAGAGAGGAGAGACTGCCCTTCATCTGCCTCTCTTGGGAGTGAAGGGATCTGTCTCACCTCTGCCCTCAAGTCTTCCCTTGGCTCTCACCTCCCTAACCTCTAGGACAAAGCCCACTCCTCCAGCAAAGACGAAATAGCAGGCTGACTTCTTGTGATTCTCCATGCCTCCACGGCCCAAGGCAGTCAGGGGGACCAGACCTCTCTGCCCGGCTAGAGCAAAGGGGAATCGCTGATGTAGGAGCAAGCCATGTTTTCCATTTACGCACGCTTTACGAAACTTTCTCATAGTCCAGGGGAAACACACAAATATAAAAGCTAGGCCTTTGTAGGGTCTCCACAACCAACTCCCTTCTCCGGGGAAAAAGCTCAGCTCAGAGCCTTGGCCTCTAGGCCTCAGGTCTGCATCCTGGGAGGGTATCTCCTTCTTCAGTCTGTGCAAAGAGACATGGCATGGAGTCCCCACTTGGAATGTCTAGCATTAAAAGTTTTTTTAAACGTTTATTCATTCTTGAGAGACGGAGTGTGAGTGGGGGAGAGGAGGAGAGAGAGGGAGACACAGAATCTGAAGCAGAGAATCTGAAGCAGGCTCCAGGCTCCGAGCTGTCAGTGCAGAGCCTGACGGGGGGCTCTAACTCACCCACTGTGAGATCATGACCTGAGCTGAAGTCAGATGCTTAACCGACTGATCCACCTGGGTGCCCCTGGAATGTCCAGCATTTAAAACAAGACCATGCCCTACACCTCGACTATCACTGAAGCCCCCTTACCTGTCTCCCCCCCTAACCTCCCACACTAATGCTTCTCAGCATGTGATCCACCCTAGCCCTACCCCCACCCCAATTTGAATTACTAGGGTGTTTGTAAAATGCAGATCTGGGGCCACCTTGCTCACCCAGCTAATGCATTTGTGCTAGTCCTTGGGGATTCATCTTAAAATCCGTCTCCTCTGAGAGTGGTCCCCGAACCTCCAGGACCAGGCTAATGCCCCTCTCCCTTGCACTGTGATTGGCCGTGGACTTGTGCCCATGTCCAGCCTGACTGTGGGTACTTGATTTTTTTGTATCCCTAGCTCCTAGCACTGTGCCTGGTATGTACACATGTATTCATTCATTCATTCATTCATTCATCCATCTGTCCAACACATGTGTATCAATCATCTGCTGGGTGCTGTCCTCATCCCCTGCTGTCCCCATCCCCTGGGATCTGTCCCCATCCGTATGCTACGGATATGATAGGGAATACAAAGAGACACAGTTACTACCCTCATAGACCTTACAATCTGGTGGAAATATTAATCGAGTAATTAAACAAATACTAATCGAGTAATTAAACCAACAATGTAAAATTGCAACTATAGCAAGTGCTAAGAAGAAGACATACGGAATTCTGACAGAACAAAAGGCGGATCAACCTAGTCAGGGAAATAAAAGATGCCAAGGACGTGACATTTGAGATGTTATGTATGTTGTGAAGGATTAACCGGAGGATAGAGGAATGTCCTTCCATTCTGGGAGAACAGCCCATAAAGAGGCAGGTAGAAGGGCCTCTAAGGAGCTCACGCAGGAGGAGCCGAAAGAGTGAAGGGGTGGAAAATGAGGGTAGACGGTAAAAGACAGGTGGTACCGTACTCACTGCAGGGCCTGCGTTGAGTTTGCTTAAAGATGGGACCTGTATCCTCAGAGTGAGGAAGTCACTGAAGAGTTTTGAGCAGGTGACACGATCAGAGTTGTGTTTGGCTACTAAGTGGAGTTGATTGGAAGAAAGGAAGCTCTTCCATGGAGAGATCAAGTAGGAGGTGGAGTGATGGTACCTTGGACTAGAATCATGGCAGTGAAGATGAAAAGAAGAATAAATTCCAGAGACCTATAACAGGTGAAGTAGACAGATCACGGCAGTGGCTTGAATATGGAGTCTGAGGAAGAGAGAGAGTTGAGGGTGGAAAGATTCACTGGTATGAAGAATGCTTCAAGAGGACCAGTTTTGGAAGCAAGATCCTGAACTCAGTCTCAAACCTATTGGGCTTGAGAGCCCTTCAAGCTTTCCAGAAGGAGATGTCAGAAGAATCTGACAATCTGACAGCAGGATATGTGGGTGTGGAGCATGCACACGCCAGGGGATTAATAATGTGTCCTAAATTGATGTTCCCAGCTCCTCTCTCCTCTCCCATATCTTTTCATCAAGAGATAATGATGGTTCTTAGAAAATTTAGAAATAGACATGACTCACCTAGGATAGAAGCTGTGGAATGAGAAGTCTCTATAAACCCAAGTCATTACCGACTGCCAGGTGTACAGAATTTTACAGCTCACACCGGGCTCTAATTCATTTGAGCTTCACAATAACCTGAGATTATTACCTCCATTTGAGGTTACATGGTTTGTCCTGAGGAATCATGGATTGAATCAAGTGTAAACTATTGTCTTATTATCATCTGTCTTCTGAAAGAATTGGAAGAGCAAAAAGCATCCTTGTGAGACGTGTGAATTCAATCCACCTTACGTATATCTTTGAGCACAAATTGAAAAGACAAGGAAGGTCCTACAAAGGCACATGTAAAAGTCCTTGCCCTTGAGAACACCATAGCCCAGGGAACAAGAGTCCCAGTTGATTAGAATATATGAAACGATGTGGCGAATGCCGTATAAGCCCCGTTCAAATAAAGTTTCTCTGATTTTAAGCATAGCAAATGTCTAGTATAAGCAAATACATAATGTAGAACATAAAAAGGGAAAGAGAAATTACCCAAGATCCACCCAGAGGGAACCATATCACTACTTTGTTTAATTTTGGTATGTGCTTATATTGGACTTTTGGTTACTTAAGTCAAGAAATTGCCTTGTATGTGTAAGCCGGTTTTAGTTGAAGTTTCTGTCATTTGTAATCAAAAGAATCTTGATTAACAAGGTTATTTTGAGAATTGAATCAATTACAGTATACAAAATATTTAACACAGTACCTAGAATATAGAAAGTGCAGATAGTCCCTGGCTGACGATGGCTTCACTTACGATTTTTCAACTTGACCGTGGTGCAAAAGCAATGCCCCGTAAGTAGAAACCATACTGGAAATTTGGAACTGTGCTAGTTTCCTGAATTAGCGATATGTGGCGCGCTCCTCTCCTGTGATGCTGGGTAGTGGTGGCAGGCCACGGCACCCCGTCAGCCACGCCATCACAAGGGTAAGCAACTGACACACAGCCGTTCTGTCCCCACACACCCATTCTGATTTCCATGGTACAGTATTCAGTAAACTGCATGAGATATTCAACACTTAATTGTGAAATAAGCTTTGTATGAGATGAGTTTTGCCCAAATGTAGGCCAGTGTCAGTGTTCTGAGCACATTTAAAGGATGCTAGTCTAGGGGTGCCTGGGTGGCTCAGTCGGTTAAGTGTCCGACTTCGGCTCAGGTCACGATCTCACGGTCTTTGAGTTCGAGCCCCGTGTCGGGCTCTGTGCTGACTGCTCAGAGCCTGGAGCCTGTTTCAGATTCTGTGTCTCCCTCTCTCTCTGACCCTCGCCCATTCATGCTCTGTCTCTCTCTGTCTCAAAAATAAATAAACGTTAAAAAAATTTTAAAGGATGCTAGTCTAGGGGCGCCTGGGTGGCTCAGTCAGTTGAGCAGCTGACTTCAGCTCAGGTCATGATCTCACAGCTCGTGAGTTCGAGCCCCTTTGGGCTGACGGCTCGGAGCCTGGAGCCTGCTTCGGATTCTGTGTCTCCCTCTCTCTCTCTGCACCTCCCCTACTCGCTCGCTCTCTCTCTCTTTCTCAAAAATAACTAAACATTATATTAAAAAAATTGAAGAGCTTCCTGGAAAAAAACTAATCCTAAGGGAAGAGGAATCCAAGCTTGTAAGATTCAGTAAGAAAGGCTTAGTCAGCAGGACAAGGGACAATTCAGGGGACAGCCTGGCGTTTGCCAGTCAGAACTGTCTCCCGGTTCAGCCTCACTGTAAGACCAGGTGCCTGCTCTGTGGAGGCGGGGGGCGGGCATGTGTCGGGGGGATGAGAACAACAGGGAAGGCTGGAAGTAAAAGCCAGAAGCCCTGACTTCACCCTGTGCTCACTCTTCAGGCTGACTGCTAACATGGCTCAGCGCAGGAAGGAGAGAGAGATGGTTTCTCCTGTAACAGATCACAGGAAACTGTCACTTTGAGTCAACCCATGCTGAAAGGTCAGTCAGGACCGCTTTGCTCCGAGGGGCTCAAGAGCTCAAATAAACAAGCTTAGTGTCTTTAAAACATCATTCCCCAGCATTCAACACAAGCTCTGGGGGAGAAAATGAAATACAGGTTCTGCCTCAGGAATGAATCAGCTAAAGAAAACAAGTATGTATGTAAGTATTTATTTATCACTCCTCAAAGTACACCAGTAGCATCTGTGGTTTGCTCGTATGAAGCTAATGGATCCTCATAAAATTTTCACCATAATTTTGAGCTCATAAGCCCCATCTGTGACGCTACTGAGTTAACCAGTAGCTCTGTGGCATGCTGAGAATTGCCATTTGAGAAAGAACTAAACATCTTTGAGCTGACACTTTTATAATTTTTTATCTTCCATGCTGGTCTGCACGGGAGCAAAGGCTGTCTGTCATGAAGCCAGCTTCAACGTTAGAAGACTTTGCAGGAGACGTTCTTACTGACTCCTTCTCTCCCAGTGGAACCAGCGCTCGCTTAGCTCATCCCTGAGACCTGGTCCCAGCACCACGTGGAGGAGGCAAAAGAAACAGACTTCAGCTCCAGCTTATCTGAATCAGCTTTTACCTGTTCTCCTCAATTCTCTCCTGAACCAGCAGCAAGAGCATTCAAGTCTCAGCTCGGGTTGATTTTCTCAGCTCCGAATGTTGCTCTGATATAAAGCAATCTTCCTTCTATGAAAAGCCAAACTTCATCCCCGAATTCCCTGAATTCCTTGCATAAGCCCCTCGTTTCAACCCGGACTGAACTGTTGCGTCTCAGAATGTGGACAGCTCTGAGCGCAGCTAAGTTCTCTTGCATTTCATTTTCAGAGGGATAATAGGTGGGCAGTAGTTAAGAGTATGGGTCAAAGAAATTATAAGAGAAACAATGTATACAACCAGAGGACAATACTTTTGATGCTCTGTTGTTAGTAGCATACATATTAAGGCTTGTTATGTCTTCTTAGAGAATTGACATCTTTATTATTATGTAATGCCCCTCTTTGTCCCTGGTAACTTTTCTTGGTCTGAAGTCTGCTCTGTCTGAAATTTGTACAGCAACTCCTGCTTTCTTTTGGTTAGTGTTAGCATAGTATATCTTTGCCTATCCATTTACTTTCAATCCATACCTCTTTAAAAAAAAATTTTTTTTAATGTGTATTTATTTTTGAGAGAGAGAGAGAGAGAGAGAGAGCAAGCAGGGGAGGGGCAGAGGGGGAAGGAGACATAGAATCTGAAGTAGGGTCCAGGCTCTGAACTGTCATCACAGAGCCTGATGCGGGGCTCAAACTCACGAACCACCAGATCATGACCTAAGCCAAAGTCGGATTCTTAACTAACTGAGCTACCCAAGCACCCCAATCCATACATCTTTATATTGGAAGCATCACTGCAGCATGTTTTTGCGTGTCTGCTCTTGCGACCTCATGAAACCTGACTCAATCAGCCTCCCCACCCCTGCAGGTGCTTTGCCTCAAACAGGTACCCAAGGACCCCGTGTTTCACAGTGTGCCGGTGTCTCTACCCTTTGCTGGTCCTTGTGAAGTGCAGCCTGAGGAAGCTTGGAAGCAGCTGTCCTAGGTACTAGATATGACCCTTGAGTTCTGGACTGAGTTCTGGACAGAGTTCCATCTGCCCCTTCAGCACACCAGCTGCCTCAGGCCCCACCTGCCATCCCCAAAGCGCAAGGCCACACATGAGATGACACCACTAGCAGGTGCAGACAGGGCCTCCCAGGTGTGCAGTCAGCTCTGACTGGGCGGGAGGCCCTGCCAGACTGGGGGTTTCTCATCTGTCATCATGGCTGTACTGTTGGTGCATCTTCAAACTGTAGCTCCTCTAAATGAAGAGATGGCCATTTAGCTGCAATACACAAACCCAATTTGGGAACCCACATGATGTGGCTCCGGTCTCATTGGCAGGAATTATGGCACTTGAATCCGTCGCAACCTGCAGAATAAGTGAAATTGTCGACACAGAGAAATGTGTTTGAAAACATGATGTGATCTATGGTTAAAGCCTACGGATTCTGCATCCACCTCAGAAATATTCTACTTCCAGAGCAATTTCTTCACTAACTAGCTGTCTCTTGAATGGACCATATGTCTTTTTCATTACTGTGTCAGCCCTCCTCCATTGTCAGCAGTTCCCAGCTGCTGGGCGCGTTGATCCCCATCCAAAGGCCCAGACCTGCCCAGGTCCTGGGGCCATGATTCACGGAGGCTCTTTAGGCCTGCTCTATGTGCATATCTTGGTCCCTGCTGCAAACTCCCACCCTAGTGATTTTGAGTGGGTCTTACCTTGTTAACCACACTGTGCCCCGCTACCTGCCCGCTACCTGGCATGTGGACTTCTGGGCACCACTTCCCTGGGTTCCCCATCATTGTGTTACGTTGGGATTCATTAGTTCATGCAGCCATCCATGTATTCAGTGAATAACTACAGAGCATCTGTTAACACCACATGCTTTCCTGTGCCCTTGAGACACGGTGGTGAACAAGGGGACCTGATTCCCCCTCTCTCAGAGGTTCTGGGCTAGGACAGCTGCATACGGCCAACACAAGGCAAGCATGACATTCTCAGTTCCTTCACATGTAGACAGGGGTAAAGAAATAAAGGCTTGTGGGTCTGGTAACTTTCAGCCACAGTCGAGGGAAGCCGCTGCCACTGGGTGCTCAGGGTGAACCCGGGTCTCCTGTGACTTGTGCCCATAGCTACTTACATGTCTCTGGCATGAAACCCATCACACTACATGGCTACCCTTGTTAAATATTTGGTCTGTCCCTACCCCTGGCAGACAGTCTCAGGAGATGGAGGTGGTGTCTGTATCACTTCTATCTCTGTCATTCTCTCCAGATTGGGGACAACTATTGCACTTTCTGCCTCCCTTTGGTTGTGGTCTCTTCCCTGGGCGGGTGCTCTTGTTTCATCCACTTCAGGCCACAGGAAGAGACAGATACTTGCACCCTGATCAGGGTCCGGCTTACCAGACTTCCGCAATTAATTTTCTGAGTCCAGATCCATGAGATCCTTTTTTTTTTCTTTTTAATGTTTATTTGTTTATTTTGAGACAGAGAGAGAGAGACACAGACAGAGAGAGAACATGTGTACATGCGTGTGTGCAGGGATGGGGCAGAGAGAATCCCAAGCAGGCTCTGCGCTGTGAGCACAGAGCCCCACGTGGAGCTTGACACCCCCAAACTGTGAGATCAGGACCTGAGCCATGATCAAGAGTCAGACGCTTAACCAACTGAGCCACCCAGGCACCCCCTTCCGGGAGATATTTGCATGTGTGATTGGACCAAACATTGTGGCTATGCCGGCCCACAATCCCTGGGTTATCGGCACATGGGCCCTTCCAATGCTGGGCTCCTCCACTTAGTTCTCTGCTACCCACCCCCATGGCCACTTCCGCTGTCTTGGCAGCATCTGTCCATACCCACTTCTGGACCTGTGGGAGGTGTAGTCACAGCTACCCCGGGGGGATAGACACCACTATGGTGCCAGGCTCGGAACACTGGTCCAGAGGCAGGTGAGGCTGGCCCCTGCCCAAGGCAAGTCCCAAGATTTACAATAGTGCCATTTACCTTTTGAAAGACAGAGGATGAGACTTTCTTTATAACACATTTGGAGTGTGCCAGAGGCATGGCAAAGCCAAAAGCCCTTAAAGAGTCATGCAAGGGCTCCGCCGGTTAAGTGTCCAACTCTTGGTTTCGGCCCAGGTCACGATCTCACATTTTCTGAGTTTGAGCCCCACGTTGGGTTCTGTGCGGACCGTGCAGAGCCTGCTTGGGATTCTCTCTCTCCCTCTCTCTCTGCCCCTCTTCTGCTCGCTCTTTCTCTCTCAAAATAAATAAATAAACCTAAAAAATTAAAAAAAAAAAGTCATGGAATATCTAGGTGGAAGGTTGCTTCGGAGCCAATATCAGTTCCTATAACAATGGACTCTGGAGAAGGCATTTGATAAGCAAGATGCCTAACAACAAAAATAGTAGCTGATGCCAGGCACTTAACTCCTAGCTTACATATATTAGCTCCTTGAAGTCTCAACAAACCTACCATGTCAGCATTATTATTATTATGCCTATTTCCCTGGTGAGAAAACTGAGGTACACACGACCAATAGAAAGAACCTCATACTCACCAGAGTTTGCCATTATTTGTAGTAAGAAAGGCATCTAGAAAATAGAAATATCAGATTTCCACAACGAAACTGAGAAGGACGCGGTCTCTGGGACCCAGCAGGATGTCGGATGAGGAGGGACAGGAGAACTCGGGAATGAGACGTGACTATTTCTGAAATGTATGTGTTTTCAGCTACATTGTACGCTCTTCCTCCCCTCTCAGAAAGAGGCTCTACAGCTGATCGAAGCAGTGTTCCCAGCCCTGGCTGCACATTGAGAATCACCAGGGGAGATTTTTAAAATTCCGATGCCCAGACCAATGGAATCAGAATCTCTGGGGGTAGACGCAGCCGTCAGCATGAGTTAAAGCCCCCACTGATTTAAAGTGACGCTTGATCCCTTCCGTGGAAAGCTTTATGGCTTGAAGCGAAGGTGAATGTGGCCATGGAAATCCTGATCAGCAAATGTGAGTAGCTAATCACAAGTCACCTCTTCTGGAGTGCGAGCCACCTGGGAAAGAAGGCACAGACAACACACCGATAAGAAGCGTGTGGTGACAACGGGGCCCCAGGGCACCTGACCCCCAGCCTGTCAAGCATGACAGAATGGAAGCATGGCTGGAAAACCTCAAAGGCAATATTTGCAGGTAGGAAGCTGAAGGTGTTTGAGCCACAGAGAGGTGAAGCAATTTCAAAGACCACGGATGCTGCTGAAGAGGTAAATGCTTCTGTGGGCAGAACAGAAACCCTGCAAATGACGCACAGCTACTGGGGCAGGCAGCTCGCTGGTACCTGGTGTTAGAGAATATTCTCCTCGTGGCTGCATCGTCCCACATCACAGCCCCTTGGCCATAGCGCACACGCCTGAAGTCTGATGTCAGAGCAGAAAATAAAAACGCTTTGAAGCAGAAATTCCTGGGTTTGAAATCTTTCTTGACACGCCCTAGCTCTAACTACCCCTCCAAGATTTTGCTTCTTTATCTGGAAAAGGGGATCATTAATTCATTTAACAAGTATCTTTTGAGCACCTGCCATATTCCAGGCATTGTTGTAGATCAGGGGATACAGGAGGAAACAACACAGATGAAAACTCTTATTTTCTTGGAGTTCATATGTTCTTTGGGGGAAACAGACAGTAAACTAACAAACAAGTAAAATATATACCCTGTCAGAATGTGATAAGTGCTGGGAGGTCATACAAAGCAGGGAAAGGATACAAGGACGCTGGGGGATGAGGGATGCAATTTTATAGGATGATCTTCTCCCCGAGAAGATGACATCTGAGCAACAACCTGGATGAGAGCAGGGGGCAAGCCAGATGGAAATCTGAAAAACAGGTGTTTGAGGCAGAGGGAGAGGCAAGTGCAAAGGCCCTGAGACAGGAATGTGCCCTGTGTGCTGTGCTCTGGCATGACCTTATCTACCATCTAGGGGAGTGTGTGTGTATATACACATGTGTGTGTGCATGTGTGTATATATGTGCATATAATTTGGGGAAAGCATGAAAATAACTTGGGAATCCCCCAACAGAGTTGAGTAACTTGAGAACCATCCATCCCAAAGGAGAGGCCGTCACCTCTTCTGAATGGCAAAAATGAGCTATTTGTAGCCCAGTTGGTGACCTTTATGAGTTAACCCAGGCCCCACAAGAACCAAAGGCCCCTTGCATTAATGAAAGGGGTCGCTGTTTGATAAAGGGACAAGGTCAAAACTTCCGACCAAGAGAATGTCCTTTCCCCAAATGAGTCTGTGCCAGGTTGCCTCTGACAAAAAAGTAGCACACCCATGGAGAGGGGTACTTGCTTCCCAGATGAGCCTGTGAGAAAGGCAGCCAGAGCCCCTTGCAGGGGAGAGAGGGAAGGAGACTGTGTCACCATCCCGTAGACACCCTTACCACTTCCTCCCAGGGATAGCAGAACCACCATTATCAGCTGAAAGGGAGCCTAAAGCACTCTGGTTTACAAAACCTAAAGGATCTGAGGGGCGGAATGTCATCTTCTTGTGAAGAGCCAGGGATGAGGACAAACCCCAATGGAGTTGAGAGGGTCCCAGGTGGAACCAAGACAGAGGTCTGAAGCTATACGGGCTGCTTCTCTGAAGTGCTTCCCTTGTATGCACAGGGAATGATCGCAGTAAGTTACAAACTCTCCTCCTCTCACAGGACACTGCTCTTCTGAAATGTACCTGGCCCTTCAGTAAAGCCTTCCCACGCTTCCATCCTGATCCAGCCTGGCAAAGACTGGTGAGCCAAAGACCAGGGGAGGACACCTAACTACTCCCCAACCATCCTGGGGCGATTTGGGGGCAAGAGGGCTGGAAAGGCACTGTCCCCGCTTTGTTAGTATGTGTGAGCTAAGGTCCAGTAACAAGCAATCCCAGATCTCAGTGGTTTAACATAGCCTGATGTGTGACAAGTGACTCTCCTGGATACCTCCACCTCCAAGCAAGTGTTGAGGATTGAATTCCTTTCATCATGGGCCCCACCCAGCTGGAAAACTTTGCTTCCAACTAGGTGGAGGGGAAAAAAAGGGAGAAAGTGTGGGCAAATGTACATACGTAGAGTTTTAAGGCCAGGACTGAAAGTGGCATATATTTGCCTACAACCCATAAGTTAGAACCCAGTCTGAGGTTGCAGACTGCAGGGGAGATTGTGAAATATGATATTCCTATGTCCCCACGCTAGCATTGTCTATGCCGCACCCCATTTGTGACTACTGGGCAAAAGTATTGCTAGTTAAAGCCAGCAGAAGAAGGACCTGAAGAAAAAAACCCTAGATTAGTTAGCACTGCTCCAAATGTGCACGACATAATGAATTCCAGGCTCAAAGTCATAGTGAGGAGGCATGTTATCATACCTGAGGTCTGTCCCGATTATATTTTGTCTGGAATTTCAAAAGCTATGTGGGAGCTTTGGCTCAAGTGCTAATCTAAGATCATCCAAAAATAGCCTTCTCGGACCTGATATTCCATTAGCTCTTGGTCCAGAAAGCTACCTAGCCCAAACTTGGGAGCAACTAGAGGGAGTATATCCTAGAGAAGAAAGGTAGGTTTCAATTTACTCTGCATTTATGGCAGTAAATAGCCAAATCCTCAGAAAGTCAAGAACATACGTAGGCTTTTTGAGATTAAAGCAATCTACCTCTACCTGATTCCTGCTTAGCCCAATCTAGTTCATCTTCACTACTGAAACTGATGCCTTTAACACTTGGTAGGAGCCTCTTATCCTAGAAAGACGCTGCTCTGGGGACTAGTCCCCCCACTCCACCCATGCCAAGAAATCCTCCAGCCTGAGCACACTATAGCTACCAGATTCTGGCTATAACTAGCAGAAGCAATCCCATAATGCTTAATCGTAGTGGCATCTCTGAAAGCCCTTGGGCAATACAAGATGAGTCTTGGAACCATCTCTCAGGGGAGAGAATGAAGGAAGAATGTATTTAGTGACTTCTATCTCCAACAGGCTAAAATTTCATCTTACGGGGGACTAACTCTCTTGCACTTTGGTATTTCCCCTTGTGGGATGCAGAGTGGGGCTTTACACGGGCATCAACAGAGAACTCCCAGCATAGGAGGCACATGGTACATGCACATAGCCGAGGTGAGAAACTATCAAGATGTACCTGTGGGAAATCAGCCAATGCCCACGCAGAACCAGCCACTGCAACAAGAGAAAGGCAATGCTGAAAAGTGTTTGCATAAGAGCTTTTGATCCACAGGAACTCAATCAATGGTATCTATTGTTGTTATTATCATTGTGAGCTAGCTGCGTGCAGACACCAATGCTTAAACATGGATGGGCCTCTTTCCTAGAGTCTGGTGCTCTGAAATTTGACCTTGGGCCAGATACAAGCTGTCTCTTACAGACTTGGGCTGACTCATACCCCAACTTCAAGGGCCTACTCTAATTGGAAGCCCAGTGAACGCTAAGGGGGCTGGGGCTCCTGATGTTGCTATACTGAGCACCCCCCACCCCAAGAGACTAAGGGGGATTTCCAGTAAGATGAGCTCTGCCCTGCTACTCTGACAAGCTGTGTCAGACTTCCAGGAATTGTACTTGTGTAACTTTGTCTGAAGCAGCATGGTTAAGAAATGCAATTAGCTGCTAAAAGCATAGATTGCAAGTGAGATGGTCCGATCCCTGGGAGACCATCAGTCAAGAAGTGGACAAAGGCATCCTTAGTCCACAGTGTTTATGCCTCTATTTCTTGATAGAGTTGGCTCATTTGCTCCCACTGTGGGCACAGCATGAAAATTTAACTCTAAAGAAATGGGTCCAAAATGGTGAGTGAGGATATCATTGCCCATCCTTACAGGACTCCATATATTTTGTTTGCTTGTTTTTGAGGGTAGCTGGTGATTAGACATAAGGGGAGAAAGTATAGGGAAGGAGTGACGCTTGACATGATAAGCTCACTGTACTGCCAGGTACAGAGGGTTGGAAGACACCACCACACATCTGTGCCCTTGAGTCCTTGAGGCAAACGTGGTTGAAATGACCCATTGGGTGTCACGGTAATAGGGTGTGGGCATCACTCAGAGACTTAGGTTCAGGCTTTGCTGCCAGAGGGCAAGCAATGAAGCCCATGACCCACTGCCCACAGAAACATGCCTGCTGACCAGCAATTGTCCGTCTTGGCTTGAGTGGGTCCTAATATATACTGTCAGTGGTTATTGTGAGTGCAGTAGCTAGAGTTCTGGCTCAGGAATTTGCCTTTAAGTCCTGGCTGTGCCTTTACCAGATTTATTTGATCTCCTTGTGCCTTTGTCTTATCATATGTCAAATGGAAAGAATGATTATACATCTGTCATACAGAGCCTCTAACGAGAGGCTCAGCATCTTTTTGGAGGGATTATAGATCTCTCACAGTATAGTTATGAGATTTAAATAAGATAATATAGAGAGAGTGCATGAAAGAGTGGCTAGCATATGAAAGGCCCTCAAAAACATTAGCTATTATTATTGCTGACATTTATTGAGTTAGCTTATGGATATAACAATGACCTAGACAGTATGTTAGGTGTATAACACATTTATCCTATGATCTCTATAATATTAATATCCCACTGGAGAAACTAAGATATAGAGAGGGACTTCTCCAAAGCCACCCAGCTGATATCTTCAGGAGGTTTCTTTCTTTTTTTTTTTTTTTTTTTACTTTTTTTTTTAAAGTTCATTTATTTACTTTAAGAGAGAAAGAAAGTGGGGGAGGGGCAGAGAGAGGGTGAGAGAGAGAATCCCAAGCAGGCTCCAAACTGTCTGCCCAGAGCCCGATGCAGGGCTCAAAATCACAAACCATGAGATCATGACCTGAGCTGAAATCAAGAGTTGGACACTCAACTGACTGAGCCACCCGGGCACCCCATCAAGAGGTTTCTTTTTGTTGTTGTTTTTAATGTTGTATTTATTGGGGGGGGGGGGCAGAGAGAGGGAGACAGAGGATCTGAAGCAGACACTGACAGCAGAAAGCCCAATGTGGGGATCCAACTCACAAACTGTGAGATCATGACCTGAGCTGAAGTTGGACACTGAACCTACTGAGCCACGCAGGCGCCCCATTCAGGAAGTTTTTTAAGCAAATATCTTTTCCTTGTCAGGATACCTGCTATATCCTGTGTAACATCTGCATGATGACACCTACTGTAAAGATCTGTTTACCACTTTGTCTTTCTCTAAGGCATTAGCAAACTATAGTCCTTGGGTAACCTTGGTTTTTTAAGTAAAGTTTTATTGGAACACAGTCGTGCCCATTTATTTCCATATTGCCTATGGTTGCTTTCATGCTACAATGGCAGAGTTGAGTAACTGCACAAGATCATATGGTCCGCAAAGCTGAAAATATTTACTAGCTGGCCCTTTATAGAAAATGTTTGCTAACCCCTGAATTAGACTATGAGCTCCTTGAAGTAGGACTCACGTCTTCCATCTCTGACCCCCTCATCTTCCCTAAATACATGCTGAGTGAGGGCTGAATGTGTAGCGGACAGAAGCTGAAGTGTCAGGATCTGAGCTCCACCTAGATCCTGGGAAGCCCCTCTGTGATGCTGTCACCTGCATTGGTCCTCACAGGTGACCCTGAGCCAGGGCCGACAGCAGACCCCCACGTGATCACCCCAGCACCACTCACAGCCCCTCTAATGAGAGGCTCAGCATCTTCTTGGAAGGAAAGCCCTCTTAAATCCTCACTGTGAAATGGAAAAGATGCCACTGGAGATGCTTTGGAGAGCCATACCTCCACTCCTTTTTGCCTACTACTCCTGCCCCTGGCTTTGGTGCTGTGTCTTTTCTCAGAGCATGCATGAATTGAATCGGAATTCGCCCTCCTGCCTGAGGCAGGCTGTCCCACAGTGACCACTCCAGCCTCTTGTTGGAAAGCAACAACACACGAAAAAAATAGCTACCATTTATTGAACTCCGGCTCTGCCAGGCACAGGGCCATATATTTTATACAGTCAACACCAGTTCTTAGAACAGCACTGAGAGACAAAGTGGGTTTTATCATCCCCATTTAAAGATGAGGAAACTGAGCCTCCAGGAGGATGAAGCCATCTGCCCAAGGTCACATAACCAGTAAGTACTGGAGGTGAAATGAAAACCCACTATTTCCTCTGTTCTCATGCCCATGACCTGCTTCCCCAGGGACTGTAACCCAGCAACTGGAACAGTGCTGAAACTGCATTCCATGATCTTTGAATCAAGTATTTTAGCTGCATCCACACTAGCGATCCAGCCTGGTTCATGACACATGAGGGTGTCATTTATGAGTGATGCATTCACTGTTCACTTGCCCTGCACCAGGCTCTAAGCTGGATACTCCAAACACAGAGGTAGACAGCACAGCTTTACCTCTCAAGGGTATCACTGCTTAGTAAAGGAAAGGAGAGGGAGAAGCCAGAAACCAGCACCACAGGGACGCCACTGGGTTGGGGGGAGGCGGGGGAGTGGGCGGGGCCCCGAGTGGGCGTGGATTCACTGTGGGCGGGGCTCTGGGGACTCCACCCACCTCCTTAGTTCTCCTTGACCTCTTACATATGTTGCGGTTCCATGTAAGAGTCCCTTTTGCCAAGTGTGAAAACTTCAGCCCAGAGAAATGAACAAAGCACGAAGAACAAAGTGCTGATGCCATCACCGTCTGAAAAACAGGCTTTTCCCAAAAATCACATTCTCTCGGAAGTTCATAGAGACCAACTCCTAAATACATTCCTGGAGCGTTTTTCATCTGGGAGGACAATTAACCTTTGCAATTAGCTTCATCAACAGGAACTTAGTATCAAATATGTGGTCGCTTAGCAACAAGGAAGCAGCCGCCAGAGGGATTGCAGTGTCTTTGTTCCTGAGGTCTCATGGGGCTACAGGCTGAGGAAACGCTGAGCTGGATTTCCAGACTCTGCAAAGCTCTTTGCCCAAAAGTACTGACCACCCAAGACCCTGCTGTCTGTGACATCAGGGTCTGGCGAAACTGGGAACCCAGTGTCTCGGCAGTGATGGAGGAAGGAGAAGGCTCCAGCCTCCGGTGGGCTCATGGGCATCATCTGAGGCTCCAAGAAGGCCCGGCGAGGACGTGTTGGTCTGCTTCAGCCGTTAGAGCCCAGCTGCCTGGGAAGGCCAGGCATGCTGACTACCTGCTGCCCGGTCACGTGTCTTCTTTCTAATTGCCACAGGGCCCTCCTCATCTCCCGATTAAATCTCTTGCCCAGATGTACCCAGTAGGTGGAGCAGGATTTGGTCCCCAATCTCCCGCTCTTTCTGCATCCTGGCCTGCCAGGTTGTACTCCTTTCCTGGGCCTACCCTTCAATATTGTACCAGAGGAGTCTCTCTGGTCCCTCCCAGCTTGATGTGTCTACATCTTCCTTCCCAAACTCACACCAACTCAGAAGTCAACGTAGGCTTCCGAGGCATTGGCTTGGACCTCTCTGTTCCCTCACGTCCCTCGCCATGCTTCCCAGAAAGAAGAATCCTAATCCCTTCTGAGTCTCAGATTCCAAACCAAGAAGTGGTTAAGATTATGTGGGGAAAATAGCAAGGGCTTTCCAATCAGCAAACCTGGATTCAGATCCTGCCTCTAATATTTTCCAGCTGGGTCACTTGGGGGACGTAACCTCTCCATATTCCCTTCCTCTCATCTGTGAAGCACTGATAATAAGTACCTCAAAAGGATGCTGAGACAACTGTAGGGGAAGCCTGGCTTGGGATGGGTGCTCAAGAAACAAAAACACAAAACAAAAAAAGCAAAACAAAAACCACTCCCAGACTGCTTTAATTCCTCTGTCTTCCCCAGTTCCTGTGGGGAGCTCCAAGACTTCTGTCTCTACGTCATTTCCCTCAGAAGGACTTCCCATTCTAACGTGAACCAGAGAAGTTTTAGATCAGGTGACTGCCGAAGCCGTCTCAGAGTGTGTACTTACAAACCCAAACAAGTACCTTGAAGGAAACGTCCTCCTTTCCTACGGAGAGAAAAGTAATTTAAGGCAGACAGATCTGGTTTGAATTCGGACTCTCTCAAACAACAGTTTTGTGACCTGGGCAGACGCTTCCCTTTGCTCAGCTTCTGTGTCATCCTCAAATGTCACACACGGAGGAACGCCATACTTCCTCATGGGGTTCTGTGGGAACTAAATCCAAAAACTGATATGAGGGAGCCCATCCCAGGGCCTGGCCTGAGGCTCACAGGAGTTATTCGGGTGCCACTGCGGGGTCTGAAGACACTTGACAGACACTGTCCTTATCACGCCTGTTGTGAATGTCCTTTGAAATCCTTACTGTTTATTTTTACCAAATTAGGCATATCTACACTGTTTCGGCAGCAGCTTTAGGAAACCGCATACCTGCTTCTACCTTCGAATAAATACACAGAAAAAAGTGATTGCAGTCCCATTGCCTTTGGCTCTGGGAAAGTGCTGCATATGCATGAAATGGCAGCTTGAGTTTTAGAAATGCTCTTTGGAACTTCCAGACTGCCTGCCCTCCGCAGCGCTCCCGTATGCTAATCTCCCCGGTCTGCCCGGCCATCAGCTTGCCCGGTTTGAAAGTTTGCTGGCCGTTCAGGATGTGCAAGAGTCTGCAAAACAAAGCTCATCAAGTTAAACAGTTACCCTATGACCCAGCAATTCCCCCCACCACAGGTATAGACCCAAGAGAATTGAAAGTATGTCCACACACAAACTTGTTCATGAATGTTCATAGCAGCATTATTCACAATGGCTAGAAAGTGCAAAAAAGAAAAACCCAAATGTCTATTAATTAATGGATAAACAAAATGTGCTATATCCATATTATATTGGTTTCCTATTACTGCTGTAACAAATTACCAGAAATTTCCAAAACAATACAAATTTATTATCTTACTGTTTTGGAGGCTGAAAGCCCTTAACTGGTTTCACTGGCTAGAGGCAGGACTTGTGCCTTCTAGAGGTTATGAAGGAGGAATCTCTTTCCTTGCCTTTGGTGCTTCCAGTGGCCACTGGATATTCCTTGGCTTGAAGCCCCTCCCTCCATCTTCAAAGAGCAACACGGCAATCCTGCTTTTATCCTTATCCTTATCATAATCCAGGATAATCTTCCCATCTCAAATCCTCAGTTAGTCACATCTGCAAAATCCCTTTTGCCATATAAGATCACATTCCAGGGATGGGCCACGGATGTCTTTGGGAGTCACTACTCAGCCTACTGTACAATAGAATATTATCCAGCCACGGAAAGGAATGATTTACTGATACATGCTACAACACGGATGAAACTGGAAACATCAGGCTAAGTGAAAAAGTGACACAGAAGGCCCCAAAATATCTGATTCCATTTATATAAAATGTCCAACATAAACAAACTAACGGAGACAAAAGTAGATTAGTGATTGCCAGGGGCTGGAGGGAGGGGCAATGGGAAGTGACTGCTAGTGGGTATATGTAGTTTCTTTTGGGGAGGGGGGTGATAAAAATGTTCTGGAATCAGATAGTGGCTGGTGATGGTACAACTTTATGAATATACTAAAACCACTAAATTGTACACTTTAAAAGGATGAATTTATGATATGTGAATTATATCTCAATAAAAAATAAGTGCATTAGAAGAAACTTCATCATGCATCAACATTACCTATAAATAATAAAAGTGAAAATATACTGTTTAAATCAAATTGTGGTCTGAGTTGTATTTAAATAAAGTGCTTTCCACCAAATTGTTCAATGCAACTGTATGTCCCCCTGGGAGACAGTCTAGTGTGGTGGTTGAGGGGGGACCCTGGAATCAGGCTTGGTGCCCAAGTTCAAGCCCTGGCTCTGCCCCTTACTAGCTGTGTCACTGAGTCTCAGTTTTCTCATCTGCACAGTGGGGATAATACAAGTACTTGCCCTCAGAGTTGTAAGTATTCAATAAAATAATCCACGTAAAGCTCAGCACATAGTAAGTGCTCGACACACACAAGCTATTGCATTTGTTACCCCCACCTCTGCTCTGCCCAGCGGTGGGGAGAAGGAGTGAGATTCTGGCTGACCTAATGGGATCCAAACATCCTCTTTGAGTCTCAGGTTGTCAGTGGGAATTAGAAGGCATCAGAAAGCTTCTGGGGTGCCTGGGTGGCTCAGTTTGTTAAGCGTCCAACTCTTGGTTTCGGCTCAGGTCATGATCTTATGGTTCATGAGTCTGAGCCCCACATCAGGCTCCACGCTGGCAGTTCAGAGCCTGCTTTGGATTCTCTCTCTCCCTCTCTCTCTCTGCCCCTCCCCTGCTCACATTCTCTCTTTCTCAAAATATAAATTTTTTTTTTAAGTTAAAAAAAAAAGAGAAGGCATCAGGATGCTTCAAAGGGTAAAAAAAGCTGGTTGGGGGAAGCTTGGTATTCACGCATGCATGTATCCATTTAGTTGCTCATTCCTTCCGTCACTGTTCGTTTACAGACACTGACTGAGAGCCAGCTGCATGCATATCTGGCCCTGTGATCCTGCCGGAGACAGACTCCCATGGAATGCACTATCACTGCAGAAGACAGATAAAACTCAGGGCAATAAGATAAACCAGGCCCTGTGCTGGAAGTTTATACAGACCCCAGGGTGGGCAAGTGCACGGGGTGAGTGGATGAGAGGACAAAAAGGACAGAGTGGTTAGTCCTAAGGTGGCGAGGAGAGGCAAGGAAAGACTTCATAGAGGAGGTCTAGATATACCACTTGACTAGGCATTCTTGAATGTGTGCTCACACGTGTGTACATGCATGTGTGTCTGAGTGTGTGTACATAGGCAGTGGGTGACAGATAAAAGAGAGGATAGAGTGCATAAGTAAAGAAGTTGCATTCTTGGCATGAGCAAACACCCAAAGATATGAGGCTGCCTGGATTTTTGAGGATGTATTGGTAGTTCCTGCAGGCAGTGGCTTGGCTGGAAAGAAGTCAGCTGTGCTAAGAGAAAGGCAACCAAAATAGTTTAGGGAGACAGGGAGTGGGCTGATTGGATTTGCTTTTAAGAAGGTCTTGCTGGGTGTGGTGTGAGAAAAGGCTGGAAACCACGGTTGGGAGACTGTGGCACTGATTAAGCTTTGGGTGCTGGGACCTGAGCCCAGGCAGGGGTGGAGAAGGACAGGGAGGATCCATTCCCATCCCTACTGAACACCAGCATCCAGCCCTGCGTACAGACAGGCAGGCAAACGCTCACTCCCCTAAAGGCACTGGCACCCCAAAACCTCACCAGTGGACACATTGGAGGGTGTGATGATTGCTTTCAGGTGTCAGCTTGGCTGGGCTACATCACCCAGTGGTTCAATCAAACACTAATCTAGGCGTGGCCCTGAAGGTATTTGTAGACGGGGTAAACTACAATCAGCAGACTTGAAGTAAAGGCGATTACCCTCCATAATGTGGCTAGACCTCATTCAATCAGCTGAAGGCCTCACAAGCAAAAGCAGGTTTCCTGGAAAAGAAATTTGGCTCTGTTTCTCTGGAGAAAATGGACCAATACAAAGGTTGGTTACCCACTCCTTACAAGGCTCTAGAAACCAGACCTTCTCTGGAGTCCTGCCTGAAGTTGGTGGTGGCTTGTGCTGGTCCCAAGTGAGGAACGATCGTCTGTCACAGATCCCTGGTTGGGAGACACATGAGGCACTGGCCTCCTCCTCTCCTCAGCACATCCCCTCACCACACCACCGCCTCCTGAGGCTCAGTCCACCCACCCGCCACCCCAGGTCAGGAGGAGGTCCGGCTCGGCATCAGCAGCCTAGCACCGGGTCCTTCTGACCTTCTGCCACCTCTTCTCTAGCCAGTCCTCCCCTGTCCCTTGTAGCCAGGCTCCAACGATGGAGGTGTTGCTTCAGTTCCTGTCTGGTGTTTCAGAGGTTCTAGAACTAGAATCGAGCCTTGCTCCCCTTACCGCCGCCCCTCCCCCCGCCTTTGCCAGGCCCCAAGAGTCATGCCCCTGGTTTCCAGGGTCTGTGACTGGGGTCCTGCTACCTTCTCGGAGGCACCCCTAACCCTGGGCTCCCCACTCAATGTCCACTGCCTAACCCACCACCAAGCATTTGACCGTGTGTGAGTCCATCTGGCCGTGGGCCTTGGCCACTCTTGGGCTGGTGTGTCCCACCCTGACTGAGCCCTGGGCCGGGCCCAGGAGGGCATAGCCGCTGCCAGCCCCAGCTGACATGGGCACAGTCACAGCCATTAAGCAGCAGCCAGAGGTGTCCTAAAACAGCCCTCCTTGGTTGAAGGTCGATTTTATTTCCCACAGTGATTCCCAAATTTAATGTGCCTCTGAACCCCCTGGGGATCTTACAAAGCAGATTCGGATTCCATAGCTGGGGTTGAGAGTCTGCATTTATTTATTTTTTAAATGTTTGTTTATTTTGAGAGAGAGTGTGTGTGTGTGAGCACGCACATGCTGGGGAGGGGCAGACAGAGAGGGAGAGAGAGAATCCCAAGCTGGTTCCACACTGTCAGTGCAGAGCCTGACTCAGAACTCCACCTCACAAATCACGAGATCATGACCTGAGCCGAAAGCAAGAGTTGAACGCTTGACCGACTGAGCCAGCCAGGCGCCCCTGCATTAATA
The DNA here is from genome assembly GCF_022837055.1 of Prionailurus viverrinus. Classification (NCBI taxonomy): domain Eukaryota; kingdom Metazoa; phylum Chordata; class Mammalia; order Carnivora; family Felidae; genus Prionailurus; species Prionailurus viverrinus. Next base: position 67,909,888 of record NC_062570.1, on the reverse strand, counting down.
ACAAGCTCCCCGGTGATGTCAGTTTTGCTGGCCCATGGGCCACACTTTGAATAGCAAAGCTCTGGAGCCGAAGTTCTCAGCACTGGCTACACATCATAATCACCTGGAGAGCTTTGAAAAATACTTAGCCCAGACTCTGCTTCAGATCAATTAGTCAGAAGCTGACTAGCAGAAGTGGGGGACAAGGGGCTGGGCATTGAAAAACAGCTTTGGAGTCTTGTTCATGTTAATTATTGACCAAGGACATACTGAGGGCCTGATTCTGCCCATGTCTCTACATTCGGGCCTGATCTTGCCCATGTCTCTACATTCAGCCCAGAAGCATCTGGGGTGGAGGCTTCCTTTGGTCCCAAAATGCCACACTGTGGAGGGGACAGGAGAGTGGGCGGTCACAGCAGCAGCTGCCACCCCCGCCCCTCCCTACAGCTGCCGGCAGCTCCCCCGCCTTGATCTGCACCCCCTCCCACGTTCCTGACACAGGCTGCTTCAGAGCCTGCAGAGACAGCTTGAGCAAGGAGCTGGGGTTGCAGAACCCTCCCACAACTCTCCAGCAGAGGCCGTGAGGGGCGGATGCTGCTCCCCAGTTGAGACTTCCTGACTCCCAGCCAAGTGTGTGTGGGCTCCCTGGACACCCAGCAGATGGCCTCTGTGCTGACTGTGCCCATGTCAGCTGGGGCTGGCAGCGGCTATGCCCTCCTGGGCCCGGCCCAGGGCTCAGTCAGGGTGGGACACACCAGCCCAAGAGTGGCCAAGGCCCACGGCCAGATGGACTCACACACGGTCAAATGCTTGGTGGTGGGTTAGGCAGTGGACATTGAGTGGGGAGCCCAGGGTTAGGGGTGCCTCTGAGAAGGTAGCAGGACCCCAGTCACAGACCCTGGAAACCAGGGGCATGACTCTTGGGGCCTGGCAAAGGCGGGGGGAGGGGGTAAGGGGAGCAAGGCTCGATTCTAGTTCTAGAACCTCTGAAACACCAGACAGGAACTGAAGCAACACCTCCATCGTTGGAGCCTGGCTACAAGGGACAGGGGAGGACTGGCTAGAGAAGAGGTGGCAGAAGGTCAGAAGGACCCGGTGCTAGGCTGCTGATGCCGAGCCGGACCTCCTCCTGACCTGGGGTGGCGGGTGGGTGGACTGAGCCTCAGGAGGCGGTGGTGTGGTGAGGGGATGTGCTGAGGAGAGGAGGAGGCCAGTGCCTCATGTGTCTCCCAACCAGGGATCTGTGACAGACGATCGTTCCTCACTTGGGACCAGCACAAGCCACCACCAATTTCAGGCAGGACTCCAGAGAAGGTCTGGATTCTAGAGCCTTGCTAAGTCTACCAAGCAGTGCCCAGAGTTGGGGGTCCAAATGGTAAGTGCACTATACCCCCGGTCTGAGGCCCACCCACCACTGTCAGCCAGGCTTCAGATCCACTAGCTCACAAATAATTATTCTTCAGAACAGAACCACTCACAGCGCCTGAGGGCACCCATTTCTAAAGCTGTTTCCATACACAGGCATTGTCAGGTTGGCCTTGGACTAAGCACCTACCCTTAACAGAGCACTTCCTAAATGATAAGTACTTTACAAATACTGATGAGTTTAGTCATCCCATGACCCCAAATAAATTTTATTAGCCCCATTTCACACATGCAGACACTGGGGCTCAGGGTGAAGCTAAGAAGAGCCCAAGCTCATCCTGCTGGGGGGTGGTGGCAGAGCTGTGAAAGGGACCCCAGGTGTCTGATTCCAAAACTCAGGACCTGTTCACAGGGCTGTCTGTATCATGCTTGCTTCATAAATAAAAACATGGATGGAACTTCAAAAACCAGACTCAGAAATGCCAATGGTCTCAGAAAACAACAACAAAACAGTAAATACAGTGCCATTCTCTGAGACCAGTAACCAGGGGGGAAAGGATTTTATATAAACACAAAAGTGCCTTTGGGAATACGAGCCCCATGCATTAACGTAATGATTATTCCTCCCGCCTGGGCTCTAACTATATTTTTATTAGGATGCTTTACATATTCTTTAGCTTTTTTAAAATGCTAAACTGACTCTGAGTCCCCAAATGTGCCCAAAATCTAGGCAGTACATTTATAGGAAGTGAAAGCCCCCCACGAAAGAACTCCCAGAGGCCTGAATTAGTGGTTTGTATTGTAAGGAGGTGAAAATCCACATCTCTCCCAGGAATGCCACTGACATAAAGTTCAAACCAAACTAAATTTATGGAGGGAACTCAGCTTGAAGGCTCATCCAGTGGCCTGAATACTTACGATCACGCACTGTTCTAAGATCTGCACCAGGCTCCTCTGTTAAGGTTGCCTGCGGTCCAGACTCTGGAGAGTTTGGTGACTCCACCTGTGGCCAGGAGCAGAGGGAAGCTGGTGATGGGGATCAGGGATTTGAACTCAGTCAGTGACTGAATCTCCAGCTGGGGAGAGAAGCTGTGTATGAGATAAGGTTTCGTAAATTATTTTCTCTCTTCAAACTCAATGATTTGCAGAGTCACAGGGTCTCCCATTACTGGTTTCTTGTTATGATGTCCATAATTTACTTCCAAATACTTCAGCATAGAGAGGAACTCAATTTTCCAAGATGTTGCCCTAATTGAGAATCTACAGACCAGGGGTCATGAGCTAACATACACACTCAGGATGAAGCCCATATGTCAGAAGCAACCGGTGTAAGCACTTCTATTATTTTTTTTTCAACCAACAGCTAAGGCTCCGAAAATTAGCATGTTGCATGTCAGAAATGAGTTTTATTGGAGAAAATGGTAGCATATTGGCTAGCAAGATGAATATCAGAAATGAGTTTGCATTGGTGGAATGAAAGGGGTTCAGATATGAGGTCTGGCTGAAAATAGTTTGGGGACAACACTCATCTTTGTGTGACAAGGACATAAGAATCCAAGGAGGCCCGTGCCTTTCACCCCTGAAGCACAGTTCTGGGTCTGGTCATTGGTTTAGGAGGCTTTCTCGCCTCGTGATGTCGACCAGAATCATGGAATCCCCCGGATGGGATTTTGTCCTGTCTGCGTTGTCCTTTCGCACAAGGTGAGGTTGGATGTAATAGGATGGAGAGCGGGGACTTCGCGGAACTCACAGAACAGGTTGTGAGAACTGTCTTATTGCCTGCCTGGCAAGTGAATAATTGTCCACCATGCAGTGGAATTGGGCCTGAAGCCCGCTTTCGTACATCGCAGGCGTGAGATTGGGGGTGGGGGTGGGGGGCAGCTGCCAGTTCTTCCCACCTCAGGCTTCTTTGGCAGCTTCTTAAGATTGCTTGTGACCTGCTCCCCACTTCCTGAGTCTTTCTACAGGAGACAGAACCTCAGGGTATCTTTGTCCTTCATCAGATTCATCATCCTTGCATCTAATTTGCTTTTAATTTTTTTCCTTGGGAGTGAGAGCTGGATCATCCATAGACAGGATTTCAGAACAGCTCCTGGCAAGGGGTCATCTGATGAGAAGTGATTATGCTCTCATTGGCCAAGCAATTTATTGCCAACCAAATTCTTGTTGCCAGACGAATAAAGCCGGTGTTCATTCTACCCACTCAGGGTCCTAAATGACTTCTTAGAGCCGCCAGTGAGAATCAAAGGGCATTAAAGACAAGCGCTAGGGGGCACCTGGGTGGTTCAGTTGGTTGAGTCCAACCTCAGCTCAGGTCACTATCTCACAGTCTGTGGGTTTGAGCCCCGCATCAGGCTCTGTGCTGACAGCTCGGAGCGTGGAGCCTGCTTAGGATTCTGTGTCTCCCCCTCTCTCTGCTCCTCCCCTGCTTGTGCTCTGTCTCTGTCTCTCAAAGAACTCCCAAAGGAGTTCTCAAAAATAAACAATAAAAAAAAATAATAATAAAAGACAAGTGCTGGGCACAGAGTCTTCTCCACAGAGGCCACAGCCGAGGGGGGCCAGCCTCTCAGACACACAGGTGGACCTCTGCTTGCCCACCTCGTGACATTCCATCCCTAGAACACTGGGAGGTCAAAGCTGAAGGGGCCCTCCAAATTATCCCACCCAACCCTCTCCTCATCAGACGAGACAGCCCAAAGAGGTTTCATGACTAACCCACGGTCACACAGTAGAGCTAGAAGGAGGGCTGTGGCTACTCCCAAACCATTCCTCAATTCAACTCAATAAACATTTGTCAAGGGCTCAGGGAGTAACCAAGTTCCCCACACTTGGTGAGCTCACACAGATGCAAATAAGCCTGACAAAAGGCAGAAAGTGGACGCACAGTGGTGAGTCATTCAGGAAGCTGAATGGTCCTTGGTCTTGTAAATGACCTGGAAGCTTCATGAGGGAGGCAGCATCTGGCCTGGGCCTTGAGAGATGAGCAGAGTTTAGAGCGGAGGGAAGAGGGATAGAGGAGGGGCCCTGATGAGAGCTGCCCGAGACCTCTGAGGTTTGCAGTAGGAACACTCTGCTGGGCTCCAGTGGAATGTCCAGAGGCCCCTGCCGGCTCCCCAGATGGGACCTTGCATGAAGTGAAAATTCCAGCTCCATCTCTGGGTCTGGATGGCCCCTGAGGGGGGTTGATGCCAGGCTCACTTCCTTTCCTGGGAGTCCTTCTCTCTTGCCTCCTTCATCTCCTCTCCAGGCTCAATGGCTCCCCTAGAATCTCAGAGTCTCTGGGGCACCAGCTGGGTTCTCCTTGGAAAAGCCAATCTCTCAGCCTCCCATTTCCCCTCTTCCTAGCAGCAAACCAACCTCACTGAAGGTGTGCCCAGACCCCTCCGGCCCCCAGAGCACACTTCCCTCTCACTGTCTCATTTTCTCTTCATGACCCACTGGTATCCATCCTTCCCCCAACTGTGTAGGTGAAAACATGAGGGTCCCAGGAACTCACCCAGACCCTCCTGCTGGTGTGGGTGGGGCCTCCTCTCCAGACCCCATCCTGGGGCAGCAGATCTCAGACAGACCCGCAACTGATTCCTCAGCTCTGAATCCTGCCTCACCACTCACCAGCCCTGTGCCTTGGGCAAATTACTCCACTGTTCTCTGCCTCAATTTCCACATCTGGAAAATGATAATAATAATAATGACATTTATCTTGTTTTGAGGATTAAATGTGTTAATACATACAAAGAATAGTGCCTGGCACATAGTAAGTATAGTGCAAGTAGTAGCTTTTATTAGCATTAACTGTGATCTAGGATTCCAGCAGATTCCTCCCATTAGATTACTTAGCATCCCCCTGTGCCCACAGGGGAGTTGCTCAACCTCTGTGCCCACAACAGGGCTGGCCCTCAAGACAACTGGCATTCATCCTGAGTTTGTCTGGCTTTCTCCCATCCTTGGACCCCCTCTATTTCCCCCTCTACTCTCAACATTTCCTCACCATGAATCCCCTTCCCCACACCCACACCTAGTGGATAGGCTCCCCCAAGAGTCTATGTGAGGAAAAGACTCTCTTTGAATTCAAAGGCCTGGGTGGCTCAGTTGGTTAAGCGTCCCACTCTTGATTTTGGTTTAGGTTCCTGAGATGGAGCCCTGCGACAGACTCTACCCTGACAGCGTGGAGCCTGCCTGGGATTCTCTGTCTCCGTCTCTGTCTCTGTCTCTGTCTCTGTCTCTCTCCCTCTCCCTCTGCCTCGCCCCTCAAAATAAATACAAAAAAAAAAAACATAAAAAAAAAACAAAACGTGTCCTTTACAATGGTGGCTTGAATGCTCAGTACAAAAAGAGTTGTCTCCTTTAAGAGCCCAGTTTTGAATGAAAAAGAAAGCGTTCCAAGTGGGAAGCAGCTTTGAATCAACTTCCTGGCCACAGAAAAGGGATTATCAGCAGAAAACCATATCACCTACTTAATTGCAAAACCATCCCGAAGGCCAAAGTCTGGTCTGGGCTGAGTGGCAGCCTTGGGCCCTTATAGCTACTGTTTCCAAGATCTGCAGAAGACATCACAGTGCAGTAAAGGGGATCTTTGTGGGAGTGCTATTCTCTGATACTGGGGAATAACAGAGGTGACCTATCAAACGGGTGCTTGATTTGACCTGTTGTCCGTTAGAGCCATAATCTTTGGATGCCTAAGAATTACCTTAGGGAAATGGAAGAACCAAGAAAGGGGCAGTTCTGGAGCTCCTAAGTGGATCTGGCCATTAATATTGCCCTCGTGCTGAGCCAGCTTTGCCCAATGAGGGAAATAAAATACCACTTTGGATTTGCCTCAACCACCCCCTTTTGTGGGCTGACGACATGTTTTGTGGTATGCAGGTGTGAAAGGAGCAGAAGCGCCTGATTGACAGTAGGGGCTTGGCAAATGCGTAATGAATGAATTTCCCCAAGGTTGATGATCCACTCATTTCCACTTAAGAACATTCAGGGATCTTCTCAGGGTTGCTGGTGGAGTGTGATTGGTTAAGGGCCTAAGCCACCTAAATGCCCCCCTCCAGCAATGAAGGAAGGAGGATTCTTTAGAAAATTTTATCTCAAGCTTTTCAAGCAGAGATAGTCAAAGCTTAAATAGCTGAGCAGCAGCTTCTCCCTGATGTGTATCAGTGAATTGGAGCTTTTCAGAATCCCTGTGGAGCACCGGGATGGTGGGAGGTATGGAGGGCAGGATCTTGCAAGGGCAGGTTTCCTGGGAGTGTTCGGGAATTCCTAAACACAACGGGAAAGGAAAAACCAAAAAACAGCCAACTCTTGCCCCACACCATCAGAAAAAGTGTCACATTTTATGGAGATTCAACTACCCCCCCTCAACAAACATTATCTCAAGGCCAAGTCCTTCCAAGCCACTCAGTTCAGTAGCCCCCAAAGGGGAAAAGATTATTCTAACATAGAACCCCATCTTTCTCTTGGACTGTCATCACCAGCCTTCTGCCAAGGTTACCTGTGCTTCATCCAATCATCTTCTACACCATCACTAGAAACATGCTTCCAAGTCACAAATCTGGTTAAGTCAGTCTCTTTCTTATACAGCCCCAATAGCTCCCAATTGTCTTCAAGATAGAATAAGGATTCTTCAACCTGGCACTGGCCCCCCACAAGGCATATGGTATGTTGAGATCCCTGACATGGCCCAGCATTCTCTAGAGGTGCCCTTGCATGGACCACAGCTTGCAGGAATCACAGCTTCTATAGTAGACCATATTGGTTATTAAATGCAATACTGTACAACCTTGGATGCAAGTAACTTGTTTTGTGAGCGTTCCATAAGACGAGCAAACACTCCTATTTCAAGTTGATAAATTTCAACTTGATAAATGAACTATGTCTTGCAATATGAGTAGTACACTGATGCTGAATGTCACATGATCACAGCTGAGCCAATGGTTCTCTCTCTCTCTCTGCCAGATTGTGGAGGATTACCAATGCAATGTCACATTTCCATGAAATCCTCAAAAGGAGGCAAAAGCAAGTATCATTGGATAGGTTCCTTGTTAAAGTTACACGAAAAGAAAAAGATTCCATGGAGCCAATAGCTAGCAGTGATTCTGTTAGTGATAGTGAAAGTCATCCTACACAATAACCCTCTTCTCTCATCCCTCACACCAGCCATGAAGGTTTTCAAAGGTAAGTGCAGGTTAATTTGTTTCTTTTTCTTTATATTTTATATTTTCTTTATTACTTTGTATTATATTACAGTATTGTAATCATTTTTATATGAATATTTTGGGGTTGTGGAGCAAATCATCTGACTTTCTGTTGTTTCTTATGGGGAAATTCGCTTTGATATACAAGTGCTTTGGATTACAAGCATGTTTCTGGAATAGGCTATGCTCACAAACCAAGTTTTTACTGTATTTTGAATATTACTCCTGACTCAGTCAACAAGACTACCCTTATTTTTCACCATTTCCTTGTTTGCTTATTTGTTGAATGAATTAAAGGACATCCCAATAAGCAAAGCAATGAATGATATGTAACCTAGCATCTGTGACCTTGTCAGCATCGTGAAGGAAGGAAGCCCATGGGGGTATGTTGGTGAACAAATAAGGTGCCATTCACAATGACCACAGAGATGGTCACTTGGTCAGTGTCTTTCATAAGTGGGCTAAACCCAGGCCAAGTTATCAGCCAGCCAAGTTCAGAATGTAGACTTCTTCAGTGCACCCCCAAATCATCAATCTTTCAGGGTAAACACAGCTCAAAAGACACTGATGCAAAGTAAGAATGCAACCTAACTATTCATAAAGGTGACTGGAATGCTATTAACCCTCGTCCAGGTATTTCACTTGATACCCTTGTGGTTGCAAGAGATAGAAATTCTAACTCAAAATGACTTAAGCACGAAAGAACTTTATTTGTTTTCAAGGCTGAAAGTTCCAGAGGTAGGTCCAACTTCAGGCCCTGCTGGATTCAGGGCTCAAATGGTATCACTGGGACTCAATTTCTTCCTTTTTTGGGTTCTGTTTTGCACCACGTGGACTTCCATCTTAGGCTCCATATTGTTGCAAGATAGCTTCCTGCCCTCCAGGACCCCATCCTCTCAGCTTCCAGTCTAGCTGGCAGGAATAAGGATTCTCTTCTGGAAGCCCCAGTAAGCATCTCACTGCATCACCTGGGTTCTCATTAGGTCATGTAGCCATCACTGAATTCATCCCTTGTGGCCAGGACAGGAACATTATGTTCTGATTGCCTGAAGGCTACATCACCTGGGGATCTGGGGGCGTTTCATCCTTATGCCAAGAGCTGGTGGATGAAAAAGAGGGAAATAGGATACGGGCGCCACAATGCTCCTTGGAAAATCCAGCTGACGCCCACCATACCAGGATACTCTTTTAGAGCATTGAGGAGACCAAAACATTCTTCAGAGGCTTGCTTGTTGTGTCTGAATAAGACAAGAGGAATATTAGGAGGCAGAGAGAATTATTTCCACTAAGATCCACGAATTGTCCTCACCCCAAAACAGACCTGTCTCTAGGACAGAACTGGGGCTAGACTACCACCCCTCCTCTCTGAAGCCCACTTTCTGTGTTGGACCCCTTCCCTTCTGCTGGCACATTCTGTCTTTATCCAGATGGGTTAACATCACTGATTCTCTCCCAAAGCTATCGGTGAGTCACCATGCCCAGCCTCACCCATCCCATATGGGTACAGGTGTTCTTGGCTTTGACTCATCCACCTTGATATAAATGAAGTGCATCTCCACAGTTCCTTCTACTTTTCTTAGTGCTGTCCTGACTTAGTGCTGTCAGCAGCCCAATGAAATGGCACCAGGTAGAGACCTCCATGCTTCTTTCCTAGGTGATGTGATGAAAGAAACGAGAGGGCAATCAACATGCCTGTGTCCATATGGCTAGATAGGGCCAAGCTACAAGCTCCCCTAATGAACCCCTGCCCGTACTTGTTACATAAATGAAGCTGCCTGTGGAGGTCCGTAAGCAGGTAACAATCCAGTCTCTCTTCAACTCACCGCCAAAATGGAAGACTAGCCCTCGTAGTGGAGGTGAAGACACTCTTCTCTTAGCCACTCCAAGCAATTTGCTGATACTTTCTCCTATCCTTGGCCCCTAAGCCAACCTCAGAGGCACTGCCCTTGTTATTCATAGGCTGGAGGGACAAGTCTTCTTGACGCTGGGGCAGGAGGGTGGGGGGAGCAGCTGTGTGACAATCAGTCCCCAAAGACTGCCACGGCTCCTATCTAGATGCAGTCAGTGCTCAGATAAGACAAGACAAATGGCAAACAACATTTGGACTGACAGGTGCCATTTATTAACGTGCTCTAGATCAATGGCATCCGAAATTAAAACGTTCTATATCTGTCACATGTCCTCAGCAGGCCCTCTGGCAGGGTAGAGATGCTAGCTACAGATTGGTGTGAGGGTAAGGACGTGGAGGAGGGGAAACTGTCGGCCTTGGGGCATGTGGCACTTCCCACCAGAGCCACAAGCAAGGCTCCCCAAACTGTGAAGGCTCCAGAAGCTTCTCAAATAAGTCAGAGGATTGGGAGATGGAAGTCCAGACAGTAAGACTCCACAGCTGGAGAGTCGAGGGGCACGTTCTTCAGAGTTTCCCAGAAGATCAGGTGTTGTCCTGGACATGGGACTGAAACATCCAGGCCTCCAGGCCTCCCATGGAGAAAACCAGCCCACAACGGGAAAAAGCCTGTTTTCTGGCCCCCTATGGGATCTGTGGGCATAGCAGATGCTGTGGCTGCCCCATCCCATATCCCTCCAGCAGCCCAAGTTCACTGGCCGTTGTGAAGACAGTCCTCAGGCCTCACCCCCTGCACCCGGTCTCTTGTCTCTGCCTGGCTGACTTCTCTTAGTGGCCCGGCACAACCATGAAGTGCAGTGAAGTTCATGCAAGGGGCTGGGGGGTGGCAGAGGGTAGAAAAGTGCCCCACCTCCTCATTCTCCACTGGCACAATTCTGAGGCAAGGGCCACATGGTTTTTGGAAGGCCCCCAGGGGAATGCCCACAATGGTGACTCGTTAATTAGCTCTTTGCCTTCTGTATCTAACTTTCCCCACTTCCTCCTGGCATCCAGGGATCACTTTCCGGATAAATAGTGTGCCCTTGCCTTCCAGGAATGCTTCTATGTTTGCTCTGTACCCTCTTCTCTTCCTCGGAGCCTCCCTAGGGTCATAGAGCTTTGCAAGCAGAGGACACAAAAAGGCCCATTCTTGCCTCTTGGCTCCACCCTGATTGACTACAAATCCCAGAACACTGTGGGCCCCTCTCCTGCCCTCACTCTCACCTTGGCCACAGCTGGGGGTTTTCTCTAGATCTTCCTGGACCTGGTGGAGCCCCAGAATCTGTGTAGGCACAGCCAAATGATATGGTAGTAGAAACAAGGACGGTGATTGGCTTCTAGCTACGGCATTAGCTATGTGGCTTTGAGGAAAGACACATAGCCTCTCTGAACCTCAGTTTCCCCATCGCTATAATTGGGAAAGTATCCAAACCCATCTCACGTGGTTGTGGCTACAGTCAAACAGGGTAAATATATGTGAAACTCTTTGTAAACTCTAACGTTTTCCACGGCTGGTATTCAGCTAGTACACACTAGAACAACTCTGTCATTCAGGGCTGCTGTTGGCTCTGATTGGTTGGAACCTGTGCTACCCCTATTATTAAATATTTCACATATCACTTCTGACTAACACTACAACTACATGCACATCTTGTTTCTCCTGCTTGGCAGCAGCTGGCCATGCTCCCTGAATAGTAGAATCATAGCTCGTCTCTGAGGAGAGTCCTGGGGAGGGCCACGTTCCTCTGAGCTCCCCCCTAATCTGACCGTGCCAAGAAAAAATGTTGAATACCAGACACACAGGCATCCCCCAGATAGATCCATCCCGTTTCAAACATGCAAACACAGAGCACATTGTGCAAATATGCCACAAGGCTGGCTTTGAGGCCCAGTCCGTTGCTAAGGAGTCCAGTAATTCATCCAGCCTAATTAAGCATGTTTACAGGGCTACATGTTCTCCTCCACCCATCCACAAAAAGGCCCTCAACCACGACTCGGTTAATTAATCAGAGGGCTGTGTGAGCGGGTGCTTGCTCCCTAGTAGAGAAAGGTTTCTTCAGGTCAGGTCTACATGATTCAAGCCCTGAACAATCCTGGGAGGTTGGGGAGGGCAACCTGGGGACAGGCCAGTCGGGTGCTCAGGGTTGGGCACTGAGCGATATACCAACACCACTAACTGTGGCTGAATATTCAAAGTGAGGCAGGAAGAGGAGCAAAGGCCTTCATTAACATCTGTTTGCATATTCATTGTCAACTGTGAGGTATTTAAACCAGGCTCACCCATCACAGAGATCCATATCGTGACTGGCAGAAAAATGGTAAGATTTCTTAGTCCTGAATTTCGCTTTGGAGTAGGGGAGACTGAATATTGCCTGGTGTGATACTCATTATCCAAAGTAGACTCCAGCGTAATTAAACTTGGCAGTGAGTATAAATACCCCCTCCACCACCCTGCTCCTTGTACCGGGAGTGAGTGTTGGAGCCCAGAACCAAGCTTCGTCTCACACCAAAGCCCACGCCCTCTCCCCTGAGCCACGGCCTTGTCCTGGTTTGGATGGTCCAGAATCCATTGTTCTGTGTCTCATGGGGTATGGGGAACCCTGGCTTAATTCTGACATTCTGGGTGGATCAAAGAATTCAGTGAACAAGTTGGGAGAGCACTGCTGGAGGAGCTCAGATACAGGGTCGTGGGTGGCAGCAGGGAATCAGCAAGGGTCCCAGGAAAAAAGCTTAGTTTCTGGAGAAGCTGCACAGGGATAGAATCCAGTCATGTCAGCTGGGGTTCAGGGTAGGGTTCTATAGTTGGCTAGACTACCAGGGCGGACCCTGAATCCAATGACCAGTGTCCTTACACGAGAAGGGGAGCTGAGACCCACAGAAGGTGAGGTGATGGCAGAGACAGAGATTGAAGCAGTGTTGTTCACAAGGCACAGGGCACCATGGACTGCCAGCAGCTACCAGAAGTGAGGACAAGAGACATCCATGTCCCTTAGAGCCTCCAGAAGGAACCAGCTCTGCCAATGTCTTGATTTTGGACTTCAGACCTTCAGGACTGTGAGAGAATTATTTCTGTTGTCTTAAGCCAGCCAGTTTGTAGTAATTTGTCACAGCGGCCCTAGCAAACTACAGGCTCCATTCCTGCTAAGACTCTGGGACAAACCAGGAAATGCCCGCAGTCCTGTGACTGCAGGCTGAGGCTGGGCCTGGGCCTGAGAAGGAGAGCAGAGTCTCTGCCCAGCATGCACAGGCTGACCGTAGAAGCCCCAAAACTCCTCTCTTGACTTGAGGGAGTGGCTGGGGCTTCATGCCTTCCTGGTCCCCATGCAAGTGAAGTTCTTCATGATGCCTGTCAGAATGACTAAAATTAACATGAGAAACAGCAGTTGTTGGCGAGGATGTGGAGAAAGGGGAACTTTCTTGCCCTGTTGTTGGGAATGCAAACCGGTGCAGCCACTCTGGAGAGCAGTATGGAGGTTCCTCAAAAAGTTAAAAACTACCTATGATCCAGTAATTGCACTACTAGGCATTTACCCAAATAACACAAAAAATGCTAATTCAAAGGGATATATGCACCCCAATGTTTATAGCAGCATTATCTACCATAGCCAAACTATGGAGAAAGGCCAAGTGTCCATCGACTGATGAATGGATAAACAGGATGTGGTATATACATACAATAGAAAATTACTCAGCCTTAAAAAAGAATGAAATCTTGGGGCACCTGGGTGGCTCAGTAGGTTAAGCATCCGACTTCAGCTCAGGTCATGATCTCACAGTTGGTGAGCTCAAGCCCCGCGTCGAGCTCTGTGCTGACAGCTCAGAGCCTGGAGCCTGCTTCGGATTCTGTGTCTCCCTCGCTCCCTGCCCCTCCCCCACTAGAATTCTGTCTCTCAAAAATGAATAAATGTTAAAAAAAATATATAATGAAATCTTGCCATTTGCAATGACGTGGATGGAGCTAGAGAGTATAATACTAAGTGAAATAAATCAGAGAAAGACAAATACCACATGACTTCACTCATATGTGGAATTTAGGAAACAAAGCCAACAAGCAAGGGGGAAAAAAGAAAGAGAGAGAGAGAGAGGCAAACCAAGAAACAGACTCAACTATAGAGAACAAACTAATGGTCACCAGAGGAGGGGGGGGGGGGACAGTGAAGGGTGAAACAGGTGATGGGGATTAAGGAGTGCACTTGTGATGAGCACGTGGTGATGTACGGAAGTGTTAAATCACTGTATTGTACACCTGAAACTAATATTACCCTGTATGTTAACGAACTGGAATTTAAAGAAAAACTTAAAAAAAAAAGTTCCTGGTTAAGTGGTTTGGTGCCCGCTGCTAAGCAGGGCTGGGGCAGGCAGAAACAGGCCCAGGGCCTGAAGTCCAGCAGTTCCAAAGATTTATGTGGCTCCCTGCAGCAGAAGTGTGGTCTGACAGGTGTGTGCGGGGAAGGGAGAGATGTACTCACCTGGCCCATCTTTATGAATTGACCATACATTTGAAAGAATGGATATAAGGGGCTGGCTAGCTGTCACCCCACTGTCCCGGGCTGGGTTCGGCTTCTCTGATACAGAGCTCAAGGGTCCCCTTTATTTTCTCCTCCCCATACTACTTGCACTTGAGGGAAAGAGAGCCTGCCCTCGACCCACAGGGGCCCTGGCTGAGGGGCCTAGGTCAGGGGCCAGGGCTGAACATAGACAGGAACTCCTACCTGCAGCATCCTGGAGGCTGAAAAGCAGAGAGCCTGGTGCATGAGTCCCAGAGAAAGCTGAGATCCAGATACCTGGAAGACAAAGCATAGACACCAAGTCCAAAGTCTCAAGACACATTGAAATGTGGGTGTGAAGCCAAGGATTCAGAATGGAGCAAAATGGAGTTTGGAGAGAAAGCAGGCCAAGGATGAGCAAGGAGAGTTTAGGTACCTGCCTTGCTGCTGTTGTGCTGGGGGCTGTGGCTCCCTTTTAAGGGATGGTGGGACCTCAGTGCATGCCCCGGGGAAGACCGGAGGCTGGTTTAAAGGGCCTGAGGTAACCTGACACTAACCAGGGAGTCCCATGCTCACCTAGAAAGGTCAGGCCTTCCACACTGGGATTCAGTTGACAGAGGGTCAGATGCTCCCCTCCAAAACCTCCAAACAAGCCTTCAAGATAACATCTTGTCTTCAAAGCTCAGGCCTGGGAAAGGGAGGAGAGAGCAGAGGGTGACAGAATGAGTAGCAGTAAACCCTCCACAAGCTTCTTTGGAGTGCAAACCCTGTGGGCTCAGAGCTGAGGCCCTGCTCTGGGCAGTGATGCCCAAAGTTGCAGGCCCCTGGACAATGCCCCAGAAGTAGACGTTGGGACAAGTTTTCCCAAAGAATTCAGATTTGGAGTGGCCATCTCACTCTCCCTGCCCTGAGTTCCCTCTGCTGCAGAAGCTTCTAACTTAGTTCTGGGCCCCGGAGCCCCCACTGGTAAAACCCCTGGGCAAAGCAGGGGGCCCAACCCTTCTGGTACAGGCTCATCGTCTTAGATGGTGAACAAGCAAGCAAACCAGAATAGGCCTCCCCCAAGGCAAGAGGACACGTGGGTCAAAAGTCGGCACAGAGCCCAAACTGAGCACCAGAGGTCACAGAGACTGCAAGTGGGCTGTCTGGGTCGATTCTGACATTTCTGTGACTTCTTTGAGGACATCCTCATGGACCACAGGGGGAAGCATCCGCACGCTTTTCCCCCAGGGAGTTGGCTCACCCTCTGGCCTCATTAGAGTTTCAAATGCAAATTTAGGTAGAGCAGCAAAAATACATACATTAGTTACAGAATCCCATCAATATGTAGAAAAGGTCTGATGCAAATTGGAAAGTGACATTTGGAAACTCTTTGATAAATGGCTGTGCAGAACTTAAGATTCCATTTGGAAGTTTGATGTCAAATAGGTGACATGTGGCTTTCCACGGGGGGCTCCTGCCTCCCGGGCTCTGCCCACACACAGCTCAGAGACTGCTTTGGAAATCCCATCAGCATGCAGGTATGACTTCCAGCCATCAAAACGGCTCATTCTTTCCCCCCTCCAAATTATATCATCCAAAGCTGGCCAGGCTAGTGGAAAAATGGACCCTCACAGGGGAGTGCCGGAGGGATAGTAGATGGCACTCTTCTGGGCATGGCAGTTCGGCAGAATGTGTCAAAAGCCTTGACATTCTTCATGGTTCCTGAGCAAGGTTTTCACTTCTAAGAATTAAGTCTAAAGATATGGTTAAGCCTGTGCACACATGCCACTCTCCCACCCTCAATTTAGTTTAAAAAAAAAAAATCAAACAACATTAAAGACTTTTATTTCGGGAGAAGGAGAAAATAAAATAAAACTCAAAAGTAGTTGGCTATTGGATTTAGAAAATCTGTGGTCTCTTGTCTATGAAAGGTAAGGCTTTGAGCTGGTCTATATGGAAGAGATAGCGACAAAATAGGAACAAAAGAACCTAGCACAACAAAGTAGCAGAAACTTGAGGGGGGGGCTCCTGGGTGGCCCAGTCTGTTGGATGGCCGACTCTTGATGTGGGCTCTCGGTTTGTTGAGCTCGAGCCCCACGTTGGGCTCTGCACCTACGGTGTGGAGCCTGCTTGGGATTCTCTCTCTCTGTCCCTCCCCCATTAGTGCTTTCTCTCTTTCTCTCAACAGAAATAAATAAACTTAAAAAAAAAAAAAGAAAAGAGAATAAGAAGCTTCAGATTGGTCCTTTGACAACTCAAGTAAGGGGTTTGGGAAACTGAGACAACCAAGAGGAGAGGAGACAGGAGAAGCATTTGGGAGAGAGGGGGCCAAGCAGTCTGCTGGCAGGACCTTGGACCAAGCAGAGAGAAGCAGTGAAGCGTCCTCAAGGGAGGAGTAATGACATCTCATCTAACCTTTTCCATCTTGAAACCCCATTTTACATAAACCATTTAACCCAGGTCGTTGTACAGTAGACTTGGGTTAAGCGTCCTGAGGGACATGGAGGAGGGGGAACCAGGCAGCTCATGGTGGGAATGAGGTGAGGACAACCCAACACTGGAACAACTAATGGGAGAGGTGGCAGGTGGTGAGAAGGGTACTGTGGGGACTGGAGTGGGGGTGTTGAAGGAGAAGGGGAGCACCGTCCTCCATCCTCCTGTCCCTCATTCCCCAGTGGCCTCAGAAACGTTAGCCAGGAGGTGCCAACAGGCAGAGAAACCACATCAAAATGTCATCAGTGATTATCTCTGGATGCGGATGCTGGGATGATGCTTTTGGGGTTGAATTTTCCTCTTTGTTTCATGTATTCTCAATGTTTTAAACAAGTTGTATTACTTGTGAATTTTTTTTTCAAGTAAAACTAAAAAAAGAAACCAATGTGCAGACATGTCTGCTGTAGGACTTCACACACCTGATGGTAGACAGCATGCCTTGCCCCAAACCAGGGGAAACACACAGCCATTGGAGCCTGACTCCTCTCCCAAACTGCACAGGACATTTATTCAAGGCACTTGCCAGGCTAGCTCCAGGGGTAGAGCCCCTGTTGTTCCCAGTCTCTGCCAACAAGGCTTCCAGAACCTCTAAGAACTCTCAAGCAAGAAGGCAGCCAAGGCAGAGTCATTATAAAAAGGATCATTGTTACACTCACATTTTCTAGGTCTAGTGTTCAAATGCCTTAGAAAAGATGTGGAAGGTGGCCCTTTCTAGAAAAGAAAATGGTCATGCCTCCCAGCTACACACCAGACTCCTGCTTTTATCCCTTCAGAAAATTCAAAGAGCCAAGGTTTCTGAGTTCCAGCCGCGGCTGCGCTTATCCACGACGAGAACCCCATTCTGTTCTCCATGCTCTCTCTGGCCTCATGAATCTTGGCAGAGGGCTGCTTTCCTATGGTGATGACTCCCATATTAATTTAAGTCTTTTCAAGACATACTTGCTAATTAAAATGTGAAACAGTTTTTATTCCTTTAATTAAGATACAAGATGGGAAGCATAATTTAATTTGGTCCATTGAAAATATCAGTATTATTAGCTCCATAACTTGCTTCCATTAAAGATGACTATGTTAAACATTTTTTTTTTTACTCCTGTACTTGCTGGAGCTTTGGTATATGCACTGACTCAGTCCTGAAACTTTTGTGGGAATTTGGTGGCTGTGACCCCTTTGAAAGAGCTGTGTGGAAGCCAGAGTCACCAAGTACTTCAGCTTTAGGGCCCTGTCTTAGGTTGGGTGCCCCAAGAAGCAGACCCTAAGAAGGATTTGAGTCCCAGCAATTTATACAGGAAGTACTTTTAGGGGAGTGAGGAGTGAGACAGGAACAGGAAGAGCGTCAACTCAGGTGGGGGCATGAGCTGGGAATTGAGGGTAATCTCACAGGGGACATCTGATAGTGTAGACTACATCTCCGAGCTGTGCCATCTGAGTGACAAGAGAGGTGGGTGTCTCTCCTCCAACTGCCATCCCTAATTGGCCCAGGGATCCTCCCAGGAGTGTCTGCTCTGCAGTATGTCCAGCCACCCCCTCTGGCAGAGAATTGCAGACATTGAAGAGGGAGCCATCAGTGTGAGGTGGCGAACGCTAAGAGGAGATAGGCAGGGCATCAGTGGCCTGGGTTATGTCCTCACAGCCCTGTCCTCTGCAATTGCACAGGCTGGGCAGAAAGAGACCAGAAGGCATGCAGGGAGAGTGTCAATCACTGACTTATTGACAAGTTCTTTCCATGGCCTAAGAGACAAAATCATGGACTAGTGGCCAGAGTCCTCATTTGGAAGTCTCTAGAAAGGACTGAGAGCAGAAGGAGAAGTGTTACTCTCCCACCCAAAGTCAGAGACAAATGTAGGGAATCAGGAAAAGCAAAATCAAGGGCCCAGAGATGGGAATGAGGGTATAGTTCTAAGGTCATTTATCATCCATCCATCCATCCATCCACCCATTCAGAGAAGCCTGTCCCCTTACTGGCCAAGCAGGCTACTTGAGAGGGATGAAGCAGGAGAAGCAGGTGGCCCCAAAGCTGGTCCAGTGGTGCTTCACAGGCTTGTAGGTGATAGAGAACTCACCCATGTGGCAGCCAACCATCTCAGACTCTATCTGTGCCGGATTGGAGGGGCCATCCCGTGGGAGCTGGAAGTACCAGCTTCCTCCAGCTGAAGACAGGACAGCTCTCAGTGTGATCCTGTACTAAGTGGGAGAACTGCAGCTGGAAATGGGGAAGTGAATGCATTGTCTGAGAAGTCTGAAAAGTATGAGAAGTCACCAGTGGATCAGAACTGATACTGGACAGTCGGCTGAAGGGAGATTTTGCTGGTGAGACCTTGCATCCTAGGCGGGGTTGAAAAGGAAGGGTGGTGGGAATCAAAGAAACAGACTTCAGGAAGGAGAGTGGGACTTGAGAAGCCTGTGCCAGGGAGCTCTTAGCAAGTCAGATAGGACGAGCTGGATTGCAGCCCAGACTGGAGGATATTGGACAGGGTGCACAGTAGGAGAGGTCCTGTGTCAGAGGAAGTGCGGGACAGAACGAGCCTAGCATTGGGAGCCAGACCTCCCCAAGGTTCAAGTCCTGGCTGTACCACTTACTTACTGAGTGACCTTGGGCAAGTGGCTTAGCTTCTCTGAATCCCTGCATAGAATCCTGTGAGGGCTAAATAAGGTGACATGGAAAAAATGCACAGCATAGTGTCTGCCCCATGGTGGGACCCCATAAAAGCTACTTCCTGCCCCTCCTTTATCTTAAATTATAACCTGTATAACATTCTGGGGACCCACACCTTCGGGAGGTCCCATAGTGGCAGCGTCTGACTGTATGTGCACTTGTCTGTGTGCATGCCCTTGTGTGTAGAAGTGGGCAGAAGTTTGCCTGGACGAGAAGTAGAGTCACCCGCTGTACCCCCGTTTCTTTGAATATACCTGTCCTAAACAAAACTAGGTATGAACAGCCCCTCCCTTCCTGCTTCTGGCATTTCCCAGAGAGGTAAGGACACTAAGGCAGAAGGGACTGAAAGGTGGTGCCCCCAGTCACACAGCTGGTGATTGTCAGAGCCAGCAATGACGCCCCCTCTCTCCCCACTACCACCAGGTCCAGCCCCTGGAGGTTCAAGCCTAGGACATTGTATCTTTTAGGGTTGTGGTAGGAGTGTGGAGGTGAATATTTGAATCTCAGCAGCACTTGTTTCTAACTGAAGGGATTTTTTCTTCCCACCCAACAATTCCTTCCAGGAAGGGACAGGTGACACATCTGAAGCTGGAGGCAGAAACTGACTCAGCCTGAGTAACCCAGGCCCCAAATTCCATCCAGAAATCCTTACATTCTGGGAGAGGCAGGAGCTGGAAAGTAGGGCCTCAGAAGAGCTGACTGTAGTGCTCCCCCTATGGGTGAGCACCAGAACATAAGAGCATTTTGAATCCTTAAAAAAAAAAAAATTTTTTTTATGTTTATTTATTTTTGAGAGAGAGAGAAAGTGCAAGCAAGGAGGGGCAGAGAGAGAGAGACACACAGAATCCAAAACAGACTCCAGGCTCTGAGCTGTCAGCCTTAAAAAAAAAAAAATTTTTTTTATGTTTATTTATTTTTGAGAGAGAGAGAAAGTGCAAGCAAGGAGGGGCAGAGAGAGAGACACACACAGAATCCAAAACGGACTCCAGGCTCTGAGCTGTCAGCACAGAGCCCGACACAGGGCTTGAACTTATGAACCATGAGATCATGACCTGAGCCAAAATTGAATCCTTAACCAACTGAGCCACCCAGGCATCCCAAGAGCATCTTAAATCTTATGAGGTGGGGCCCTTGGGCTTTAATGCTAATGCTGGCTACCCAGAAGGTCACCCCTTTCTCTGGTCCCATACCTCCTCACACAGAAGTCCCCAAGGCTTGCAGCCCAGAGCCTCTTCCTGTGGGGAGTTCAGTGGAAACCCCAGAACAAAGTGAACCCACAGTGCAGCTGTCTTCCCTTTAAAACAATATGTGGGAAAAGTCACCCTCGGCTGTCAGACCACATTATGAAGGGCTCACTCTCTAACTCAGGAATCTAGTCAAGCTAAAGCTCTTCCTGAGCACAGAAGAGCCCCCTACAGCAGTTGGTGGAGGCCACCTCCAGCCCCCTGACCCAGGAAGCCTGTGACATAAATGGTCCCCCCATTTCCTGATGCCTGTGCTCCCTCGCATTGCTTTTGGAATTTGACACTGGTCGCTTGAGCTCTGTTTACCACCTTTTAATCTTGCAGTTTCAATTATGTAGTAGCCATTCAGAGCAGGGACAATCCAGAGGACCAACAGGCAGGTAGGTGAGTGATGGCAGAAGTGATACCCACAGGGGTAGCCCAGAAAACCCACAGCTGGACTGATGAACCCACCGGGGTGAGGGTTTTGTGCGCCAGCCCTTGTTACAACCTCCCCACTCACAGTTGTCAACTTCGAAAGGCATCCCCAGGGCCTGATCTGCTTCCCTGGAGGACTCTCAAACCTGTATCTCCATTCTGTTCTTTGCCCTAAGCTCCAGATCCGTTTATACAGATGTTTCCTCCCAAGGGTCCTCCAACACAGCAGACTCACTGCGGGAGAGGACAGTCCAATCTGCCCCTCTGGGCATCACCCTCAAGTCTGTTCCTTCCCATCTGTTTCCCATCTCTGTGAATGGTGCCTGACACGTTGACTCCGCCTTCCCCATCCCTCCTGGCCAGGCTTTCCTCCTGTCCAGGAAGCTCTACCTCCTGTGTGCATCTCTACTCTGCATTTTCCCCATCCCCCCTTAATATCTCACATCTCACTTATTTTCACACCCACTTAGGTCTTTTTGCACTGGTCTTGCCCCAGCATTTAGGCCATCTGCCTGGAACACCATTTCTTTTCTCCATTTCCCTCCTCATAAGCCTTCTTCCTCTGAGAGGCCTTTCATGGTTTCTTCATGTAAGATGAAGCGCAACCCCTTCCCCTGTGGACCTCTAGACCTTGACACTCATGCCTCCATTTGAGCCCCGGACATATGGAACTGCCATTGATTATTGTCTTGCCTTCCTCCCCACAGGGCTCCTTGAGAGCAGGGAACAGGCTTTCTCCTTCTCTGTGTCCCCAGTTGGAACTCAGTTCTTGGCAAATAGTAAATGTTTCATAAATGTTTCGTTGACCTAAATAGCCTTGTAATAAAGAGGGCAGTCCCTTTTCTCCCATATCTGAAGGATAGGGAAAGTGAATTTTGTGTTGGTATCTTTCCATTCCCAGACCCCAAATATCTAAACCAGCTGAATTTTTTAGCAACTGACTCCATCCAGTGCAAGCACATCCCTCTCTCAATAGCCAGGAAGTCTTTTGTAAGGAAATTTCTTTGTCTCCCATCACATTTCTTTTTGTTTTATATTTGGAGCTGTACTTCCATTTCAGAGCGTCAACACCTAATATTCCCTGTGGAAAGGTGAAACATAGCTGTGGTACTCTGTCTGATTCTGCTGGTCCCACTGTCAGGGAAAACAGGTTCCTTCCTTGGCTGAAGCTCCCATGCTCGGGAGGGGAAGACCATCCACTTGACAGCCCAGAGCCGCACATGTGTGAACACTCCGTGTTTGAGAATGATCCTACCACACACACCAAACGAATAACAGAAAATCAGCCTATGTCACCTAAGCCCCTGGGTATAACTTGGCATCCATAAAAATCACAGAATTCTCTCTCAGTGATGCTCACAGACAAGGACTTTTCCAAATCACTTATTGCTTCTGAGAGAGAATATATCTGCTTTGGGTTCCATATGGGCTTTGTGCATAGGCTTTCTCACTCATTCAGTAAGCATTTATTGAATACCTACTGTGAGCCATCCACTGATCTGGGCTCTGGGCAATTCAGAGATGAGTAGCAAAATCACTCTTCGTTGTTTGGACTTTTGCTTACCTTTTCTGCTACAATGATTTTTTCCCAGCCTTCCTTACTTTCTGTCTTCTGAGTGTTTTCCTTTATATTTTACATCACAACTTCCTTTGGTTTTATCACAAAATCAATTGCAACCTCCCCACTGCAGGCAAAACAGTTGTACTTAAATGGACTTCAAGCTTTTAAATCTATTTGGGTTACATTTTCCCTATCTCATCTACTCAATCACTCACTAATCCATCCTTCCTTCCTATCTACCTTTTTCCCTTCCTTCCATCTACTAATACATCCATGCATCTTCCATCCATCCATCTATCCATCCACCCATCTATTTTCCCATCCAGCTATCTGCCCATCCATCCATCCAGCCAGCCATCCACCCACCCACCCACCCACCCATCCATCATCTATTTATCATCTGTCCATCCAAATATTAATACATCCATTTATGGAGCAGATATTATGTCATAAACAACTGGGCACTGGGCATACTGAGCTGAATAAACATAAGCCCAACACTAAAATAACTTATAATCTGGTGGGGAAAAGGGAAATTTTTACCAATGTTTATGAGGAGTATGAAGAGAGCAGTGTGAGAATCAAAGGGAGGAGATGATTATCCTAGAGAACATGGGAAGATGACTTCATAAAGCTGACATTTGAGCTGAGTTTGGAAAGTGAAGCAGAAGGGAAAAAATGCCACCCAAAAGAAGTAGCCACTGCAATGACTTAGAGACTTAAAATAACAGGCTGTGAACAGAAAAAAAACAAATGTCAAGAAGCTCAGTATGATTGGGGCAAATAAGGCACACGTGAGAAGAATATAAACTAAGGTTAAAGGCAGACTAGTCAGGTTTGGAGGATCCCAAATGTCAGACTAAGGTCTCTGGGCTGTTTTCTGGAAACCATAGGAAGCCATCAGATGTCAGCAGTTTGGAAAAACGGTTGTGGCTGCAGAGGATCAGTGAAAAGTGGGCTGGAAAGGAGGCTGGGAGGCCAGTTAGGAGGCCAGTACAGTGGACCAAATAAGAGATGAGGCCTGGAGTGAAGGCATGGAGGGGGCAGAATGGAGGAGAGCAATGGAGAGAAAGGATGTCCCTCTAGATGTTGAAAGCCAGCCGTCTGTCTCAAAGGAGTCAGAATAAACAAATGCTTCTTGTGATGCAGCCAAAGAGCTTGGTAAGGTCTTCTTGGGGCCCAGCTGCCTGCAAAATGCTCTAAGCCCTGCCTGACAATCAGAGGAAGCAAGCCCTCTGCCAGCCCAAAGTGAATGACTCTCCTAGAGAAATGTACTGGTGTCTGCCTTGTGCTGACCTATGACAGCATCAGGACCCAAGTCAGTGAGACTGTCCCTCTCGGCTGGAGCTCATGATGAGGCAGTGATCAGAACACAGCTCTCAGTCCTTCCGTTTGAGGTGACCCGGTTTCCGTATCTACAAGCCTTACCAGAAGACGGAGCCCAGGGTGTGATAAATTACACACACTCTCTCTCTTTTTTAAAATTTGCCTTAATGTTTATTTATTTTTGAGAGAGAGAGAGAGAGAGAGAGAGAAAGTCAGAGTGTGAGCAGGTAAGGGGCAGAGAGGGAGGAAGACACAGAATCTGAAGCCGGCTCCAGGCTCTGAGCTGTCAGCACAGAACCCGACACGGGGTTCAAACTCATGATCCATGAGATCATGACCTGAGCCGAAGTTGGACGCTTAACTGATTGAGCCACCCAGGCGCCCCAAATCATACTCTCTCTTGTTCTCAGTTTCACACCCTTAGAATTCAACATCACTGTTTTATTAACAGGCAATTTATTTGTTAGTTCCATTTTTTTCCTATTGATACAAAAGGTTCTTGTTACTCAGATACGAAGGACCATTCCAAAGTGAGAGCCACAGAGAAAAGGAAACTTGAATTCCTATCCTGAGGAGCAAAATTAGTCAAGAGCTCCTCAAAATAGTGATAAAAAGAAGGGGATACCATACCTACGGAGCATATGACAATGGTTTTATTATTATTACCATTATTATTATTATTATTATTATCATTATCTGCCTTCTCAGGAGTTCTGTGAGGTGAGTTAAAAGATCAGGAAACTGAGGCACAAAGCATTCAGGCCACTTGCCCAACGTCCCCCAGATTCTGGTTTGGAGAACCGGGGTTTAGATCCACATCTGCCTCATTTAGAAGACCCTGTTTACCTCATCACATTATGCCACCTCAGGGTGGCAGTGCTGGGACAGAGAGTTGGAGCTGAGGAGCACCCAGCCTTGGAGTCAGGAGGTTTGAGCTGCTGGACCGCCTCACTAGTTCCGCGACTCGGACAAATCACACGGCTTTGTGAACGTCCGCTGTGCCTCTACGGTGACGAGGTGTATTGGGTCATCCAGGCCCACAGTTCTGCTTCCAAGCTAAGCAAGAGAACGTACTCATAGCTCTACAGACGGCATTGCTATTCTATTTGGTGTTGGAACATCTCTCCACGTGTGTCATAAACCCAAAACAGAGCCTGGATTATGAACTTGAAGTTGAGTCTTCATAGTTTCCTCAGATTCAGCTGCTTTTGAAGGATCTACTCTGTGTGCCAGGTATATCCCAGCAACCCAGGGAGGCGTGAGGGAAATAACGTGCCGGCTGGCGCAGTCCTAAATTCAGTCGTTCTGCATCTTCCCCCTAGCTGAACTCGGTGACTTTTCCCCAACACTGGTTTCAGGAACACTAACATCAGATGTGAAGAGACGTTATAAGATCAAGAGCATTCTGTGCTCAACAAGTCTGAAAGACACCCTGTTAAACGAGAATGAATAAGCTTCTTTATCGTGGGACTCCTCCAAGACTTTGGTAAGCTGATGCCTTTAGGAATCTCCAGGAAGGGAAAGAATAATCAGGGTCTCCCACACTTTCTGGACTACAGAACCTTTTCCAGGGAAAACCTAGCCACACAAAAGCTCCAATGACTATACTTGGAGGAGCACCAGATCATGGGCTTAAAAATCTTTAGTCAGCAGAGCTAAATTGTAATTATTAACGTGCTGCAATATGAAAGATGGGGCCACTGCCTGACACAGAGTCGGTGTTCATTACATGTTAACAGGAGCCGGTCTGTGTTAGTTACGAGCACCGTCTCTGGCTTGCATGTGGCCCTAAGGGTCACACTGCTCCCCTCAGCTGGGAGGGAGCAGGTGGGGTCAGATAACCTCTACCATTTGGGGAGTGCATCTTCTGCAAAGGCATTCACAGCTTTTAGCCCAATGCTCCTTTTCTTCCCTTTTCTTGTGACATTTTGGGAAGATGAATCATTTGGCAAGGATGAATCGTCACCCCGCTCCTGAGCGCGTGCACTTGTCAGCAGGAGGTTTATTCAGTGAGTCCTCTGAGAATCTGTCCTTCTCCAGAGTGACTGGTTGATGTGTCTTATCCTGAATCTGCAGGCGCCTGCGGTGTGGGAATCAGGCCAACAGCCCCTTGCGGTGTTTTCATGAGCTGATATTTTTAAAAGTTGAAGGGCGCTGCTTTTCTTTCTCAATTGTAGAACCAGGACAGGAATAACCCAACGATGAGGATCACGTGAGGATGAACATGAACATGGTGAGTTTATTTTGTCATTTTCTCACGCAAAAATAAAAATAATCTTGAAATGCCAACGAAGTAGCACGCACAATTCTTACAGAAGAATCTGCTTATCTTTTTAAAATAATTTCCTTGAAAAAGAACATCTCTCTCTCTCTTTTTATTCTTTTCTATATCCACCCTTTCAATAACCATTAAATTTTTCTTGGTATAAAAAGGGTATGTTCTTCCTATAAAATTTGTGAAAAATACAAAAAGCCATAAAGTAAAAATTAAAATAGTAATCCCGTCACCCAGGGAAAACCATCGGGGCTTCTGCGCCTCTGTTATATGTACTCCGTGCACATGGCTTTCATTTTTATGTATTTCTTTCACTAGAAAGAAATAAATGTATTTATATGTGTACATACATATTCATAAATACATGTATCACATAAACATAGGATATATATATATATATATCATACGAGGAAGGCGTAGATATACACAAAGAACTGTTTTTACCAAATTGGGAATGCACCACGTATAATTTTCAAGCCTCTTTTTTCACTTAGTACTATATCATAAACCGTTTCCAAGGGCCGAAGCTTCCCAGTCCAGATCACCTGAGGTGTTGGCTCATACATGAACCGATGAATTTACAAGCTGCTGTCAAACATGACTAGTGATGGCTGTAGCATTAACATCAGTGGTTCTTCTTGAAAGCAATTAAATTTGGCATTGCTATCACTACCTAATGTGTTTATATCAGCTCCTGTAATTGTTTTCTAAAGCCATAAATTTCTCAAGTTAATTATAAACAAATTGCTCTGCTTAATTAATGGGCATCACTAACGGGTATTATCCAAAATGCATGTGAATGAACCTTGTGACAGCCTCACAGGGGCTAGATTAACAATGTCAGGTGGTAGCCCTGGGAGAGAAGTCAATCACCCAGAACCCGGGTCTTGAGTGTGCTCCAAAAAACCCCAGGTCTAGAATCTGCCGGAGCAAGTGTTCCAAGGCCATACTGCCCATGCTGGTCTTCAGGATGCGTGTCACCTCGGACCTGCCCAGCTAGGCATCAAGAAGTATGGGGGAAGGGATACAGGAGTGCTGATGCAGGGGGGCACTTGTACCCCAATGTTTGTAGCAGCACTTTCAACAATAGCCAAACTATGGAAAGAGCCTAAATGTCCTTCAACTGATGAATGGATAAAGAAGTTGTGGTTTATATATACAAGGGAATACTACTTGGCAATGAGAAAGAATGAAATATGGCCTTGTGTAGCAACGTGGATGGAGCTGGAGAGTGTTGTGCTAAGTGAAATAAGTCATACAGAGGAAGACAGATACCATATGTTTTCACTCTTATGTGGATCCTGAGAAACTTAACAGAAGACAGGGGGGAGTGGGAGGGGGAAAAAAAGTTACAGAGAGGGAGGAGGCAAACCATAAGAGACTCTTAAATACTGAGAACAAACTGAGGGTTGATGGGGGGGGGAGGGGAAAGGGGGTGATGGGCATTGAGGAGGGCACCTGTTGGGATGAGCACTGGGTGTTGTAGGGAACCCAATTTGACAATAAATTATATATATATGTTCTGAACAACCCTGTTGGAATTCAGTGGTCATCTTAGGAGGTTCGAAGTCAATAAGCCAGGAAATCTTCAGAGTAGAAAATGGGAAACAGGTTCTTGAATGGGAAGACTCAAGCAACAAAACCATCATGGCCAAACCTTAAGAAGTAACCTCCCTCTTGCAACCTCCGACAAAGGACCAGGCTACTCTGATTCCTGATTCCTTCCAAGTGAATGATCTCAGAGCCTACTGGTCTCTTCCTGAGAATGCAGAAATGAATTTTAATGTGGGGGAAATTCAATATGGTAACATGTGACATTTATGTAAACATATATGCACACACACATACATACACCCATATATGGAGAATAGACATTTGATTTGTCCATTGGTCCATTCATTCATATTTATTTAATTTTCCATACTTGAATTTATTTATTCACTTGTACTTTCATTTAATCATTCATTCCTTCATTTATTAATTTATCCATTCATCAAACCACTTAATTATTCAACAAATGTTTCCTGAATGCCTATCATGTGCTAAGTATCATACTATATGTTAGGAATATAAAATTCAGTTAGAGAAAATCCTTGCTCTTAAGGAATTTATAGTCTAATGGGATTAGATAGCCATTTACACACATAATTGTATTACAATGTTTTAGGTTCCATAGTAGAGATATATACAATGTATTTGGGGAGTCCAGAATTAATTATTCCCACTTGGAAGTGAGGTAGATTCTTGACAGGAGAAGGAATACTTGAGTAAGAGTTCATCAGGCAAAGAAGGTGGGGGGTAAGGACAGGAGAGAGGAGAGCAGTCAGTACAACCATGTAGAAATGAGCCTATGGTTTCTACTTCACGCTTACTCAGGACTCAAATGAGTCCTGTGCGATGGGAAGAATTTATGTGGGCAGAAAAGAAGACCAAACATTCTTCACTTTATCTGCCCACTTCTACCTGCTACCAGAAAATGGAGGTGATGGTTTTCAATTTTAGAGAAAATGATCTGAGGTGAGGATATGGATGCCGAGTTCTGGAGTGTAGCCTGCAGGGGCCACCCAGCCCTCCTGTTAGAGCCCAGTCCTCGTGGCTCTATCGCCCTCAAGTGTCCTGGTCATCCATACCCACTACAGGCATAAACAACTGGAATATGGAGAGCGATTCACTCCAAACACTGAAAGGGGTATATGTTTGTAGGAAGCAATACAGTTTACCACTTTCGTGTCAAAAGTTCCCAGCTTTCCTCTAAAGGACCCATAAGACTTGTTCTCAGTTTATGGAGTATCTTTCCTGCAAATAGCTTATAAATTTTTAATCAAAATTGTATTTTAGGAACTGAAAAATACTTGATTTCTACCAGACTGTCACATTTGAAAGGAATTTTATGAAACCCAAATGGGATTTTTTAATGCCTCTATTTCTTCTTCTTCAAGTGGATTTCCAACCAAGGCTTTCAGATTTTCTCTCCTTTTTTTTTTTTTTAGAAGGACCTTTTATATACAATGTCAAATCCAGAAATGTGACATTCAGTAAGTGACATTTTATTTTAATTCACTTTGACAAAATAATGAACTCTATTTGTAGGAGCAATATAGCCTCATCTGACAAGGAGATGCCTCTGGAGTTTTGCTATAAATGAAAAAAACTATTCCTTTTTTTTTTTTCCTGATAAAATGGCAAGTGAGATTTTGGAGAAACTTTTTGGAAGTTATGGGAAACGTCTATGAATCAGTAGGAAACCCCCACCATAACCACACATTCTGCCATCTGCCAGTCATATTTGGATTTCTGATTTGGGCTAGCACATACCATTGTCCTCCAGATTCAGATTTTCTATCCCTGTCAGCCATGTCCAATGGCCAGGAGAAAGCAAAGCCTCTTAGCTTCAGGACAGCCTTGGCTTCCTGCCAAAGGGGGGTGAAAGGTACACTGGTCTCTATCCTCTCCCAGGGACCCACATGGATGCTGGCTCAGCTGAGGATCCCCAGGAGGCTGGAATTGGCAACCTCAAGTCAGGACCCCTGGTTACAGATCCAGATCGAAACTCAAATCAGGTTTTCCTGAGAGGAAGAAAAGTAGGTGTCTTCAAAGCCTCTTTCTTTTGAACTGTTTAAATTTAATACATCTCCTTCGTCATTTTTCAAAACAAAAACCAAGTGGGGGAGGAGAGACTAACCCATGCTGAATGTAGGAACCTTGAATTATCAAGGAAGGCCACCAGGGTGTCCTGGAAAAATGGGATTGGGAACTTTGGCCATAACTGTCCAGCCCTTGAATTCCCTGCAAAAGAGAGGCAGGAAGGCTGCCTCAGTCCCTGGGGGAGGGAACACGCAGCTCCCTTCATGCTAGAAGCTAAAGGCAGGTGACACTTTAGCTGATCTGCCCTTGGGACTCTGGCTGTCACAAGAAGAGAGACATTCTATTTCTATATTTGAAAAATATATTTAAAACAATTGAATAAAATCACCCCACACCTTTTAAAGTTATTAAAATAGGAATCGAAACTCCTTTCCTCTATCCTAACACCAACTCCTGCTTTGCATGATAACCATTGTCCATCCTTCCTGACATTTTCTGCCTGCAGACAAAAGATACTTACATATATCCAGATGGATAGATGCATGGACGTTGGTCCACATGGCTTTTTTTTTTTCCCCTTCACAATATAACTTTCCACACCAGTATATGTAAAATTAGAGTGGTTTTTTTTTCATTACTGTTATTATTGTCATTGGCCTTCTGATCCTATCCTTGGGGAGCATGTCTTCAGTTCTTGGAGAAAGGGTTGCAAAGCATAAGGGAATCTTGACTCCCAGTGGCTTTAGATAAGACTGTGGAGTCAAGGACCGTGGGGATTATTGCCCAGACCTCTGGTTACCACTCCAGGGTCTTCTGGCTCCAGCCAAACAAGATTAATGCAGCGTGGGAATTTTATTATATGATATATTCTCTTGTTTTAAAATCCAGTTAAAGACAGCATAGCATAAAAAGAACACTGAATCCTGGTGGACTTTCTGACTTTCTGAGGGTCCTTTCATCTGGCTGGGGATGAGGGAATAATAATGTTGGCTCACTGGCTCCTCACACAGAGCTGCCTTTCTGTTGTCCTTAAATATAACCTATTCCAATTGTATCATCAGCAATAGTCAAATGAATACAAATTAGATTTCAAAACACTAAAGTATAATTTTCTCTTTTCATGTTTAAAGAATGTTATTGATTTTTATTACAAAATATTTTAATCATGGGGCACTTGGGTGGCTCAGCTGGTTAAGCATCCAACTCCTAGTATCAGCGCAGGTCATGATTTCACAGTTTGTGAGATCAAGTCCCACAATGGGCTCTGTGCTGACAGTGCTCAGCCTGCTTGGGATTCTCTCCCTCCCTCTCTCTCTGCCCCTCCCCTACTCACGCTTGCTCTTTCTTTCTCTTTCTCTCTCTCTCTCTCTCTCTCAAAATAACCAAATAGACTTTAAAAAATAGTTTAATCATACATAATAATCTATGGAAAACAATAATGTGAATACTTCTGAACCTGGTACTCAATTTAAGAAATACAAAATTACCAATACTGCTAAAGCTTTCTTTCCCCAATTGCATTTTCCTGCCTCCCACATACTTCCTGTATCCAGGGATAATCATTATGCTGAATTCTGTGTTTATCTTCCCCTTGTTTTTCTTTAGAGTCATCATTCCCCCTTCAGACATTAAAATCACTGGGAGATTTTTTTAAACTACTGTGTGGTTTGATTTCATTTTAGAGTTTTACTCTTTTGGAAACCATATAGAGCAACAAGGAGAATGAAAGGGGTGGGGAATACAAGTGCATTTTAAATAGAAACTAAAAAATAGAGAAGTTATATGTAGATAATCACTGAAGCAGGTGTGACCAGCTGAATCCTGTGGAAATCCTCCTAAGAGTCAGAGAAGGGAGAAGTCAGGAAGAACAAGGCCCTAGTTAGCAGGGCTCAGATCCTTGACAAGAAAGGCATTCCCAGAAGGGAATACGAAATGTCCTAGAAGGACTTCTGTGAGCAGGAGGGACAGAGAGAAGATGCCAAAGTGTCCCCTGTGGGTCAAGGAATGGCATACCTCAGAAAGCACAAACATATACATTTGGAGGCAGGGGCTGTGTCCTTTTGTGGCAATGGCCAATAAATAAATGAACAGGAGGGGTGCCTGGGTGGCTCAGTCGGTTAAGCAGCCAACTTCAGCTCAGGTCACGATCTCGCAGTTCGCGGGTTCAAGCCCTGCAGCGGGCTTGGTGCTGACAGCTCAGAGCCTGCTTCAGAGTCTGTATCTCCCTGTCTCTCTGCCCCTCCTCCGCTTGCACTCTGTCTCTCTCTCTCAAAAAATAAACATTTAAAAAAGATTTTTTTTTTAAGAAACAAACAAGAAAACAAGGTTAAGTTGGAAGCCCTTCTGAGGCAGGCTACACACAGAGAGACACAGCATGTGTGGCTGCATGGAGGTGCCATATTTGGAGGAAATGGTCTGCTGCTTTATGAACAGAAGAGGAAGCTCTTGAGCTACAAAGTTTAGAGATTCCCCATATTCTCTTTTCTCACCTCATCTCACAGCCCTCTCCAACATAAGCACAAAGCAATTTCCTATAGATAGTTGGTCCAGAAAGTCATCCAACATAAATACTGAATGGGAACAGGACCCATTCAAACACTCACAAAAGAGAAATACTCTCAAAGACAAAAAAAAAAAAAAAAAAATTCCACAGATGAAGAAAACTCCCCACATAAACATTATAACCAAATATTCCATCATAAAATTCAAAAACTTGATGCATGCAGTGATGAAAAATATGATGAAAATATCAGAAATACAAGAAGTCAGGAAAGAAGTGAGATGAGAATTGGCAGAATTCAGGAATTAAATAGGAGACCCCTAAAAAATTGTTTTCAGAAAAGAAGAATAAATTAGATGGAGGACAATGAAGACAAGACACTACAGCTAATATAGAAGATGCCTGCAGATGACAAAGAAGATAGGCCCCCCCCAAATCCAACATATGCATAATTGGTGTCTCCAAAGAAGAAAAACAAAATTATGAGACAGAATAATTACTTAAAATATAATTCAAGAACACTTTCCTGGTGTAAAAGAAGACGTGAATGTATATATTGAAAGGACAAATCGTGTACGAGGGAAAACTGACTCCAGATGGTCATAATTGAGACATAGCCTAATGAAATTATCAGAGTTTAAAGGTAACAGATTCTTTCAACAGCCAAGCACAATGATCAAATCACTTATAAAGGAAAGAAATCAGGTTAACATTACACTTCCCCACAGTACTATTCAACTCCAATACATGAAGCAATTCTTATAAGATATTCCAGGAAAAGGAATTAGAGGCAAGAATTTTATTGTCTAGAAAAACTGTCTTTAAGCCTAAAAGCTAACAGTTGAAACATGCAAAAATTCGGGGAATATTATTCTCATGAGAAAAATTGGAGAAAGTGATGGTGAATTTTATGTGTCAACCTGTCTGGGCCATGAGGTGCCCAGATATGTGGTCAAACATTATTGTAGATGTGTCTGAGGGTGTTTTGGATGGGATTAACTTTTCTTTGTTTTGTTTTGTTTATTTGAAAGAGGGGGGGTGGGAAGAGAGCGAGCACACGAGTGGGGGAGAGGGGCAGAGTGAGAGAGAGAGTGAGAGAGAGAATCTTAAGCAGGCTCCACACTGGCATGAAACCCAACACAGGCCTCGATCCCATGATCCTGGGATCATGACCTGAGCCAAAATGGAGAGTCAGACACTCAACCAACTGAGCCATCCAGGCGCCTCAGGATTAACATTGGAATCAGACTGAGTAAACCAGCTTGTCCTCCTTAATATGGGTGGGCCTCATCCAATCAGTTTTAGACTTGGAAAACAACAAAATGTCTGACCCTCCCCTAATTTAAAAAAAAAAAAAAAAAAAACAACTCCTGCCCTATGACATGAGCTGGGACATCAGTCTTTTCTTGCCTTGGACTTGAACTCAAACATCAGCCCTTCTTGGGTCTTAAGCCTGCTGGCTTCTGAACTGGAACTACACCACCGGCTCTCCTGGGTCTCCGGCTTGCCAACTGCAGAATTGGGGATTTCTCCGCTGCCATAATTTCATGAGCCAATTCCTCATAAGAAGGGAGGGAGGGAGGGAGGGAGGGAGAGAACAAGGAAGACAGACCCCATTGGTTCTGTTCTCTGGAGAATCCTGAGTACCAGAGAATAAACCCTAATCAAACAAGAGATAATTGGGCGCGGGGAGGGGTGGGGATTAGCAAAAAGAATGTCAGCAAGCATCAAATATATTTAACTGCAGACCCAAATGAAAACAAGGGTGGAGGTAAAAGTGACATAAAAGAATATAAATGGTATACATACACTCTGACAATTAAGCAATGAGAGGAGAAAGACAGGAAATCGTGGAACGGAAAATAAGTGAATTGATTACTTGATTCCTAATGGAGGTCAATAGTTACCATTAACTGAACAGGGCAGTTCCTGAGTCTGGCAGTTGGGGATTAGACTTTGGAAGCTGTAGGATGGACAAAGCTATACAATGAAGATGGGACTTTGATCTTAATTCTCAGCTTTGCTGGTCTGACTTGAAGCACTTATATTTACCCTGTCCAGGGAGGTGCTGATACCCACCTGAAATGATTATTCTTACTGGAAAGTTGCCAAAAGGCTGGCTTGGCTGACCCTGACACTGGGGCTGTTTGTGTAAGGGATTCATGCCTTCTCTTGTTATAGGCAAAGCCAAGAACTCGACTGGTTTCCTACAGTGCTAATTTCTATGTCGAAGGTGATACGACGAATGTGAGACATCACCTTTCCCTTTTAGCTCCCTCCTCTAGAGGGTTTGATTCACCAGCTGGATCATCCCCAGTCTTTTTCCTATTTCTTCTAGCTGCTTCCTGCTTGCTGAGGTTTTTTTTGTTTCTCTCTTTAGTTATAAACATTTAAAAATTGTTTTATCTAAAGATATTTCTCAAGAGGTGCCTGGCTGGCTCAGTTAGTAGAGAATTGATCTCGGGGTTATGAGTTTAAGCCCCGCTCTGGGTATGGAGCCTATTAAAATAAAAATTTAAAAAAAAAAAGTTAAAAAAAAGATATTTGTCTAATCTTAGAGTAGACTTATTATGATAAGCACTGAGTAATGTATAGAATTAATGAATCATATTGTACACCTGAAACTATTATGACACTGTATGTTAATTACACTTCAATAAAAAAAATAAAGCTATTTCTCCTATCTTATTCTTGGGATTTTATGTATTTTTACCTTTACAGTTTTAATTTTTAATTTAATTTTCTAAAACTTTCCAATGTTTATTTTTGAAATAGAGAGAGAGAGAGAGAAAGAGTGGGAGCAGGAGAGGGACAGAGAAAGAGGGAGACCTAGAATCCTAAGCAGGTTCCAGGCTCTGAGCTGTCAGCACAAGGCCCAATGCGGGGCTCAAACCCACAAACTGTGAGATCATGACCTAAGCTGAAGTTGGATGCTTAACCAAGTGAATCAGGTCCCCCTTAATTTTTTATTTTAGTTCTTAATCCTTAAATCCCATCTACTTGTACTCCTTTTTATGCTTTTTACCTTATGTTTTTACTCTTTTATCTTAATCTTTCCTCTCATTTACTTTTATATCTTTAACCTTTTCTTTTGTTGGTTTATTGCCTTTTACATTTTCTTTTAAATCTCATCCATTCTATTCTATTGTTATTTTTAAGTTCCTAACCTTTCATCTTTATTGTGATTTACAATCCCTTAAAAATGTGTATTGCTGTTTTATTGTTGTTTTAATCTCCTTCTGACCCTCTATAGTCGCTCTCATGATTGAAATAATCATATTCATTTTTCCCTTTTCTTATACATCTGTTATAATTTTCATTTCTTTTTACAGTGGCCAGCCAAAACTCAGTACTATCGCTGTGGCAGCTAGAGAAAAGCTTAGCCTTAAGGAGAGGTTGGGGCCCTTGTTCTTTGCATTTGTCCCAAAACTAACACCCTATTCCTCCAGAGGCTGTTTGTTCTACTCAAGGGTCTCTACTCCACTCCATTCCCCGCTTCTGGCGATCCAAGACCCAGCAGTTAGCTCTCCTGGGAATTCTAATCCTCTATGTACAGGGGACACATCTGACCGTGGGAACTCTGTTGCTATCTGCCATCTCGTGCCCCCTAAAACTGTAGGAGACACTCCCTGTTGTTAAATCGTTGGTCTCCAAGTCAATTAGACCCTGCTAGGACCAGTTCTGATACAGCTGGATACTAAACTTTTGTTCCAGTGACTGAGGGAGAGGTTTGCCCTCTGACTTCCTACCAAGTAGAATACCGGTTACACTTGACCCTTGAACAACACGGGTTTACACCGTGCGGATCCACTTACATTGTGGCTTTTTTTTTTTTTTTTTGATAAATACAGCACTGTAAATGTACTTTCTCTTCCTTATGATTTTCTTATTTGATTGTAAGAATACAGTGTATGATACATACGACATACAGAATATGTGTTAATCAACCATTTATGTTACTGGGAAGGCTTCCGGTCAACAGTAGGCTATTAGTAGTTAAGTTTGGGGGGAGTCAAGAGTTACACACCCGTACACCCCACAGTGTGCAAGGGTCAACTGTACATTGATAAGGTAGACTTAGGAACTTTGGTTTTTCAAAAGACATCATTAAGAGAGTAAAGAGGTAATACACAGAGTGGGAAAAGATATTTGCAAAACATACATCTAACCAGGGAGCTGTATCCAGAATATATACCGAACTCCTATAAATCAGTTAGAAAAAGACAACCCAACAGAAAAATGGACAAAAGGCTTGAATAGACACTTCACAAAGAGAATAGCCAAATGACAAAAAAAACCCAAGAACCCCACACCAACCATATGAAATGGTACTAAACTTCATTAATCATACAGGAAATGCCAATTAAAGCCATAGTGTACCACAACACACCCACCAGAATGGCTAAAAAGAAAAAGGTGGAAAGTTCCAAATTAAGGCTGGGGAGAATGTGGAGCAAGGTGAACTTTCCGGCACTGCTGATGCAAGTGCACATTGGTACGGTGATTTGGGGAAACTGTTCGTCAGTGTCTAATAAAAACTTGAACATATGCCTATCTTACTACCCAGCTGTTTCACGTCTAGTTATATCCCCAGGAGGAAGGCATTCATTTATGGAGTCACCAAACAATATGTACTGGATGGCCACAGCAACACTGTGTATAACAGTAAAAAACTGGATATTACCCAAATGTCCATCAAAAGTAGGCTGAATTAGGGGTGCCTGGGTGGCAGTTAAGCATCCGACTTTGGCTCAGGTCATAATCTCACTGTTGGTGGGTTTGAGCCCCACGTTGGGCTCTGTACTGACAGCTCAGATCCTGGAGCCTGCTTCAGATTCTGTGTTTCCCTCTCTCTGCTCCTCCCCCGCTCACACACACACACACTCTCTCTCTCTCTCTCTCTCTCTGTCTCTCAAAAATAAAAATAAACTTTAAAAAAAGTAGGCTGAATTAATAAATCAACACATATTCATGTATAATGTAATACTACACAGAAATGAGAATAATAAATGGTCTACATCCATGTAGAAATGTGTATGAAATTCAGAAAACACAATATTGAGTGGAAAAAGCCAGATCCAAATAAGTATCTATTTATTATTCCATTTGTATAGAGTACAGAAACAGACAAAACTAATGTATACTTTTAGACACAAAGACAATGGCTGCCCTTGGGTGGGCACACTAACTGGAAATGACCACAAAGTGGTCATGTTGTTTCTTGATTTCGGTGCTTGTTATATGTGTGTTTAGTTTGTGAAAATTCATGGACCTCAACATTTATAGTAAGTTCCTCAGGAAAGTGCTTTATGCTTCACTATAACGCTCATAAAAACTTACCTCATATTCTACAGCATTATGACCAAGACCAAGGAAAGTAACTTCCTAGCACAGATCCTGGCACATAATAGCTACTCAAAAAATGAGTTATTTTTATTACTGCTACATAATATAAATTAGTTCCTGATGAACATCTGCTACAGCTAATACTACCAGCTTGATTTTTACCTTGCTTGATGTTCGCTTGACAAATGAGACCCCGTCCAGTCCTGACTCTGCTGCGGTGCCTTTGAAATTTGTCAAAATTTGTGCAGCAATGTTGAGCATCATCAGATGTGTGAACCAAACCCCAGGGAACAGTAATGTCTGTTAACATGGAATTATTGCTCTCCCCTTGCAACATTTTTCTAAAGCAGTGCTGGCAAGTAAGGCCAAGAGCCATGAAAGGGCGATGCCTCAGGTTTTCCAGAATCACGTCTAGAATGAATTTCACGTACAGGTGTGTTGTCGAGGAGAGATTCAGAAATGGCTACCCTCAGGACGTTTGCAGGGGTCAGTGTGTTTGAGGAGCATTCGAGATGCTAAGATGTCTGTTGTTTCCTGTCTCCTCAGCATACACATACTGGTCCCCTTTGGCCTCTGTGTGAAATGTTTGTATTGTCTGCCTCTGTTACAGGGATCCTAAGGCGAATTCTCAGGCAGTTCCTGACATAATTCATGTTGAGCATTCCTACTCGTGTGTTTGTTTGCACTCCTCCTTATTCCACAAAGGCTCAGAGTGGCTTACATGAACACTGCTGTTGGAGCCGTCTGTAAGGGTATCTGCCTGCCCCATGACCTCCCCCTCTCGGTTATAGTGGGGGGTCTGGAAGCCATGTTTGCACTTCATTACCCCACCCACGAGGTTCCAGGTGAACAGACCTGGTGGAAATGACTGACTCAAGCAGGGCCAACTGCAATTTGTCTCCCATGACTTTGAAACCGGTACTTGAAGACAGCGGTCACTTTCCACCGACTGGCTGAATGAGACCATGTCACCTAACCTTTTCACAGAGAAGAAAGGAAAGCTGCTCTACAGAGGCAGACAGAATGAAACAGATGCATAAAAATGGGGCGTTTGGAGGGGTGCCTGGCTGGCTCAGTCAGTTGAGCGTCTGACTTCGGCTCAGGTCACGATCTCTCAGTTTGTGAGTTGGAGCCCTGCATGAGGCTCTGTGCTGATAGCTCTGAGTCTGGAGCATGCTTCGGATTCTCTCTCTCTCTTCTCCTCCCCTGCTTGTGCTCTGTCCCTCTCTCTCTCTCTCAAGAATAAACATTAGGAAAAAAAAAAAAAGAAATGGGGTGTTTGGAGAAGAGAAAGGAGAGAGACTAGGAGACAGAATGCCTTGGTTTCTGATATTTCTCTCAATCCCAGTCTTTGTGCCTCCTGTGGCCCAATTGCACCTCCTCCCCTGTGTCCATGAGATAACCCTGCAATATTACAACCCCATTCTATTCTTTTTAGGTTAAGCTAGCTGAGGTTAAGTTATCCACCAGCAGTCTCCAACTAAAATAAAATACGTTGCAAGAAGATAATGTCACATTTGAAATGTATTGACAAGTGGAAAACAAGACCCGAAGGCTGGTATGAATGATGTCAGGAGAGAGGAGAGGACACCCGTGGGGGCCATGAAACCCTGGGCATTTGCTGCCAGCAGCCAGCAGAGGTGAGTCCTCAAGTAGCAGCTGTTCTCAACCCAGGCTGCCCAGTAGGGACACTGGGAGCTTCTGAAATGTACTCGGGGCCCCATCCCGGGGACCATGATTTAATTGGTCCAGGCTGGCATCTTTAGGATGTGAACATTCCCTTGTGTTTCTAAAGTGTGCAGCTACGGTGGAGAGATGCTGAGTTGCATTATTCACGACATGTAGAAAGAAAAATAAATAATAAACCAAACAAAACCAGCTTCTCGAAAGAAGTACAGAAACGGTTCTGAGGTCACAGGGAGCAGTTTCTCCCACAGATTTTCATTTTGCAGGATATGCATGATGCAGTGAACAGCATGCTCAACAATATCCTCATATTAAACAAGGAAATGGCCCTGGATGTGATAATCCCAAAACACCATCCAGGAAAAACATCCACAGGGAGGGGCGAGGCGTCTCTGCTGCCGGCCTTCAACTTGGAATGGGTTTTAGAGTATGTAGAACAGATGTACATGCTAAGACTCCTGAAATTTAAAGCAATTTCTCCCCCCCCAACCTGAGGAGAGGGCCCATAGTTTTCATCAGATTACCCTTGGTGGCTCTGAGCCCCCCCAAAGTTCCGGAACCAAGGAGGAGAATTCCTGGGCTACATTTTCAACAAATCTCTACCCATACAAGAGTCTCTCAACTGCTCGGTTGGGCTTCTAGAGAGACTGCTTGTCAAACACCTGGCATGTGATAGAGCTTGCCATCTTGCTAAGTTGAGCATGGGGCAAATCTGTCTCAATAGTCAACTAGTGGGATCAGGATCAGTGCGCCCTTCCAGAAGCTGAGGAGCCTGGCCAGGACACGTGCATGAACAGAAGGCATCGGGGAAGGAGGAAGGAGTCCTCGGTGAACCAAGATCCTCCTCACAAGGCACAAGATACACTCCAGTGCACAGGCAAAAGAGCAGCTAAGCCCCCAAAATTCTTCACCTGGGCACAAACAGCAATAATTTCTGCTTGGAAAAAATTTAAAGCAGGTGGACCAAATACCCATCTTGTTCATAAAACATCTCTGCAAACACCCATGGAACATTTAACCTTGAGAAATATAGTTTCCTGGTGCCCTCTCTAAGCTAAATTGTTTGCAAAATATATGACTCTGTGACTGAATTAGTTAACTTGTTCCTTAGGGTTATTGGCCATAAGTCAATTTAATGTTGGAGGCTGTCTACCAAAAATGATGACTTTGTTTTTAGACGCATTTGATCTGTGTTCCTTCTTTGCAACATTAATTCCATAGTAGGTAAGTTGTCTATTGAGGTCAGTCTTGGCTCATGACACAAAACTATGGTATCTATGAATAGGTGAATTTCCCCTTTCAATTTTTCATAACAAGGGGGTAATACCCTGATATCAAAATCACTGAAGAGGAGTAGCAATGTTGATTAAACAGAAGACTGGCCAGAATAAATGCCTGCTTAAATTCTTTGGGAAATGCTATCTGATGTATCAAAAGAGTATTCTTATTAGGCAGTCCCTAAATCAGGGGTTGGCAGACCACAGCCCACAGGCCAAAACTGGTCTGCAGCCTGTTTTTGTGTGGCCTACAAGCTAAGAAGTTTCTTTTACATGTTTGACTAGTTGGGGAAAAAAATCAGAAAAATAATATTTTGTACCAAAAATGATGTGAAATTGAAATTTCAGTGTCCATAAATAAGATCTCACTGGACCACAACCATGCTTGTTTATGTGGTGTCCATGATTGCTTCCATACTATAATGACAGAGTTGAACAGTGGCTGCACATGTTATATGACCCACACAGCCTAAAATATTTTCAATCTGGCCTTCTAAGGAAAAAGCTTATAGACCCTTGTTGTAGGTCTATAAGCAGCACCAGTATTGAGGCCAAGTAACTCTTGCCCATATATCAAAGACCAAAGAAATGTCAAATACCCCCAATGATCTTCTATTATTCTTAACAGATTTTTCCCCACAAGAAACAGTACAATAATCAGTAGTAGAATAACTATGCCTAAAACATACCTGTGCCATGTATAGAACACTAGCCTGAGAAATTCAAGTTTAACTTTTGATGAGAAAACAAAAGGGCGGGGCACCTGGGTGGCTCGGTTGGGTAAGCATCTGACTCTTGATTTCAATTCAGGTTTTGATGGATCTCAGCTCAGGTCTTAATCTCAGAATCGTGAGTTCAAACCCCGTGTTGGGGTCCACAATGGGCAGGATGCCTACTTAAAAAAAAAAAAAAAAAGAAGAAGAAGAAAAGAAAAAGGCAAAGAGCATA
Organism: Prionailurus viverrinus; assembly: GCF_022837055.1. NCBI lineage: Eukaryota > Metazoa > Chordata > Mammalia > Carnivora > Felidae > Prionailurus > Prionailurus viverrinus. The sequence continues at coordinate 67,868,691 of NC_062570.1, read as the reverse complement.
AATTTAGAAGAAATATCTAATAATTGTGGAAATAAGGGAATGCTCTCAAAAATGGATGGTACCAGGTTTTGAGTTATTTAATTACTTCAACAAATACTTATTGATAAATAAACAATGTGCCTAAAAAATCATGCCTAGAGTATTTATAACAGACTCAAAGTCCAAAATCAGACCACTGAGGCCATCCTTGAGCATATCTGGGCACAGGAAATCTGCTCAGGTGTTTTATTTAGCTTGAAGACTTTATTTTAATCAACTGTATAAAGTGAGAGATCACTAGCAGGCCTCAGTCAGAAGGTTCCCTTGTCGCGATCGACAAGGTTTGAATCATTGACCTTGCTTTATGAAGTTGTGAAAATCAAGCTCCCTGTCCCTCAATCACCACACGCATACCTCCTGCAATTATTTTCTAGACTGTTCCCACTGCTATTGTTAAGGCATGGATCAATTACACCTGCAGAAGCTTAGTGCAGACTGATTTACCAGGGAGGTTGCTTTTTGCCTTGAGGTTGCTATTTAACCACAAACTAGTGAGTAAGCACCTTATCTCCTAGGATACAACATGGATAGAAATGTGTTCAAGTACAGTTGACTCTTAAACAACATGAGGATTAGGGGCACTGACCCCCACATACTCGAAAATCTGCATATAACTTTTGGAGTCCCCCAAAACTTAACTACTAATAGCCTACTGTTGACTAGAAGCCTTACCCACAATGTAGACAGTCAATTAACACATAAGTTGTATGTTTTATATATAATACACTGTGGTCTCACAATAAAGTAAGCTAGAGATGTAAAGAAAATCACAAGGAAGAGAAAATACATTTACTGCATTGTAAAAAATCCGCATCTAAGTAGATCCACGCAGTTCAAACCCGTGTTGTTCAAGGGTCTGCTGTATAGGAAAGTGAAGTGACTTTATTAAGGACACACAGATGGCAGGGTCCGAAGCAGGATAGAGACAAAGAATTCTCTGCCCCTGAGTCCGGCGTTTATTCCTCTCTCCCACATGGCCCTGATGCCCCGGTGGGCCTGCTGGGTGATGGCCGTGAAGAAGCCAGAGCCCACGGGATTTCAGGGAGCACAGTGCCCAAGCCATGATGTGGATCTAGGGTTACAGCCCAGGCCTCATGGGCAGTGCCATCATACAGGCTGCTCCCCAGAAAGGCCCTGCGCTGGGGTTTAATGCTTTCTGATCACCATCTTGAAATTCTTGATAATGCTAATTCTCGATAATGATAATCTTAGTTATTATCACAGAGTCAGTTTTCATGTGAACTCTGATGGGGCAATGGAGCACTCACCATGGATTAGGGCCTCAGATCTCCTCGTCCTGCCTCCTGCCACCTCCTCAAAATGCTCAGCCAGGGGCCCCCACAATTGCTGCTGCCCTCAACCCCAGGCAGGGCACAGGGGGAGTCAGGGCCCAGCTCACACCCTATATAGCATCTTGGGGTGGGACTGGGCAGCCAGAGGCCATGTCTCCAGCACACTGAGCTGCTCTCCTACCCCCAACCCAGTTACCAAGATGTCCCAGCAACATTTCGAACTCTGGGGAACCCATCTGCTGTGCTTTGGGGTGGTAAGTTCATGGGAAGGAGAGTGATTTCTCCAGACCCCCACTCCCAGCAGCTGTAGGAAGCCTCAGTCCAGAGGCTCCCCAGAGCAGCCAGGCAGGGGAAGCTGGCAGCCCTCAAGCCAGAAAGAGTGTGCATGGGCCCCGTATTGTGGGGAGGGGCCCCAAGACACCCAGGAAGGTTCACACTCCCCTGCAAGTGTCCCCATGCCTGGAGTTCCCCTTCAGCCAGCTCCATGGGTAAGGGGTCCTCTCTTCCTTCCTCTACCTTCCTAAGCCTGGCTTGGACTTGCCTCCTCTGGCCGGGTCGGGCACCCTCTGGGGAGGAGCTGCAAAGTATGAATTGTATCATTTCAATGACTCCACCCAAGACTTATATGCTGTCATATTTGCATTTAACTTTGCATTGCACAACATAAAGATGAATAGTAAAATTCATGCTAGTAAGTGAAAACTTTAATTTTTCTTAGAATAACATTAAATAGCAAATGCAAAACACCATGACAAGTGAGAGAGAGGCAGCCTGAGAAAGGAAAAAGCTTTATCTATAGCAGCACTTTTTCCCCTGCTTTTTAACCTTGAGGCCCTGCATTTTCATTTTGCATGGAGCTCACAAATTATGTAGCCAGTTCTGGTTACAACTTGCTCTTTGCATAAGCCAACACATGTGCAAGCCTAGCAGCTGACCCTGAAAGCAATAGCTAGAACCCATTCCCACAATAATGTTACTTTCTGTGAGTGCCCCGTGGTGACTCACAGCTCAAGACTGTATATTTCTCACTTGTCTGAATGCAAAGTAAAAGTGGCTATTTTTATAGAACAAAAACCGAGGCAAGATACGGAATTCAGCCCATCTCTATGCACTGCTGCACCTGAGACATTCGGCACACATAATAAATCTGTCTTTGGAAACTTGCTCCTTTGCAGTTTTGACACAGATAAATGACAAGTATTAAATCTTAAGGGAAAAGAACCAGCTGCTGTAGTTGTTGAATTACTGAGACGTAAGCCTCTAGGCCTGCTGATTTGAAGTACCAGCCAGAGGCCTCCTGGAAAAGGGTACAGGTGAGCTGAGAGAATGTGAGAGGTAACCTCAGAACATCTTTGTCTTCACCAGCCCAAAGAAACTCAAGGTCATGTGTAATATTGTTGGATCCGAACTTTGGAAGCCACTGGACTTCGGCCAGTGAGAGGACCTTGCTGTGGACAGATGCCACACTAAGTCAGTGGTTCAAAGCTTGGCCTTCATGTGGGATTTGTCTTTAACTGGAGAGGAAGGTACGTGGTAAAAGAGCAGGGCTAGCAACAGACATATTTATTTCTTTCCTGTTCAGCACAATACTGTGGGTAGGATCCAGGGGTGAGAAGGGGGTAATTCTAGAATGTCAGAGCCACAAATAGCGAGTAGATAATACATCCCTCCACCGGGGTGTTCCTCTGCTCCAGGATGGAGCTCCTTGAGGGGAGAGGCCTTGTATTCTTTGTCAATGCAACTCCCCCACTCTTTAGACGGGGAGGCCACGGCCCAGAGACTTTTGCTGGAATTCCCAAAACCACTCAGCTACCCAATAACAAAGCTGAAATGAGAACCAAGACCTTCTTCCTGCGACGTGAGCTATTTTTTCCATAATATTTGGAGAGAAAATTGCTGTCCTTTTCTTTGAAGGTTATATACGCTTTATACGGATGGGAAAGGGTGCCAACAATGTGCTCCTTCCCAAGATGTTAGCAGAATTGAGCCCAGCCAACATGGCGAATGCTGCCAGTTGCTCAGACAAGGAAGCCCCAGCCCTCAGCTCAAGGGGACTTGCTGTTAGTCCCGAGATCCCAAGGTGAGAGCCCTGTGCAGGGAGATGACCCCTACCAATAGGAGGAGGAGCCAGGCTCTCTTCTCAGAGCTCTCCCTGGATTACTCACATAATCCCTCCAGCTAAGCAGTCAGGGGGCACTATAACCAATTCCACTGGTCTGAAACAGGACAATGTGCCAGCGAGAGGGGTTCGATCAGACCTGAGAGTCTGAGACTTCACCCTCAGCCCTTAGATCTGCTGCCTGTCCAACCCTGGGAAAGGCAGAGGACAGTCCTTAGGAAGAGGTGACTTCTGACCCCCTCCCGTGGCAGCAGAAGCCCAGCTCCAGCTGTGGAAAGGCCATGCCTGGAAGCACGTGCCTCCTAAGACTCCCAGCTCTGTCCCTAGATGTCTCCCTTCCTTGGAGCCACTGCCTGAACTCATCGGACTCGGAGCTGGAAGCCTACCTCCTGGAACACTGCTCTTCCTGTCATTGTCCCTCCAATGGAGAAATGGCAGCTTGAGGTAGCCATAGAGTCTGAGTGCCCCCGGCCTCACACCTCCCACTGACTGTCTGTGAACATAGACAGTTCACTGACATCTCCAGGCCTTAATCTCTTTATCAGCACTGCTTCACAGGGTGGCTGTGAGGATCCAATAAATTGTCACCTGTGAGCACACATTGTACCTTGTTTAGTGATGGCCAACACTCACCCATTCCGCTTTATCTACCACCAGGACAAACTACTTGAGAGTGTTTAAGAGCATGCAGTTTGGAGTCAGACAAATATGGGCAAGTAACTGAACGTTTCTCAGTTTCCACATCTGTAAAATGGGCATAGTACTTGTGCCTACTACAGGGATGTTAGAAGTCATGCCAGATAATGCATGAAAATCAATAGTTAAAATTTTGTTAGGACTTTAAATAAGTTAATATATAATACAACCACCTGTCTTAGGGCCTTGCACCTGTGTGTTAGCTATTATTATTAATACTTTACAACTAAATACAGGTATAAACAGTGAACAAAGACAATGCCTTTAAAGTGCTTTGCTCTGTTTCTAGCACATGGTTTGTTTTCAGTAAATAGAAACTACTAAGTAATGTTAGTTTATTGTTGCTGTTATTATCAGTAATAGGATTGATAGACCCTCTTATTGGATCTAAATTTCCTATCTTTGTTGGACTCAAACCCAGCCTGACTCCTGGAATAACATTCAGGTGTCCTCCCGTTGGGTCAGAACAGAAGTGTCATGTCCCTAAAGGTAAGATCGGTAGCTTGAGAAACAGAAGAAAAGAAAAACTGACGCCCAGGTTCCCATTGCCCACGTGTGCTGTCGCTAAGGTGTCTCTTGGGATCTTGCTACTTAAAGTGTGGCCTGGGGACTGTCAGCATCAGGCATCCCAGGGAGCTAGTGAGAACTGCAGACTCTCAGACACCCCTCTGCAGCTCCTCTGAATCAGAATCTGACTGTTAACAGGTCTCCCATGATTCCCATTCACAGCAGAGTTGAGCAGCAAGCACTGCCTTGGGGCTCAGCAGAATGCTGCTCTTTCCTGCCTGGCCTGGTCCAGGTAACAGGACGGAGCTTTATCTTTGACTCCCCACCACCCCAAAGCTGGCAGAGCTGCTTTCATGGGTATGCAAGGTGTGCAGTCTCCAGGACCCCGTGCTCAGAAAGGTCCTGTGCTTCATTTTTGCTCCGCATTGCTGTCTTGAAATTCGTCATAGTCTGAACCAGGGCCCCAATGTTTTCATCATGCACTGAGTCCTACAAATGAGGTACTCCCGATGCCCAGGACCCTGGGGTCCTCTGGGGCTAGAGTCTAAAATTTGCCTGGCTTTGGCCACCTTCCTTCCCCAAGCCAGATCCCACCCCCCTGTGCCAGTGCCCTAAGCCCTGTTTCTGCCCCTACGTGGACACATCCTGACATATGGATGTGTCCCAGGCTACGTGGAGAATTAGGTGCACTTCAGCAGCACCTGCCACCCTGCCTGACCAGAGGGATTTATCCTCCTGGAGGTAAGGATTGCCAGAACCATGCCTGAATCTCACACATGAGTTATCTCTTATTTAGCATTTAGATGTCCTAGGTGCTCCGCACTATTTTTGACTTGCCTTGTCTCATTAAATCTTCCAATAGCCAGTAGGGTACATATTATTTTTTTCTGTTTGACAGAGAAGGAAACTCAAAAACATTAAAATAACGTGCCAAAAATCGAATAAAAGATCAGAAGCAAAACCAGGATATAAACCTAAGTTTGTCTGAATCCACAGCCTCCGGACTATTCTGCATCACTGCACCTGGTGATCCTGGGCCGTTCCCTCCCAGCAGCCCCACCTGCCCAGGGACCCAGACCCCCACTCACTATGGCCCATCCCCGCCCCATTTCTCTAGAAGCTCCCCCCCCCCCACCCCCAGTGTTAACAGAGGAGACATTTTACAGCAAACATTCACAGAGCTGCTGTGGAAAATTAGCCACAAACTTTGTGTCTTAAGAAAAGAGAAATTTATTCTCTCACAGGTTTGGAGTTCACAAGTTTAAAAACCAGTATCATGGCACTGAATTAAGATGTTGGCAGAGCGTAGTCTCTCTCAGAGACCCAAGGAGAATCGTCTTCCATGTTCTGGCGGCTGCAGCTTCCTTGGCCTGTGGCCACATCACTCCAGTCCCTGGGGCCAGCATCAAGTCTCTGCTCCGATTTTAAATCGTCTTCTCTGTGTGTGTCAAGTCACCCTCTGCTTCCCTCTCATAAGGATCCGTGTGACTGCACTCAGGGCCCACCCGGTAACGCAGGGCAACCGCCCCATCTGAAGATCCTTAACTTAATCCCCTCTGCAACGGCCCCCTTTTTGCCATAGAAGGTAACATTCACAGGTTCCGGAGATTGAGACGTGAATATCTTTGGGGGGATCGTTTTTTTACATAACCAAAGTTGGCAAATATGCTAATAATTGGAGTTCTCAGAAAAAGAAAGACCTCCTGGCCCTGCCCTCGGGAGGCTCCGCCCCTGGCCCTGCCTTCGGAAGGCTCCGCCCCTGGCCCTGCCCTCGGGAGCCCCCGCTCCTGCGCGCCCTCCAAACAATGCAGCTTCCAGGAGAACCAGCTCCAAAGTACTTAGGCCACACTCAGAGGAAGGGGAGGTTTGGGAAGAAAGCAGCAAGGAACCCTAGTGAAGGCCCTAGAGCCAAAGAGCCCAAGGATGGGTCTTCTAAGGAGAAGAATTGAAAGGTAAACTCCTCTGGAATCTTACATTCCCTTCTCACAGGCCTTTTCCAGCTTTGCAGATAAAATATGTGTGAAAATCATAGTATCCGTTAAGAATTCTGCTCTGGGGCCATCATGTGTTCAAGCATTAGCTAATAAACCTCCTTCCTATTACTTTTTGTTGCTCTCACTCTTTATCCCCTCTTATGACTCAGTTGGTAACTTTGTGTCTCTGCTTGCTTATGCCTACATTCTTATTCATCCTTCCATGTCAGGTAAATCACTCGCAGCCACGGAAACTCCGAGGGGCAACGTCCAGTCTCATTCGGAGGATGGAAAGTAAAATAACGGCTTCCTGAAAGAAGGTGGAAAGACAAGACTTGAAAACAGATGCCCTTAGATAAGGTGAGATGTCTCAGGACAAGAACTCAGCTTGGACCGGAGTCTGTATAGGTTGGGGCTCACCTGGTCAGCCACACCCGTGTACTGCATCTGTCACCAGGGACGTTAAAACTCGGCCTTTTATGGACCACAAGAAAAAGAGCTGAGAATAAGTGAGGCAAACAGTGGATGAACGGAGTTGTTTGTATATGTTCACACATCCAAAAATGGTGCCGGCAATAACCCTGTGCAGGTGCCAGGTAAGGATTTCACTACCAGCCCCTCCCTGTGAGACGCTGGTGCTGCCGTAAACCAGGAGGCTGGGGCAAGATCTCCTCCAACAGCATCTGAGTCTGTTGCTCCATCTGCTCCGTGTTCGTTCTGGGCTGGGACAGCCTCATCTTCCCTATCCCAGCACCAGGGTAGACATACCTACTGCTCACATGTCTTTCTTCAAAGAGCAGACATTGCCAGGCGTGCTTCTATTTTTGTAGCTAATCTGACCCTATTTGCTTCTGCACTAATCTATGCAGCAGCTTCAACTTGCCCCTAATTAGAATGTGTGTCTGTGTCAGTCAGGGTTGGACCTGTGAAGCAAAACAAGTAGATCTCTAGAAAAAGAGATTGGGATATCAAGGAATGGCTTGCAGGGAGCTGACCCACGCATCGTGGGAATGGATTAAAAATGGCCCCTGTACAGATGTCTGTGCATCCGATACTGGAGCTTGAAGGCCGTAGGAAAGTCAGGAAGCAAAGATCACCAGCGGGCTGGACCCCCACAGGCACAAGCAGGGGCCCCACAAGGACAGCCTGGAAGCTGTGTATTCTTGTTGCCCCTGACCTTGGTGGAGTGGAAGCCATGTCGAGGCTGGGCTCCTCATCACTTAGCTAAACTCACGCATCTGGCCCAGCTGCTGCTTCATGCAAGGAGCTGAGTCAGCACATTAGCTACAGAGCCAGGCTCTGCCTCCCTTTTACCCTCCAAAATCTCAAGGGAATCTCCCTTGTGACACACCCCAACAGGAAGCACACAAGCAAGGGAATTCTTTTACATGAACAAAGCCGAAATGCCACGTTACAAAGCCATCGGTGCGGTAAGTCAGACTCCCCTGGAGACAGACTCTGAGAGGGAGGTGGAAATCCGGAGGCTGAGGTTTTTCAGGGATATTCTCTGAGTAAGAAAAGCGGGATGGGGCCAAGGGAGAAGCTGAACTGAGAGGCAGTCACAACAGGGACCCATTCCCCATGGAGCTCTGCGGCCAGGCTGGCCTTCAGGGTTGTCTGGAATCAGGCAAGGCTGCCTCCAGAAGAGCACAGGGCCTGCGTGCAGCAGTGAGGAGGTGGGGGGCAGTTTCAGGGGGGTCTAGACTGTGAGCCATCAGCAACCTTCACTCCTGGCACCTGGGGGAACGAGTGCCCGGGTCCCAAAGGGGCCTCTGGACAGGCCCCACCATGGCCAGTAAACCTGCTTCACTAAATGCCTTGCCTGTGAGGAGAGCATCTCTGCCGGAGGAAGAGATTTTAGATGGGATGACAGAGCTGTGTGTGCTGGTAGGAGTGGGGGGGATTCTCCCTATTGCTTGAAGGGCTGCTCTCTCCCTATTGCTTGAAGCAGTCTCTAGTGACTGCTTCCTTGTCCTCCACTTCCAAATCTCTTCCCAGCTCCAGGGGCAGGCGGTGGAACTTTGCAGCGCTTCCCCGGGACTTTCCGTGGTACCACTCTGCACCTGCTACTTTGCAATGGTTACATGGGTGTCCCCCATACTCGGGCTTCCCTGGGAAAACCCGGGTTCCGGGGAATGTGGAATTCTAGGACACACTATGAATTTCCTGCAAAGTGAGCTTGGAAATCCAGGCATGAGACTTTGTCTCCAGAAAGGCTGCTGAGAACCCATTCCCTTTACTCTGCTGAGGGTGGGCTCTGGCGCCATCCTCAATGTCATTTTCCTTGTGCCATTGCAGGGTCCATGAGTGGCAGGAAAGACAAGGCTGCCATTTTGTTTTTTCCCAAGAGGCATCAAACCACTGCCTTACACACGGCTATTCTTAAATATCTTCCAAGTAAAATTGTCCTTAAAATTTAAGTGCCATACTTACACAAAAGTGTGGACGAATGCAGAAAATAAGCACATCCTTCCAGTGTCTTCCATCTCAGTGGCAGGCCCCTCTCCATCTTGTGGTACAAGCCAGAATCTGAGGCGTCCCCTTGATACCACTCTCTTCTGCAGCCCCCTCTTCACCAACCACTGTCAAGAGCTTTCCCAGGCCCCTTCCCACTTCCCTCTTTCTTCACTGGCCCCTCCCTCAAGCTGCCAGCACCCCTTCTCTGGGACCCTCTGGGACCCCTGACTTTGTCTCCTCATATGTACTCCTGCCCCTTCAATCTGATCTCCATTCTGGACACGGAATAGTCTTTTTTTTTTAATGCTTATTTATTTTTGAGAGAGAGAGCATGAGCAGGGGAGGGGCACAAAGAGAGGGGGACAAAAGATCCAAAGTGAGCTCTGTGCTGACAGCGGAGAGCCTGAAGTGGGGCTAGACTCACGAACTGCAAGATCATGACCTGAGTTGAAGTCAGACTGTCAACCGGGGTTGCAATCCGGGTGCCCCACATAGAATGGTCTTTTAAAAATATAGTTCTGGGGCACCTGGGTGGCTCAGTTGGTTGAGCGTCTGACTTCGGCCCAGGTCATGATCTGGCAGTTCATGAGTTCGAGCCCCGGGTCAGGCTCTGTGCTGACAGCATGGAGCCTGAAGCCTGCTTCAGATTCTGTATCTCCCCCTCTCTCGGCCTCTCTCCCATTCACACTCTGTCTCTCAAAAATGAATAAACGTTAAAAAAAAATGCTTTAAAAATACAGTTCTGATCATGTGTTTTCTGTCCTTCAGTTTATTCAGTGTCTTCTGACCTATTGTGTTCCAGATAAGAATACAATTCCTAATATGGCTCCCAAGGCCCTACAAGGCCTCGGGTCTTAGCCTGCTCCAGGCTGTGCCTCACTCACTGTGCTGCAGCCAGGGCTGGCCTCTCTACCGGGTCTCCCCCAGGGACCTCCCCTGTTCTTCCCCCACCTGCTAATGTCTGCTGTGGTCAGTGGTTCCACACACAGGACCTGTACTCAGACGCTCAGGATTCCAATCTCCAGCTCCAGCACCTTTTTTTTTTTTTTAAACCTGTGTAGCTTTGGGCAACTTACTAAAGCTCTCCACACCTCAGTCTCCTCATCTGTAAAATGGGGTGCACTCCAGTGCTGCAGGAGTACATGAGGCACTGTGTGTAGACCACAGTACCAGGCACATTGTGAGTGTTTGGAAATGTTAGTGACCATCCTAATGCATCCTGCAGGCCACAGCCCAGGTGTCCCTCTTCACGGCAGGTGGCCCCTGCTGCCCCCACACCCCACCAGGGCCAGAGCCCTCCCATGCTCCTGTGGTCCCTGCCCCTTCCTTCCTTTTGCAGCATGTACACAAGGTGCTCAGGCCACAAGCCCCCTCAGGGCAGAGACACGGCCTGATTGCTCACCATTATATCCCCAAAGAGCCTAGCACCATATATCCCCAAAGAGCCTGGCACCAACGTTTCTCAAAATAAACGTTCCCTTCTGGTGCATCCAAGAGAGTGTGGGTATAGGATGTGATCTGGGCTCTCTGTCACCATACAAGGAGTGGGACTGGGAGGCAGGAGGCCTGTTCCAGGACGCCTTCTAGGGCTGACGTCTGTGAGTGGTCTGCCCAGGTCTAGTGAGTGTGAGCAGAGGCGCCATATCGGCCCCATTTGGTGCCTCGCCTCGACCCCGCAGGCTTCATTCAGAGTGAGGCCCACAGCCCTGCTTCGGAGGCTTAGCCATAGAAGACAGCCCTTCCCACCAACATTAACTTGCCCATATGGCCAGCCTGGCTTCACAGGGGTGTTGTTTTGATTTCCATTTCTTTATTAGAGAACAAGGCCACCTAACACAAACACTTGTCTGAGTCTGAAACAGAAAAGGGCAGGAGGGATATCATGGAAAAAGTCCGTATTATGGATGGGGAGGCCTGAATGCAAGCCTACATTGCCCTTCTCTGAGTAATAGCGCACTAATCATTTTCCCTCCCTCATTTGTTTTACTCATTTGTTTTTTTTTTTTTTTTAAAGTTTATTCATTTGTTTTGAGAGAGAAAGGGAGAAAGAGAGAGAACACAAGCGGGAGAGGAGCAGAAAGAGAGGGAGAGAGAAAGAATCCCAAGAGGGCTTGGCGTGCTATCAGTGTGGAGCCCAACATGGGACTCAAACTTGTGAACCCTGAGATCATGACCTGAGCTGAAATCGAGAGTGGGACGCTCAAGCAACTGAGCCCCCCCAAGCACCCCTGTTTTACCCATTTGTGAAATGAAAGAGATGGATGTCTGAGCTCCAGCAAGGGTGTGCCAGCCTCTCCCTCGGTCTCGGAGAACCTACCTGCCACACGCTGATGTCAGTTCTAGGTAACAGGGGGCCCTACTGGACACAGAGTCCTGATTGGGCTAAGGGTGGACACCCCGCCAGGCCCGTCTTAGGCCACGAGGACGGAATCAGCCACCTGGTGATGGGCACTGTAACTGTAGGTTAGGAAAAGCCAGACCCGTGCTGCCCTGATGCGGGGCAGGGCTGAATTTTGTAGCTGCATTTTGGGAGTACACCTGTGAGCCTTGGAGAACGAACTGGTTTACAGAGACAAAAGTGGAACAGACAGAGGCACATGGCCCCAGACAGAGATAGAGAGGAGTCTCTGATGAATTTCGTCCCTGTAAAGCCCAGCTGTAATTCCTCTGGGGCGTGCCTGGGGACACCCCTGTAGCCCCTCCTTTAAGTGGGGTTCAGACTGTTTCTATTCTATTGTTGATAAAGATGTCTTCTCATATTGGATGTCAGTTAAACACCTCAACACATACGACTGCCTTACTCATGACAGCTCTCTACTGTCCAAAGACCTCTGACTTCACTTACCCTGTTTTAAAGCCCACTAGACCAGGGAGATCAGTGCTATAGGAAGGGCTTTCATTGCCCAGCTGAGGAAACCAAGACCCAGAGTGGGTGACGGTCAAGGTGAAGGCAGAGCTCTGCCTTCAGAGCATATCTGGAAGTGCCATCGGAGGACCCTCTGTCGCCCGTGGCATCAGCCCGCTCTAGGCCAAGGCTGTTATGAACTCAGTCTGTTTGCAGAACTCTGCTGTGGAACAGCGTATGTCCCTGGTCTGTTATGTGTTCTAAAAAGTAACAAGGGGGGCGCCTGGGTGGCGCAGTCGGTTAAGCGTCCGACTTCAGCCAGGTCACGATCTCGCGGTCCAGGAGTTCGAGCCCCGTGTCAGGCTCTGGGCTGATGGCTCGGAGCCTGGAGCCTGTTTCCGATTCTGTGTCTCCCTCTCTCTCTGCCCCTCCCCCGTTCATGCTCTGTCTCTCTCTGTCCCAAAAATAAATAAAAACGTTTAAAAAAAAATTAAAAAATAAAAAAATAAAAAAAAATAAAAAGTAACAAGGGCTAGACCATGGGGACGCTAGAGCTGGGGACATAGATGCAAGGCGCAGACCCCAGGCAAAGCTGTGGAGACGCCTCTACAGTGAAACAGGAGTAGCCACTGGCCCGGAGAGCACAGCCAAGCTCCTAGGCATGGCATGAGTGTGCGGGAGTGGGGTGAACACCACAGACGAGAATACCCCCTTCCTAAAGCGGGAATAGGGATCTGAGTGGCCAGGAGACATTTGTAGGCGTCCAGCCTGTGACTTCAGCCTCTGGGCACTGGCCACCAGCTGCCAGACATCCCCTGGGCCATGAGCAGTGGGAGAGGCGACACAGTTGGGAAATCCCCAGAGTGTCTCTGCAAAAATCAAAGAACCTGGAGAAGAGGCCGAGGAAATTTTCTGATCATTATTCAAAGCTCTTTTTGTCCTGTTAAATACTTCGGGAGCTTCAGGAGAAAAATCAAAGATACGGTTTTCTAAAGATGCCATCCCTGTGAGCAAAAGTCACGTATTTTGAGCAGGTGTTGGCACTGCAATAATACATTGTTTTGAGTCCGAGTTCTCTCCGTAGCCTCACTCGCGGGCACAGGCGTGGCACGAAGCCGGCTCCTTATAGAAAGAACCCGAGGGCTTGCTCGGAGCCCGGGCCAGGTTGGACTGTAAGCACTCTCATACCCCATTTCACAGATGAAGAACGGAGGCGTCGGAATCCCAGGTCTCACAGCTGCGACGAGGTGGAAGCAGTGTTTGCCTCCAGGCAGCCTGGCTCCAAACCTCTGACGTAATCTTTGGGAGTATATTTGATGCTCCTTGTCCTCATGTTTGGACAGGACCGGTTCTGGTGGGCAGGATGGCAGGGGCCTGTGTATGGAGCCCATCAATACCAGCTGGGCCAAGGCTTTCAGTTTGCCGGCCCTTGCTGGTGACGATGTTTTCACCAGGGTCTGAACCTGTTTTTTAGCTGCACTGTCTATGAAGTAGAGTCTTTGGAAGAACAAAGGACAGAGTCAGGGAAACCAGGGTCTGTATCTTGGGCAACACTCTTTCCTTCTCTGAGCTTCATGTCCTCTACCAAAAAAAAAAAAAAAAAAAACACCACAGGTAGATGAGATGGCCTTGCATCTCCTCTCACATGCTCTTATTTCCAGATGATTTTCACATGTCATCTGAATTCTACCCACAGAGGAGAAGCTTATTTAAGCGTCAGGTTAAATAATTCAGCAGCTGGCACATGGTCTGCCCTCAGTAAATGTCCCAGAGTAATTTAAGGGATGCCTTAGGCATCTGGACTTCCCATCATATCTGTGTCTATCCCCGTAATTTCCTAACCCTTGATGAGCCATGTGAGTTGTCATAAAGCCTGCGGTTTATGAAAAAGATTTCAGGGCTCAAATCCCAATCAGGGGGCATGAAATCCCTGAGAGGAAGAGTCCAGAATGTCATTGAAGCTGACAAAGAGACAGCATAAAAGAAAACAGGGCCAATCTCACTCATGAATATAGATGTGAAAATTCTAGACAAAATGCCAGCAAATTGAATTCAACAGTATATTAAAAGAATAATTTAGCACAACCAAGTAGGGTTTACCCGAAGAATGCAAACCTGTTTTAATATTAGTAAATCTGTTTATAGAACACATCAAAGGGCCAAATAAGACAAACCATATGATTATCTCACTAGGAGCAGGAAAATCATTTATGAAAATTCAACATCAATTCCCAAAGGGGACATTCTCTAAAATACCAGGAATAGATGGGACAAGTGGACATTTGTTGGGATGGGGGTGGTTAGTGGACTGGCACTCCACATCTGAACCCTCTCCCTATGTTTGGGAAATTTCTCACTTTCTGGATTTGGGTGAGAGACAGAGCTATCTCCGAGTATGAAAATGGAGAAAATGCCAGACGCTCACTCTTCCAGGCGCTGGCCCCACCCCTGCAGCAACAGTGAGGCACTCGGCCTACACTCAGATGATGGAGCAAAGAAAAGAGGCAGCAGAGAGTTTTTTATTTTTAATTTGGTTTCATTAAATGCAGAGGATTTTGTATGATGGCTCCAGTAACAGCAGTAACATGGGTTTGCAGGGACAGCAGTGCAGTTGCTGTATCTGGGCTCCAGGGGCCAACAGTGCTGTGGCGTCTCAAGCTGTGGCATCTCACATCGAAGATGGCCATGGCCACACCTGTCTTCTGGGGCATCTGGGCCATGGTGACCACTGCCCAGGTTCCATCCGTTCTTGACCTTGTGGTGATTCTCTGAGCTATCCAGGGTCCCATCAAAATTTCTTCTCCACTGAAATCCTCCAGCATCAGTTTCTGTTATGAACAGCTAAGAAATCTTAGTGATGCAGAAGGCTAGTTCCTTAACCTAACAAAGAATATGTCTCTGGTTTTCAAACTTGTTGCCAAAATAATACATAATGGCATCGCTATTAAAACAAAGAGTAAAACAAAGATTGTACCTAATGCTAGCATTTATTTATTTATTTTTTGGCCTATGCATCCATATCTCCTCTAAAAGTCAGATTTGTTGGGGTGCCTGGGTGGCTTGGTCAGTTGAGCACCTGACTCTTGATTTCAGCTCAGTTCTATGATTCCATAGTCACGGGATCAAGTCTTGCATCAGGCTCTGTGCTGAGCATGGAGCCTGCTTGAGATCCTCTCTCTCTGTCCCTCTGCTCTTTCCCCTATGTATGCTCTCTCTGTCTCTAAAACAAAAATATTAATAAATAAATAAATAAATAAAAGTCAGATTTGTTGGGATTTAGTTTGCATATGCTAAAATGTACCTCTTTAAAATTTACAATTTGATGACTATTAGCAAATCTATATAGTTACTTAAGCACCACAACATTCAATGTATAAACTATGTCCATCACCCCAAAAGCTTCCCTTAAGCTCATTTGGAGTTAATTCTCTCCCTAACCCCAACCCTGGCAACCATTTTTCTGATCTGTGTCTGTAGGGTGGCCTCTTCCAGAATGTCATATGGCGAAATCATATGGTGGCCTGCTCCTTTCACTTAGCGTTCGACTTCTGCAATCCATCCACGTGGCTGCCCGAGCACTATTCCACTGTATGCGTGTGCCAGAAGTTGTTTCACAGTCCAACGGTTGATAGACATGGGGATGTTTTCAGCTTCAGACTATCAGGCAGGAAGCTTCTATGAGCACTTGCGTAAAGGTTTTTGTATGAACATATGTTTATTTTTATTGGGTAAATATCTAGGAGTAGGAACGTTGGGTCATAATTAGTCAATATTGAACTCCAGAGAAACTACCAAGCTGTTTTCCAAAGTGCCGTCCTGTTTTGCATTCCCACCAATACCACATGAGAGTCCCGTGCTCTGTACCCTTCTGCACTAACACTCGATATGATCAGCCTTTTCATTTGAGCTGACTAGTAGATGTAGTCTCTTGGTTTGGTTTTAATTTTTATTTCTCTGATAACGGATAAGGCTGCGCATCTTTTCATGTGTCTATTTGCCACCAAAATATCTTTGTTTGGTGAAGGGTCTGTTCAAACTCTTCATCTAGTTATTTTTTTCTACAGCTGTTTATCTTATTATTATTGGGCTGTGAGGGTTTTTTATGTACTCTGGATACAAATTCTCTATCAGATTTGTGTTTCGCAATATTTTCTTCCCGTTGGTGGCTTATCTTTTCATTTTCTGAAGAATGTCTTGCAAAAAGCGAAAGTTTTGATTTTGATGAAGTCTAATTTGCCACTTTTTCTTTTACGATTCATGCTTTTTTGTGTGTCCTAAAAAATCATTGCCTAGCCCAAAGACACGAATATTATTTTTCCTGTGCTTTCTTCTTAAGAGCTAAAACTCTATATTTGAGCCTAAGATTCGTCTTGAGTTAGCTTTTATAGGAATGTGTGAGAAAAGGGTCAATGTTCATGTTTTACATATGAATGCAAACATTTTCCAGAATACCATTATCATGTAACATTGTATCATGATATCATGTATCATGTAACAACTAGAAGTTCTGGTTGGCATAGTAAGATACCAAACATCAGTATGAGGTAAATTATTGGAAAGGAGGAGGAAAAACATTATTTACACTCAGTATGATTTCATACCCCAAAGAACTCAAGAGAATCTATTGAAAACACATGGAATTAGCAAGGAGAATTCAGTAAAATAATTCATTGCAGAATAAACATGCAAAAATCAACAACTTTTCTATATAACAAGAGTAATCATTTAAAGGCTATAATAGAAAAGTAAAGAATCCTGTTTGTAATAGCAATAAAAGCAATAAATGCCCACAAATAATCTTCACAAAGAAAGTGCAGGACCAACAGAATGAACCTCAGAAAGCTTTATTGAAAAAAAGATAACTAAATATAGATGTGTCAATCTCTTAGATGGAAAACCTCAATAGTATAAAGATGTTCATTTTCCCAAAGGAATCTGTAATATTGGAGGGTTTGGGGGAACATGACAAAATGATTCTTCTAAAATTTATCTGGAAGAGTGAACAGGAAGAGCAGTTGAACAAAAAAATGTGTTGAAGAGCAGTGAGGAAGGCCTGCCTTACCAGGTGGGAGGATATTTAATAAAGATATCATAATTAAAATATTGTGGCAAGGGCTCCAAATCAAATAAGTGATAGAGCATGTGCTAGAATAGGATAAATGAGTCTAAACAGAACCTGATATATATTAAAACGTCATGTATGATAACATCATTAATCAGCTGGAATCACGATGTGTTGCAGGATAGCAAGAATGGAAGAAAAGAGACGAGTTCAGAGGCTATGGGGATAGTTGAGGAGAAATGTGATGGAAGACAAGTTTGTTGGGCTGCTAAGCCAGAGCTGCTCCATAAGTTGTCAGGCAAGCCAGAACCCCCTCTGGGGAGCAGGGCATTGCAGGCTGGTCGGCAGGTATACAGAGGGAGTCAGACACCTCCAGCTCCCTCTAGTGACAAAACTTAACATCATGTCAGCTGGCAAAGGCAACAGATGTAAAAGACCCTTATCCACTTCTATAGATCAGGCAACGAACGGTGAACTTGGACTGAGAGGTAACATATTGATAACCAACAGGATGTAAATACCAAACTATGTTTTTTCAAATACAGTTAGGGTCTCAGCTCTGGACACGGTTGCTAACATCCCAATGGCCAAAGCAAGTCACCTACCGGAGTCCAATATCAATGAGGTGTATGGGGAGTATATTCTACGGAGAGAGGGGGAGGGGAGTGAATATCCAATAATAATAATAACAATATTCCGAACGATTATAGTGGTAGTACTAGTAGGATTGTCCTGAGGGACTGAAAAGGAAGGTAAAGAAGTGGGATGGTTTTCAGATTTCAGAGATGTGAGCAGTTGGTGGCTGGTGATGCTACTTACTACTGTAGGGAGGACCAGAAGATAAACAGGTTTGCTGGGTAAAATCAAGAGTTTTGTTTGAGATTTGTCAAACACTGACATCTAAGACCAGATGTCACATGGGAGTCTAGAGCTCAAGAGAAAGATCACATGGAGAGATATATGCATGATAACCACTGGCTTATAGAAAGTGCTTCATGCTGTGGATCTGCTCAGGGTCACCGAGGAAAAGAGTGTAGCCAGAGCAAAGGAACTGTTCAGGGATGGAGCCCTGGGCACTGCAATATTTTTTAACAGGTAGGGAGAAGGATTCTGTAGGGGGACTGCAAAGGCGTTGCTGGCCTTGTGGAAGAAAACCAGGAGGGTACGGTGTCACAGGAGCTAAGAGACCAGGGTGTTTCGAGAAGGAGGGGATGCCAAATGTTACCAGGGATTTGAATGCAGTGAAGATTGTTGGTGACCTTGACATGAGCTGGGTAGGGGACCAACTCCATGAAGGAGCAATTTACTAGGCGTCGGAGCTAAGAAGATGAATAAGATACGTTTCTTGACCTTTAGGAAATCGTAGCCTGGTGGAAAAGGGAGACATGCAAATAAATCATTGCAATACAGTGTGATAAATCTTATAATAGAATAACATTTTCTTAACACGTGTTCCACTGAACACTATTTGAGGGAGATGTTAATCAGTGCTCTAAAACCGGAGTGTTGCAAGACCAAATAAGCTTGGGAAATGCTGCAGACTGAACCCTGTCTCTGGCTGCAGAGCCTACTGCCAGCCTTTTAGCGCTATGCCCAGGGCTTAGGAGACCAATGTATTGCACCTTGGGGTTCTCTCTGTACACCCAGGTCTTGTCTGGTACCCCAAGAATTAAGGAGAAACAATGCCAGCTCCACAGTAGAAACAGCTGCTGGCGGGAGGGAAACAGACCCAGGAGGAACAGCTTCTGACAGGGTGACCTGAGAGCGGATTCGATCCTAGCAGGACTGTCAAAGGAGGATTTCCCTGCCGGGCAGCAGGGGCAACTGTCTCAGGACCCCCTCCCCCCGGTGGCTTTGTCCCACAGGACCCAGTGTCTGAGACCTCCCAGCTGAGCCAGTGGGCCTGCAAACCCAGGGCAACCACTCACACTTTGCAGCAGAGTTGAGAGGTCTGGCTTCTAATTAAGTTGACAGTTTCCCTAGAGGTAGAAAAATTAGAGAAAATTAAATCACCAGTCAGCTCCTCAGCAGTTTTGGTCTTCAATTTTTCCCTGACAACTAAAGCCATGGAGGCAGCAGAGACCCTATTAATACTTGGTTGCACAGAACACATGCCGCTGAACAAAAATCATCTCATTAGTCTACGGTTCTGGGATTTCCAGGTGCTTTCTGAAGTACCCTATATCCTGGGGAGGTAGGGACAGAGGCAGCGGGGTTCTGGGAGGTTGGAAGGCACATGTCATGATGTCCAGAGGACAGGGCGGCTTGGGCATGGCAGAAGCAGGTGCCAGTACCCGACGGGTGTGAGTCCAGACAGCAGAAGGTGCTTCGGTAATATGGTTCTGAGTGATGGCTCAGTCACAGCCTGGCCTCAACCACTTTCTGGGGGTAAAGCAAGGGACAGCCAACCCAGGGAGAGAGTAAGATGGGGAGAATTCAGGGTGAGGAAATGGAGTTCAGTGCAGGGAAACTGAGGCAGAAATCAAATCCAGACCTGTAGACTGAGGTAATATGGTAAGGGTAGGAATGTGATAATAGTTTTGTTTTGTTTTGTTTTGTTTTGTTTTGTTTTGTTTTGTTTTCCTCAGCAACCCAACCCTGAAAAAATTGTCAAGTAACCCCACATCCTGTTCAGGGTGGGAGAACTGCGGTCTTCCCTCAGAGCTTCTCTAGTTCTAGCTGTGGGGAAGTGAGGACCACCAGGGCATAGAGCTAAAGTACCTTGGATATAAGGAGGCCATAGGGGCAATACCCCACCTCCTCATTGCTCTTCTTGAATTCTCGACAACCCCTCTTGAACACAGGGTCTTTGGTTTAAAGGGTTGCGTGAGTCACCTTTTTAAGAAGTCAAGCAAAAAAGAGTCTTCCTATTGGAGCTGTTTTCATTGCAAAGAATCAAGTGCCACTGTGGCTTAAGAACAGAGATGCAGTTTATTGCAGTGACACAGAGGGACGTTAGACTAAAGAGACAGGGTAGAAAGCACAGCCAGACCCCCACAGGGCCCAGGCCTGAGGACATCTCAGTCTCTGTCAGGTCATATGATCTCTCTAATTCTGTTTCCATTCAATTCTTCTATTGATCAACCATCTTCCTCTGCTTACACACACTGTGCTTGCCCTCCACTGCCGTGTGCATCAATCAGCCATCAATCCTGATTCTAGATGACTTTTAGTTTAAACAGCCCTCTGTCAATTGGCCACTGTTCCTGTGCAATCTCATCCAGATTCTCTAGAAGTCAATGAGTCACTGGCTGGCAATGGTAAGTCAATGGGTCATTACCCAATAGGTCACCAACCAGAAAATAGATCAGCTATTCACCAACTATTTATTGCCAAGGAAGGTGGAATCACATAATACTTGCATTATCCCTGCCAGGGACTGTGAGCAGGGTGGATATTGAAGCCCAAATGTATAGAGTTGTGTAGATGATTACAAGAAATTCAGATTTATTAAAAGAATATACAAAGCAGGTATGGTAGCTGAACAATGGCCCCCCAAAGATCTCCACGTCCTAATCCTGTGAATGTTACCTTCTATGGCAAAAGGGACTTTGCAGATGTGATGAAGAATCTTGAGATGGGAAGATCGTGCTGGGTTATCCAGGTGGGCCAAATGGCATCACAAGAGTCTTTATAAAAGGGAGTCAGAAGGGTAGAAAACACAGTAGGAGGAGATGTGACACAGAAACAAGAGATTGGAGTGATTCAAGGAAGGGTCACAAGCTGAAGAGTGCAAATGGCCTCAGCTAAAAAAGGTAAGGATCTAAATTCTCTACTGAAGCCTCCAGAAAGAACATTTTGATTTTAGACTTCTAACCCCCAAAACCCATATTTGTGTTGTTTTAAGCCACTAATTTTGTGCTAATTAGTTACAGCAGCAACAGGAAACTAACACAGCCTGGAATCATGGGACGTCCTCCTTCCTCACCCTGTGTGGACCTGGGACCGGCACTTCTGGTAGACAGCCAGAACTGCAGCTCATTGTCACCCAGCATGTAACTTGAGTTCAAGCAAACTCCACTCCCTTGTGTGTATCTTGCATTTATACTCTTTCCATAAGTGAAGGTTTGATTGAGTTGGTTCATCACTATCCAACAGGCAGGATTCCTATTGCACAGTCATGCTAATGGCTCACACCTGGGGGTGTGGCTTCCCTCTTGTCCAATCAGCTGTGTCCAGGGCAACAAGACTGCTGTCAATCAACTCAAAGTGAGGAAAATGTTACTGAGGAAAGAATGGGTCTGGGTTATTTGTGGGAGTCACTTGAGGACACCTCCCAGGTGACACAGAAGTTTAGAAAGCAATCTTGAGGTTTTAAGAGAAGAAAGGCCCTTTCTGACCTCTTTACACAAACTTTAATATGGCAGCTTGAATTGTCAGAAGCTTTAGAGCTACAGACCTGGGGCTCCTTTCTATGGGGTCCTTTGATCCCGGCCCACCGTCCCCTAATGCCAGCTCTGATGGTAGTCCTCTGCAGGTCAAAGGTGACCATTCCTCCTGCATCACCCACCTTGACCTTGGCCCTGCAGATTGGTTTGAAGGAGGGCACAGTCTCACTGCTTGCCCAGAAGCAGTATTTTTAGGAGTTTAAAGAGAAGAAAAATCTGTTGAAGGCAATTTCAGGTTCTAGGCTTTATAAAAAGAGATGCAGTGGAAATCTGGAAATCAGGATGGCTTAAGAAGTCAAAGACGTTTGAATTACTGCCTTTGGGACTGGAAGAAACCCAAACAATTAGAGGTGCAAAGGCACAGGATTCACGGCTTGATAGGTGTTGATATATCCCTCAAAACAGGTCTCCAGGCCCACTGGAGCCTGACCTCATTTAAAACTGCTGGAAAAATGCATGTAATAAGCTCAGTCTGAAGGCTCCCTGACAATTCAGTTTGGATCAAGGCTCTTTCCTATAAGGGTTTGTTGTATTTATTACCATTATTTTTTAGTTATTTATGTTTTCCTGTTATAATATGCTACCTTTTAAAAAACAATTAAGAATCTCAGACCAGACTATCTAGAAATAAACTGGTGCTTTTCTATGGTGTTTGTTAAAAGGCAAGGATTTTGTTTTTTACTCATTATTCCGTCTTGTTATGGATTTTCAATGACTTGTCTCAAAATTGTTCTATCACCTTAACCTGAATCCTCAATTAAGTTTCCCAGTCACTACTATTAAATAAAAAGTTTTAAAGTATTTTAATTTAGGGGCACATTGGTGACTCAGTCCGTTAAACATCTGACTCTTGATTTCAGCTCAAGCCATGATCTCAGGGTATAGTTCATGAGATCGAGCCCCACACTGGGCTCCTGACAGCATGAGGCCTGCTTGGGATTCTCTCTCTCTCCCTATCTTTCTCTGCCCCTCCCCCACTCACACACACACATACTCTCTCTCTCTCTCTCTCTCTCAAAATAAATATTTTTTTAAATAAATTTTTGGGGCGCCTGGGTGGCTCAGTTAGGCATCCGACTTCGGCTCAGGTCATGCTCTCATGGTTTGTGAGTTTGAGCCTTGTGTTGGAGGTCTGTGCTGACAGCTTGCAGCCTGGAGCCTACTTCAGATTCTGTGTCTCATTCTCTCTCCGCCCCTTCCCCACTTGTGCTCTGTCTCTCAAAAATAAATAAATGTAAAAAAATTTTTTTTTAATAAAAAATAAATTTTTTAAAAAGTGTTTTAATTTAAATCTTACTTTAAAGGATCATACCTTCCCTTATGATTCCCTTAATAAAGACTAAAAGGGGTGCCTGGGTGGCTCAGTTGGTCAAGCATTTGACCTCAGCTCAGGTCATGATCTCACATTTTGTGAATTCAAGCCCTGTGTTGGGCTCTGTGTTGACAACTCAGGGCCTGGAGCCTGCTTTGGATTCTGTGTCTCCCTCTCTCTCTCTGACCCTCCCCTGCTCACATTCTGTCTCTCTCTCTCAAAAAAAAAAAAAAAAAAGATTAACTAAAACATGTATTTTTAAATGTACATTTATATAATAGATATATCTACCTAAGAAGGCAAAGTTTATCTGCCATATCCTACCTTTTTTGTCAGAAAAAAAAAAAAAAAAGATAATGTGGTTTCTAGCTTCAGAATGTGCAGCCCCTCACAGAGGGTCCCTTGAGGCAGGGTCATGGCCGATTTCATCTCATTTGCACCTAGCTCCATGGGCTACGTCCTCCTTCCTGGAGGGTCTGACCGCCTCATGATGCCCAAGATCCACTATGAAGATCCCGGGAGGGTATGGGGAGAGCAATAGAAAGTCTACAGAAGATTGGGCAGGAAAAGGGCCTTAGCCACAGGGCTGCGGTGGAGACAGCGTTGGGCTCCCTGGCACCTCTAGCTCTCCCATCTCCGTGGAGATCAGTTTTCTGCCCCTTATTTGAGCCCAGCCCCAGGCCTACACTCCTGCCAACAGCATCTTGGAGGCAAGCTGGATAAACCCCTAGGCTGCCACAAGGTCTGGAAGCTGTGTGCCCTGTGGCTAGCACATGGGGAATAACCAGGTGTGGTTTGAAAATCACAGTGTCTCCATCTCACATCAGGCCCTGACCCTCCAGCTGAGGCTGCTCTGTGATGTCAGCACGTCCAGCCTAGGAATGGGATACCGACTGGAGGTGCCAGCTGCTGACCTGGTCGTCTAGCCCTTTGTTAGGCCTGGATACGTCATGCCCACAGAGACGGGTCAGGAGAACTGGGGACCATTCCCAGGGGCCCTCAGAGGCTTTGTTGGGACCCTAGATCATCTGGTGAACTGTCAGGCCTACAAAGGGCTTGGGTGGTAACTTGGAGTAAACAGCTCATCGCAGTTTAAATTGTGCCCACTTGCCTGCCTTCCCAAGTGTATCTGCTTCAAGAATCAAAAGAATAGAGCACTAATGGTGGAAGTTAAGCAACGTTAAGAGGGGCCGTGGATGGAGAGCCCTGCCCATTTCCCCTTAAATGAGAAGCCATCTGGTCCTGCCCCAGTGCTCCCACGGGCACCTGGAACCCAGGGATGGGTGGCTCGGTGTCTGGCTGGAGGACCTTTTGCCTTTAGGCACCTTCTAGCACAGGGATCCAGGAACTCCACTGTCCGCTGGGGTCTCAGGGCCCTGTCCTACCTCCACACTTGTAGCCGTCGCAGAGCTCTGTGTGCTATTTTAAAAATTCTAAAGCGCCTCATGCAATTTGCACATGCTTTTCTCAGTCACCTCCTCTCCAAACTAAATGAAGCTACAAGCTTCAATTTATATCAACTCAATATTTATACCAACTGTGATGATCTCTTATGGATCAGAAGCTCTGATTGGCAGACACATATGGTTTTGGTGAATAAATCTGTGAAAACAAATTTATTATTATCTGCAAGGGAAGAGTGTATGGTAGATAAAACTTTCCAAAGCACGGAGCCTGAAGGGGAAAATGACACGAGAGGCATCCATGGTGATGAAGGCTGGGAGCACCGAAATAAGAACACCAGGGGCAGGGGCGGTAGCTCCAGAAAAGCTGTTGGATTGGATTCAGTCTGTTAAAGTGAAAATCCAGGCATCATAATAGAAAGAGGGTAGGATACAGAAGAGAACTCTGGGCCGTTGCCTTGCTACGTGACCTTAAGCAGGTCTCTTTCCTCGCTGGGTCTGTTTTCACACATGGGCAGTGAAGAGGTTGGACTCACCTGGTTCCCCCTTCCAGGGCCAGGGCCCAGCCTGGGGAAAGGGGGTTGGGGGATATGATGGCACTTCAAGGCTGTGTGACCTTGAACAAACCGCTATACCTCTCTGAATCTCCAGTTCCCATTAACTCTAGTACTTACCTCGCAATACTTTATTAAGTCTCTAGGATTATTTCAGCTACTGATTTTTACTACTGCTTCTGACCTCTTTTGAACTCTAGCCCCTGGCTTAGATTTTAGGGCCGTGGCACAGATAGCTCTGGGATTCCCGCTGAGCCCCAAGACTAACTGCTTACAGGCATCCTGTATCTGCCTCCATCCTTCACTTCGCCTCTTCTCAAGGCTGCTCCCACTTTGCTATCAGCTTTACCATCTCAGCCTGTCTTTGCTCTTTCCTTTTCAGCCTGACGGCTACTGAAGCCCGACATGAGTCCTAGTGGAAGAAATCAGCAAACCCTAAGCAGATGTGTCTCAGCTTTGCAGTGAACGACAGGGCTAATCCGTCCCCACAGAAGCCAACACTCCCTGCCATCTGAGCCATGCCAAAGGCAGTGTTTAAACAGTACTGGAGTTAGAAGTTTTCTGAATTCAAGATAAAGGAAGAATTCTAGTATCCTGTAGTAAAACACATGTTTGAGACAGAATTTAGCTACTATAGTTTCTTGGAGATGGGTGGAGGGGGAAAGCCACCCTGTCTCTGTTTAAAGAAATGGAAACCTTAAAAGGATCCCGGGGGAAAAAAAGAAATCTTCAAGTGAGAAAGTGAAATTACTATATTAAGAGCCTCCATTACATTAAATCTCTTGCTTAGAGACTGAAAGTCTCCAGTGCATGTGGGATTGGGCTCTGGTGGAGGGTGGGGAGGGGGTAAAGTGAAAAATGACTCAGAGGTTGTGGCTAATGGTGCCTTTGGAGAGGGGAAGTGTAGGGACGTCTGTTGGGGGGTGGGGAGAAGCAGTTTCAGAGTGTGGGAGGCAGCCACCGACACATCCAGTGATCCCCACCTCCTGGTGTTCATACCCTTGTATAACTCCAGCCCCCATCTCTGAGGGTTGTTGCTAAAGAGCAGTGATGGGTATCACTTCTCATATCAGTTATAAAAAGAGTCTGGCTTCCATCTCACTCACTCTCTGTTGCTCTCCTGCTTGCTCACTCTGAAGACAGCCAGCTGCCATGTTGTGAGCTGTCCTATGGACAGACCCATGTGGCAAGGAAGTGAGAGTGACTTCTGTCCAACAGACAGCTGATAACCCTCAGTCCAGCAGCCCATAGGGAACTGGATCTTGCCAACAGCATGGGAATCGGCTTGGAAGCCAATCCCCTGCCCCACCCCACTAGAGCCATGAGATGAGACTGCAGCCCTGGCTGACAAGGGGGCTTTCCGGGAGGAAAAAAGCATTGAGACACACGCTTTACACCCTTTTTCTTGAACTTTGAATTCATTCTGTGAGGTAGATATTGGTCCCTCTGTTGTGTCAATGCATAAACAGTTGGCTCATTGTGTGAATGAGCCACCGGGTAGCTCAGTCGGTTAAGGGTCCCGCTCTTGATTTCAGCTCAGGTCATGGTCTCACAGTTTGTGAGTTCAAGCCCCACATTGGGCTCTGTGCTGACAGTGAAAAGTCTGCTTGGGATTCTCTCTCTCCCTCTCCCTCTCTCTCTGCCCCTCCCCCCACCTCTCTCTGTTTCTCTCTCAAAATGAATAACTGAACTTAAAAAAAAAAAAAAGGTTAAAACTTGCCAGGTGTCACATGACTGAATAGAAGATTGGGGATTTGAACCAAGGACTGACTAGTGCCATAACACACACTTATTGCAGAACTAAAGCATACTTATGTTCTATGTTTTCAGGGGAACTTAGAAATACAAATGGATACTTGCCTAATTATCCCACCAATAAGCACATGGAGACAGCGGGAGTTAGAAGTGGCACACCAAAGCCAAGCCTTCCCTGGGTGGGAAACATATCCCCACAGTAGCATCAGAAGGTACATACCCTTGGGGCAGAATTCTCCATGTGCAAAGTAAACTCGTTTCTTTAATTTCTTTAAACATTTCAAGAAAATTGTTGAATCCAATGCCACTATGGGCCAAGTGCCACTTCCAAGAACTGTCCAAATGTTAACTCATTTAAATAACTCTATAAAGAAGATACTATTACAGTCATTCAATTTACAGATGGGGAAACTGAGGTGAGGAGACGCTACATAATTTGTTACAAGTCACTCAGCTGTAATGGGGTAGCCAGAATTTAAGACTGGTTCCAGAGTCTCATGAAGGTCTCCAGCAGAAGTCTCTTTGGGTCCAGGGCTGTCACATTGCCTGGGCTCCCAATGAAGCTTCGGGCTTAGCTGACCTGGTTATAAGTCTCCAGCTTCTGAATTCAAGCCAACTCCCAAGACCCTCACCTCAGACTTTCCCCTCTCGGTTCCTGGCTCACAATTCCCAGGAAGCCCCCTCCTGCCTTAATTCCATCCACCCTGGCTCCTGAGCTGCCCACACCTTCATCCTGGTCTGTGCCTGCTTCCTGGCCCAGCTCTCAACTCACCATCCTGCCAACCTGAGGCTTGCCTACTGCCATACTGCCCCAGGGACAAGACCAGCTCCTGGGACAAGTCCTAGCTTGTTAGAGTTGAAAGTGGCCCCAATTCTGGGGATATTACCTGAAGATAGATTGTTTCCAGGAAAGGAAAATGCAATACAGAGGCAGGAAGAGCATTACTGTGTGGATAAAAAGATGGCATATGCAAATGAACCCATAGAGCCAAGAACCTAGATTAAAGTTACAGACAGATATGGCAGGGAAGATAATAGAAGCTGTTATAGACCTCTAGGGCACGATGAAAAAGCAAATCTGCCCATGTTTATGCAGATAACAGAGACTGTTAAAGAGGCCATAACATTGATCATATAGGATCTTAATAGCCCTGCAATGGACTAGAATGAGAATTGTTGGGTGGCAGGGAGGAGGGGCCATGGAGCCAGCAGGCTCTTCTCCAAGAGACTTTGTTGAGCAATCGGAAAGATCATGGGCTATTTGGGGCGGCTATCCAAAAAGCTGAATGCAATGAGGGATGAAGAGATGGGGCTAAAATGCTAAAAGCAGCATTTTCAAATAAGTCTCATTTCGGTTTAGTCTTCCCATCTGTGGCGATTTTAAAAATATAGTTCCCAAATTGCCTGTAGCATCTGGGGAGCGGGGTCTGTGGGCAGACACCTGCTTACCAGTGAGAATTTGGAATGGCATTTCTGGATGGGGTGTGGTTTAGAGATTAATTGGTAAAGGAGGTAGATGCAGCATCCCAGAATAGCGGAGCTGGGAGGTCCTTAAAAATGACTTAAACTACCCATAGTGGGTGACAGAGTCAAAGTCACACAACTGGTCCATGAGAGGCAAAGGGCTAGAACTCCACATTCCTAAGTCTCTGCTCCGGGCCGAGGCATGCTCCAGGGTGGGTGAAAGGAAGGTCCTTGACAAGGTCTCCTCAAAGGAAGTGCAGAGTAAGAGGAATGTGGTTGCCATAGGGGAAAATGGAAAAAGGCAGACAAATTCAGATATGACTTCCCTTGAGAAAAAAAAAAATTTTTTTTTTCCTAATAATTGTTTCTCACTAGCTTAGAGAAAGAAGAACAAAGATTATCCTAATACAATTATGTAAAGGCAAGACTAGGAAAGAAGTGGTTGCTTCCCATAGAAGTTAACCGTCTGGATTAAGTCAGTCCCACCCATTGATGGCACTTTTGAGGATCCACAAAAGGCACCTGTATATGTTGCAGTTGATTGTCCCACCGACTCTTCACTTCCTCTGTGCCCACGATGCCTGCTCTCATCTCCCTGGTTCCTAGATTTCTGCACCTACTCCCAGGTTTTGACATTTCTTCCATCCTCTTCAGATTAGTCACTTAAGCCCCTCCCCTTGGACCTGGGCTTTCTGTGTGGCTCTAAGCTCCACCTTCCTGTGACACCCACTGTCCTGACAAATTCCGTGCTCTGGCTGCAGCCGAGCAGAGACCCACATGCCGACCGGCTCCCAATCCTTTCAAGTGACACAGAATTTAGACATTTTGTCTTGAGCCCTAAGTTCCTGCCTGGGGGGGTGAGGGATGTGGTTATGATGACTCTCTCTATCCCATCTCTTGGGACTTTGGATCTGTAGGACAGAAAAAAAGACCCACATTACCGGCTGAAGAAAGGGCAGGGAAGCTGGTGCTAAATATCCGTGCACCGCGCTACCGGCTGGAGCTCCAGCCCCTGGCCCCACTGCTCTGCAATGACTGCCAGTGCACAGGTGCATTTAGCAGCAGAGGGCGAGGGGCCAGCGGGGGTCCTGGGGAGAGGATCCCATGAATTTTCCATTTTCTCTTCCAGCTATCAGGTCATGTGGTTTGCAGAAGAGAAGAACTGACCTGTATTGGTCAGGACATTTTGGTTGTAAATGACAGAAATCTATCTCAAATTAGCCACACCACAAGGGGATTTATTGGATATTACTGAACAAGCCCAGGGTGAAACTGACTTAGGCTTGGCCAGAAGCAAGTTCAAATGGCATCGGCGAGGCTCTGCCTCTCCCTCTTTCTTTCAGCCTGGCTTCCATCTAGGTAGTGACTTTATTCTGTGAGCTGACATGCTCCACTTGGTGGGAAAATGGCTGCTGGGAGACTCAAGTCATTGTCCTCAGAGCTGGCTCACGGGAGATGGTGGATCCTGAAAACAGTGTGCCCACCGCTGGACGAAAGACCCTGCTGGGTAATGAAGTACCTCAAATCATAGTGTCGTCATTGGGGTGGGGAAAGGTACCATGACTCACAGCGCCCACTGAGCCACCTTGAGTCAGGGAAGGACGCTTCACCCAGGGAAAGGATGTTGGACAAACAAACTTATGTTCTCTATAGGGTCTTCATATCCCCTTTGGGGAGCAGAAGAATAATCACTCACCACGTATGATTGGGCAGCACCCCACCCGTGGATTAAACAGATGAGTGGCCACCGGTGGTCAAGGTTCAATAGCCCCACCTACCTGGGCTGGTACAGGCACACCAAAGACTTATTCCCTGCTCAGCAGTTTAAAGAAAATAAGCTTGAATGTTAAATCCAAATTCCCAGAAGGCCTGAGGAGTTTGGCTGGAGAGTGTTTTTCCATGACGATGACCAAGCCTGAAGCCACTTCAAACAGGTACATGCATGTCTCGGTATGAGATCTCAGTTTGTAACCCGAGGCAAACTGGTCAACAAAACAATAAACCCTTCTTCCAGCCTGTGGATAGGAATAAGTTCCCAGTAAAAGCAATACCTCAGATTGCACTGTCTCATTACTTCCTTCTGCCCACACAAGACTGCAGCCCTGGGGCCCCAGCGGACACCCCTGTGAGTTCCAAGTGGCCTTCCCCATTCTCCACTTCCTGCCAGGTCTCCTGGAGTGCCCCCACAGTGGCCCTGAAGCTTGCCGCATGCCTGAGCACTGCTGGGTCCCAGGCAGAAGCAGGCAGAAGGCCCCGCTCCCTGACACTGTTGCACATGCTCAGCTGGGGATCTAACACGTGTGACCTCCATGACCACTGCGAGAACAGCTCCTTCAGAGCGCACCTGCAGTCTCTCTCCCTCCGGGGGCTGGGATACCTGTCCAGGGGATGGGCCAGCTAGCAAATCAACTCCCACAAATGAAGTTTCACCGTTCATTCATTCATTTCCTAATGTAAACATCTATGCTGATTTTCCTACCATGTTAGGCACTGTTTAGGTTCTGGAGGATATGGCAATGAAGAAACAGACAAACATCCTTGCCCTCATGGACCTGTCAATTTAGTCTGAAACATAGACAATAAGTAAGTCAATGCATTGTATAACACCGGGTGGTGTTTTGATGAGCAATAAATAAGATTAAGGAGACAACAGAGGGGCTGTTTTGAATACAGTGGCCAGGGAAGGACTCTGCGGACAGACGACATTTGAGCAGAGACTTAGCAAGAAGTGAGGGACTGTGACCTGCAGGCTGGTGGCGAAGGGCATCCCAGGCAGAGGGAACAGCAAATGCAAGGACCCTGAGGGGGGACCATGCCCGGCATCTGGACCACAGGAGGGCGGCCAGTGTGATGGAGCCCAGTGAGCACTGCAAAGTGTAGGATGTGAGCTCAGAGGCAGTGGGAGGCAGATAACCTAGTGTCTTGTAGGACACCGTGAGAGCTTTATTCTAAGCCAGCCCTGCATCTATGTCTGAAAATACCTCTGAGGCTTAACTGGATCCCCAGTTCCAGAGGAAACTGCAGGGTGTGGTGTGGGCACAGGGCTTCCCCTCAGAGTTCACATCTGAACTAGGTTTTGAGGAATGACCAGGAGTTTGTCTGGTGGAGGAAAGAGGAGGAAAGCATCCCAGACAGAAGAATATTTTCACGGAGGGAGGAACGGCGAAAGAGCAAAGTGCATAGCAGGGATGGCTGGTGGTCCATTTGGCTGCAGGTTAGCCCGGGAGGATGTTGGGACAGAATACGAGGCTCCGAAGTAGCTGGGGCCAGATGGGGAGGATTCGGCACAAAGCAGCATCTCCAGCTTTGTTAGGAGCAGCCCACCCTCTTGGACAGCCGCGTTGGTCCCTAATGAGCTGAAGTCATTTTGTTACAGCAGAGGAAGCAAGCGCTGTTCTGGGAGGCAGATGGCCCGTCTCCCCGCTCCGCCTCCCCATCCCACCTCCACACCCAAACCCAGGTGGCCCCCTCGGGCAGCATCGGAAGTGCCCATGTGCTGGTGGCCTTCAGACAGCTTGTCCTTAATAAGACAGGCTCTTTATTTAATCTGGGGAATGAGGTGCTATTAAATGAATTTCTGAACATGGCCAAAAAGCTAAGGGCAGAGGGTGGAGCAGGGGGGCGGGGGCCGGCAGTGTGCGGCCAGACAAGACAGCAAAGAGGCGCAGAGTTTGTGAGTTCCGGACCCGGGTCTGCCCAACAAATTCATTCCAATATGTGAGCTCCCTTCTGCTGTACAGGCACTGTGTCGAAGAGACTCAGTAATTAAAATAAGAAATGGGAGTCCCCTGGTAGGCTATTGTACCCAGGGCCCTAAAAATGATGGAAAGGTGGCCTGCCCCTGCCATGGGGGGGACCCAAAAGTAATTACCAGGATACTTTACAGATTATTGAATAAGTCACTGGAACTGGCACATTGATTTATATGAGACCCAGAGATTTTGAGAGATTTGAGAGAATATTAAGAATCAATCAATATTTTAATTTATCTCGGGGTCCTAGAGACTTCAGCTCTACAGAAAACCGCTGGGAGGAAACTGTGACCTTTGAAATACAGCTGGCTGGCAGGCAGCAGGGAGGCATCTTGGACAGGAGCCTGTTTGGCAACTGAAGCAGGGAAAGCCTTCTCTGCTCTGGAATGTTCTCTTTCTTCATGGCATCAGTCAGCCAAGGAGTGGAAGGCCTCAGGGGGAATGTGTTCTGGAACTGTGGCAAGGAGGCTCTGGGCTGAAAGATGCAGAGCCCAGTCCTTCCAGGACAGGGTCCCCAGGCGTGAGAGAGGAGCCTACACAGGCTTTGTGCCCCTTCCTACGACACACTGCTGTGATCTAGGGACATCTTTGAAGAGCCACCTGATGACACGACATCTTTGGGAGAGATCCAGCACCTTCATCCCTTGGAAGCCAGACTCCCTAGGTCACAGTCCCCTTGTGCCTGTAAGCCCCCTTTGTGGGGAGAGGGGAGATGGGGCTGTTGTCACCCCTGGCCTGGTGGGGTTAAGTGTGAATAAGCGACAAGAACCTGGAGGGGCCTGGAGGGGCAGCTGTGGCCTTTTGCAAGGGAGGCAGGCAGCCCGTGACACCCTGCAGAGAAGGAGTGAGGGAACAGAAACCCCAACCCCAGGCTCCTCCGTTCCTCCAATCCCTTCCTCATTCCCCAGGGGCCAAAGCCAAGCAGAAGCCAAAAGGCAGGGAGCCCCTTGATTCGGGTGGGGAAGGCCGGAGACAGAACCAAAGGTATCCAGCATAGGACTGTCAGATAACTCTGCCTGTGACCTCCTGACTTACCCACCCCAGGAGAAGGGCAGGCCTGGGCAGGCCCCCCTGACAGGCCTAACCCAGTGGTTCTGGGCAGGGGGCAGTTTTGTGCCCCAGTTTTGTCCTCCCTTACGTCTGCAGACAGCTTTGGCCTAACAGTTGGGGAGGGAGGGAGGGTAGCACTAGCATGTAATGGGTAGAGGCCAGGGATGCCAAGAAATAGAGGCAAGTGTACAGGACAGTACCCCATAGTGAAGAAAAGGAACCCAGGCTCAGGTCAAGCACCGCACTACCCTTAAACAGGCTGCAGAATGTTGCCCTCACTCTTCTGGGGAAAAAAACAGCATCACTTCATCTGATCCAGAGCCATTGGCCAGTAAGTGATCTGTGTTCTGCCTTCTCGGGTCCCTTGGGAAGGTGCCGTGTGCAGGCATCAGCCCCTCCACGCCCCATCTCTTCTCACCAACATTAGAGTTCCCAGCGTGGTCAGCGTGGAGGGCACTGTCTGATCCACGGGTCTTCAGCCCCTGGCTCTGCCTTCTCTTGGAGGCCAAACCTCCCTCTCGTTCCCCTCGATTTCAGTTTTATATTCACACCCTAAAAACATTTGGTAAAAGTGAATCAAGTCTTGCCATCTGTCTCTTTCACTTTTATTATGTTTGTGACAAAAAGAAGAGGCAGGAGGAAATTGAATCCACACTGCAAATAATGTGCCGCTCCCCTGGCAGCTGAGACCCTTCTGTGCAAGGCTGCTCCCCGCTCCTCAAGGAAGGGGTTGGTGCAGAGGGGATAGAGTATAGCAGGTCTTCCCACAGTGATCTCATCCAGTTCTCTTGGTGGTCCTGGGAAGGGGGGATTGTGGCCCTCACCAAGAGATGAGGAAACTGAGCTGTCAAGAGGAAATTCGTGGTCCAGGTTGTACTCCCAGCAAGTAACAAAATGAGATCTTAAACTCTGCACTGGGCCTGTCAACTTCAAGATGTAGACAATGTTGCTTTCTATTTCATCCCCACTAACTCATTCCCCCTGGGGTTTAGGTACCATATTGAAAACTGTTGGGAGCTGAACTAACTATGTCCTCAACAGATCCCTATTATTCTCCCTGACATATCTTAGGGAGTGTGTCCCTCATCCAATCCTTTGGGACCAGACCTGGGGAGAGAATAAGTTTCATTCAGATACTCATGCCACTGATGTGTATGGAGAGCCAACCACGTGTCAGGTGCTATGATGGCCCAGGAGCACCATGCTGAGCAGGGCAAAAGATCTTCAGAAAGAGCCCGGGAAAGCAGATCAGAGAGGAACACGACAGAGGTAGACTGCAAGTACTGAGCACTTGCTGCGAGCCAGGGGCCGACAAATCTATTGTAGTTCCCATTTTACAGACGTGAAAACTCCAGCAGTTAAGGAAATTGCTCAAGGATGCCTAGGTCAAGTTGGGCTCTGTTCTGACACATCACACGGATGAATCTCAAGGACACGATGCCGAGGAAAATAAGCCAGTCATAAAAAGACTAATGCTGCATGATTCCACTTATATGAGGTATCTAGAGTGCCTCATATTAAAATTCATGGAGACAGAAAGTAAAGTGGTGGTTGCCAGGGGCTGGGGAAGGGCGGACTAGGGAGTGGTGTTTCATAGGTGCAGAATTTCAGTTTGGGAAGATAAAAAATGTGCTGAAGAGGGACAGAGGTGGTGGTTGCACAACAATAGGAATGTTCTTTATGCCATTGGACTATACACTTCAAAATGGTTAGAATGCTAAATTTTATATTATGTATATTTTACCACGATCAAAAAAGTGAAAAAAATAAAACTTTTAAACTATTAAAAGTGGTCTAAATTGGTTTAGACACATTGGTTTAAATAAATCATCTGGCAATGGAACCCATTTTAACCATCTCCTGTATTAGATGGTTGATCCCATGGGCCAGGTCACAAGAGAGTAAATGTGCTATTAGCCAGGAGCTGAAATGTGGAATGGACACCAGAGATTCAGGTAAACTGGGTCCAAAAGTAGGGACAGGCCTGAAGCTAACAGGCAAAGATGTTAAATTGGAGGAGAGACTTTGAGCAGGGACAGATTTCTTCTCCCCAAGCCATCCCATAATAAAATGGCCCCAGTCCATCCTGATGCCTGCCATTTCCAATAGGTTCCATAACCCCTGCCCCAACATTGCACCTGGCCCCCCTTCCAGTCTGTCCAGTCTTTAAATGAAATTAGGGTTTCATTAGACAATAACAATGGATACCAGGAACTAAATAACTGTACTGATGACTGCCCTTACCTCCTACTGGCCCGATAACCTGTTCAATATTTTGTATCTATCATCCCACTGCATCCTGACAACTGTGTGTTTTATACAGAAAGAACTTAAAATTTTGGGCGATTAAACAACTTTTATAATGTTGCCCTCCCCCACCCCCCAGCCAGAGGAAGAGCTAGGATTTGAACCCAGGTCTGTCTGGTGCCCAAATCAAGCACGTTAGAGCACGGTGCCCCTGGTGTCTTGACGGCTAGCAAGAGTGTTGGGCACAACCCTGCCTGTTACATAAATGATCTCAAGTATGATGGAAAAGAAAATGCCACTGTGATGACCTGGATGATTTAAGGTCACTTCCAGATTAAAGAACCTGAAAGAATAACCTAACATGTTGAGGGTTTCCATTAGCAAAATGCATAAATGAATCTAGGAACATCCACTGGGTGCTGGACCAGCAGCTATAAATAGCATTTCCTCACATCTAATATCCATGTAATGGCTCTTAGTGTAAAGAGTTGAATGAACAATTGTAATAATAGGAGGTTAATCTGCCTCATTATTTATACTTCGTTAACTGTTGATGGGAGGCTTCCAAAGTTTGGCGAAGGCAGAGCAGATGTCAAGAAGGCATCTATCTCTGCTTTAACTGTTGTTGCTGGGGAAAGGGGACTATTTCATTTGTGACTCTGGGCGTATTGCAGAGAAAACAGAGCATAACGTGCCCACAGGGAATGAGTGGTTGGACAGTCCTGTCATTTCATTTTAATGGCTGGCTGGCAGAAATGTTTGGAGGGGCGCTGATGATTAAAGCCATCAGTCACCTGCAGGTCTCTGTGAGGTTTGGAACCAACCCTGTGTTTGAAGATGGGTTCCCCTGTGTAACTGTTGGAAGTCACCAGAACTAGAAGTTTCCAGAGCCCTGTTCTTTTTCCCCCTCCTGGATAGTCTTTTGGTAAAGCACTTTATTTAAAAGACTAAAAACATTATTCAGTTAAGCATTCTTTTTCTGTGTTCTAGAGAAATACATACTGGCTTAATTTAGGGGCTGGATCTAAACCTTTAAAATGCTTGAGGATCAGGATGTTTCTCCTTCTTTCTCTATTGGTTTCATTT
Source organism: Prionailurus viverrinus (assembly GCF_022837055.1). Lineage (NCBI taxonomy): Eukaryota > Metazoa > Chordata > Mammalia > Carnivora > Felidae > Prionailurus > Prionailurus viverrinus. Next base: position 67,832,690 of record NC_062570.1, on the reverse strand, counting down.
CTAACAATAACCAGCAGACAACCTCCATGGTATAATGGAAAGATCATGGGTTACGGTGAGACAGAATGGGTACAAATCCCATCTTCCCCCTCAAGCTTTGAGATCCTGGAAAAACAATCTCTGAGCCTTAATTTCTCCATCTGTAAAAAGGGGACATTCCTGTTTTGGCTTTGTTGTGTAACCCTGAAAACCCATGAAGTGTAAATTTGTTCAGATGGGGGAACAAATTGTATGTAAGATGGCCTACCGCCCAGTATGTATATCTCCAGAACAGCTCCGGTGTTCTCTGCTTGAACTCAAGGATAGATTTAAAATATTTTATTGTGAAATAGAACATATATACCAAAAAAACAAAACAAAACAAAACAAAACAAAAAAACCCAACCCCTCATAAAACAAAAATGCACAGCAAAGAAAAAGAAAAAAATGGAGGGCAGTGATTTGTCACAAAGGAACACCTGTGAAATTAATTCTCAGGTGTTTTAGGTCAGAGGTCAGCAAACATTTTCCACAAAAAGCCAGATTGTAAATATTTCACTTAGCTGATGGTCCCTTTAGCAACTACTTAATTCTGCTACCGTGCTGTGAAAGCAGCCATGGACAGTAGTAAACTAAATAAGCAGGTCTGACTTTGTTCCAATCACAACAGATTTTCAAAAGGGAGCCAGCAAGCCTAGCTAGGAGAGACTCTTTTTTTTTTTTTTTTTTTAAATTTTTTTTTTCAACGTTTATTTATTTTTGGGACAGAGAGAGACAGCGCATGAATGGGGGAGGGGCAGAGAGAGGGAGACACAGAATCGGAAACAGGCTCCAGGCTCTGAGCCATCAGCCCAGAGCCTGACGCGGGGCTCGAACTCACGGACCGCGAGATCGTGACCTGGCTGAAGTCGGACGCTTAACCGACTGCGCCACCCAGGCGCCCCTAGGAGAGACTCTTTTAAAACAGGGCCAGGAGGCCATGGGGAGGAGGAATGTATGCATGTCCTGTCAGAGGCGCCCTGAACCTTTTGCCAGCTGCAAGCCCTCAGCCTGGACTTAACTCCTCACCAAAACCCAGGAACCACTTGTATCCATCAAAAGGAGCCAACTCAATTTGACAAGTTTCAATCCCTCATTTGCAAATTACCCAACCAGTCCCAGCTAACGTGATTTCAACCCCTGTTTTGCCTGAAAGACCGGAATGAGAACCCATGAACTTTCACCTTTCTAACTCTGCCCCTTTTTGTCTCCTTCCAATGCAAGTCAGGTTCCTTTCTCCCTGACTCTGTGCCTCCTCAACTGTAATTCTAATTGCCTGGATAAATGCCTGTTTGCTTAAAATTTCAGTAAATTCTTTCTTGGTTGACAATTGTTGGCCTAGCCTGCGGGATCAGAGCAACCGACACCTGCCCCCACAGGGCCCAGCAGCAGACACTCCGATGGCAAATCTGACCCATGGTTCTCCAAAGTGTTCCCACTGTGAGGAGCCTCGAGGGTTCTGGCGGTGAGTTCTCCTGGATCCGAACCTCCTATCTCTTTTAGTCGAGGTTCAGATCAGACTTTATTTGGGCAAAATAACTGGTCCTGTCCTTGCTCTGTTGGAGGGGAGGAATTTGCCCTCTGGATTCAGGTCTAGAGAATTAGCCCTCTGGATTCAGGTTTAAGGGAATTTGCTGTCCAGGCGTCCGGATTCGTGTTTAAGGATATTTACTGGTGGGCGCTCAACTTATTTTCAGGTGGCCAAGTTTTCTTTCAATCTAAAACCTTTCCAAATCATAGGGAAATATATCCTTTTGAATAGCCTTAAGTCATCAACCTCTTTCGGGAACGTCAGCAGGATCTATGTTTAAAAAAATATATGGGGGGTGCCTGGGTGGCTCAGTTGGGTAAGCGTCCGACTTCGGCTCCGGTCATGATCTCACGGTTTGTGGGTTCGAGCCCCGCGTTAGGCTCTGGGCTGGCAGCTCAGAGCCTGGAGCCTGCTTTGGATTCTGTCTCCTTCTCTCTCTGCCCCTCCCCACGTGTGCTGTTTCTCTGTCTCAAAAGTAAGTAAATAAATATATATTTACATATATATATATATATATATATGGGTCTCCATATGTTTTTGTTCCGTTAGACTCATATTACCAGGAATAATTTAAAACTTCATTGGTTGGGGCATCTGGTGGCTCGGTCAGTTGAGCATGGGACTCTCCGTTTCAGTTCAGGTCATGATCTCAGGATCATGAGGTCAAGTCCCTCATTGGGTTCCAAGATGAGCAAAGAGCCTGCTTAAAACTCTCTCGCTCCCTCTGCCCCTCCCCCACTCACACACTCAAGGAAGGAAGGAAGGAAGGAAGAAAGGAAGGAAGGAAGAAAACAAACCTCATTGACTAAGATGGGCCACTTTTGATATCCCAAAATTAGTTTACTTGCCTGCACAGTTGGGAGAGGAAAAAAGATTATAAAACTGAACAAAATGAGTGGGAAGCTAATTTTAATTGGCATCTGGAGGCCTCCAAAAGAAATTCAACCCTTCAAGTAGTTAACTCAAAACCTTCAAAAGCGACTTCCGATCTTTTTCGAGGCTTTCAAAATCAGAGAAATCGGCTTCACAAACTCCTCCTCTGCCTCTCCTGCCCCACCTGCCCTTCCTTCCCCTGAGCCTCTCAACCTTTTCCTGCTCCTTCTCTTCCCTTCCCTGCAGTTTCTCCCCCTCCCCCTCTTCCTCTCTAGCTTTAGCAAAAGAGCACACTAAAAATTGAACTTAGTTTCTGGATTGTGAAATTTCTTTAAAATTTCTAAGGCAAGACCAAGAGAGTTTGGAGCAAGCCTCCCCAAAATGTGCCACTGTGGCATCTGGACTGTTTGGAGCAGCAGGCATTTGAGACCCTGGGGGCTGAAAAGAAATAGCTATTGTCTTCCTGTTTGTCTTTTTCACTTGTCTGCCTGGGACACAGAGGTGGTTCTTTCTTTTGGATATCTCCCGGAGTAACCCTGCACCTTGGGAAGGTGTCTTTCGCACCTTCTTTGAGGACCCACCCATCTTATCCCAAGGGATGGTTATTTAACACCGCCAAAAATATTTACTCTCTGTCCCAGCTGGAAACTGACAAGAAATTTTTTGAAGTAGCTCCATAGTCAAAGTTGGCCCATTTGGAAGCTGATAATTCAGAGCCTGATGGCAATTTTTTAAGGCCTTCTCCCCTAATTAAAACTATGTACCCAGAGGGAAAGAAGTAAATTGAAGATATGAAACCATGATGTCATTTAAGTTCCAACCCAATTCTTTGAAGAATTGAGAGCAGTTTTCCTTATCTTACAATCTCAACAAAACTTGACTTGCTGCTCTAGAGACCATTCAGCCTTCACTGATTCCTTTACCAACCCCCAAACTTTCCATAGTTATCTCAAAAGGCTTGCAAATGATTGGCCTTAGGAAACCGAAGTCCTTCTTAGAGGAGCTTACATTCTTTCTGGGTCTCTTGAAGGTAAATGTTTTTCTCCTGTCTTTGAAATGTAAACACAGCCCACAATCACCTGAGCCTGAAGGGGAAAAAAGGGAGGGGGTGGGGAAGGCGTTTTTACAATACAAACTGTTTAAAGGGCTCCTGTTCCCAAACTCTAGCACAGCCTCCTAAAATTAATGCCAGAGACAAACGGTGAATAATGCAGCAAGGCATGTTCTTATATAAACCTCTTAGTACACAAAATTTTGGGGCTTGGAGCCGATGGCCAAGAAAGAATTCTTGAGACGTCTTCAGTACAAAAAGGTAGCTTTATTAAAGCTTGGGGACAAGACCCACGGACAGAAAGATCTGCCCTGGGATTGTGAGGACCAGCTGAGGACCAACTCGGAGTTGGGGGGGAAATAAAGACCAAGAGAAGTTTCCAAAAGGACTTTCATATGATGAAGAAGACTCCCACTGGAGGCCATAGCTGTTGTGGTTAAGGTTGTTTTTCCATCCATTTAATTAACATTAAAACAGTTGGGAGTTCCTGAAGGAAAGTACTACTCTGCCAGCCTCAAGTATTTGTCAAAGAGCTGCAGGCTCTAAGGAAACCTAATTTTATCTACATTTCCTTTTTGCCTTTGTTCCCCACATCACAAATGTACGTGAATTTCTGTTGGCTATAAATCTGGGGATGGAACTGTTGGCTCATAGGGTATGTATATGTTCAACTTTAAAATGTAATGATCACTCTTCCACCGCAGTTGTGTGAATTTACACTTTTTTAAAAAGTTTATTTATTTTGAGAGAGACACAGTGGGGGAGGGGCAGAGAGAGAGAGAGAGAGAGAGAGAGAAAGAGAGAGAATCGCAAGCGGGCTCCTTGCTGTCAGCCCTCCCCCCCCCCCCCCCCCACACACACACAGGACTCGATCCCACAAACCGGGAGTTCATGACCTGAGCTGAAATCAAGAGTCAGACACTTAACCAACTGAGCCAATCCGGCACCAGGTGAATTTACACTTCTGCCAGCAATGTGTGCTGAGTTCCAACTGTTCCGCATCCACTCCAGCACTTGGTAGGACCAGACTTAAAATATATTCATTCTGGGGGTGCCTGAGTGGCTCAGTCAGTTAAGTATCCAACTCTTGATTTCAGCTTAGGTCATGGCTTGATGGTCAGCTCAGGTCATGGAGTGGTGGTGGGGTCTCTAGCCAACAGCTGAGAAAGAATTCTAGGGATGTCTTTGGTGCAACAAGGTGATTTTATTAAAGCGCGGTACAGGACCCGTGGGTAGAAAGAGCTGCACTGGGGTTGTGAAGAGCGAGAGGTTATATCCATGGAGTTGGGGGAGGTAAAGGCCAAAGGGAGGTTTCCAAAAGGACTTTCATATGCTAAAGAGGGCTCATAAGATACTGGAGGCCTTGTTATTGTACAACTGAGGCTGTTTTCCCTCTAGTAAGGTTTTAACATTAAGACAAGGCAGTTGGGAGTTTATTGGAGGAATGTTTTACTCTGCCTATCTCAAATATTTGTCAGTGGGCTGCAGGTTATAAAGAAATGTAATGTTATTTACACTTTCTTCTTGGCCTTTGCTCCCCACATCACTATGGAGGGGAAGGTGGTGTTAGGGCTCCAGGTTATTGAGTGTATAGGTTTCTGGAGGTTAGGCTATTGAGACTGAGGACTGAGGCTGTTGAGATTGCCTTTTCTAGTCATTTATTAAGACATTTGTAAACTGATGGAGACTCATATCCTGCAGGACTGTGATCTCTATCAGTAACCATTGGTTTTTTTTTTTTTTTTTTCCCTTCCTTTGTTCTTGGGCACCCAGGAAGGCCTGAGGAATGTCACATATATCCCACCTTGGGGGGAGGGGAAGTGGGGTGTTGTTAGCCTGTGCTTTGCCCTCACCTTGCCTTATGCTCCCTCATCAGTCTCATGGTCATGGGATCGAGCCCCGCATCTCATTGGGCTCCACTGAGCTCCGGGCTGAGCCAACTTGGGACTCTTTTTCTCTCTCCCTCTGTCCCTTCCCCCCTCTCAAAATAAATATTGTTTTTAAATGTATTCATTCTGTTGGAGTGTGGTGGTATCTCGTGTTTTTAATTTGCATTCCTTGATTAGTAATGGGCTCCAACATCTTTTCATGTGTTTGCTGGTCATTTAGATAGCTTCATTTGTGGAGTGGCTACTCAAGTCTTCTGCCTGTTTTCCTATTTGGTTGTTTGACTTTTCCTTATCGATTTGCACAAATTCTTTTTGTATTCCTAGTATCAGCTCTTTGTCTATCATATGCAGAGCAAATATTTTCTCCTACCCTTGGCTGAATTTTTACCTTTCCAATGGAGTTATTTGATGAACAGACAAGTTCTGAATTTCAATGTAGTAAACGTCACTAATATTTTCCTGTATAGTTAGCACTTTTTTCATACCCTAAGAAACCTTTCCATACACCAAAGCTTATGAAGATCTTCTGCTAAGTTGTATTGTTCCAGACTAGTGCCCATCTAATCTAAACCTAGGCTATGTTATTAATAATAGGCCATTAATATCTTATTTTTAGTATCAGCAGAATCTAGCACTGTTGCCTTTTTCATCCCTAGCGTTGGACATGTGCCGTCTCTCTTTTCTTCTTGATATACTCAGTAGATGTGTATCAGGTTATTAATCTTTTCCAAGGACCAACTTTGGGTTTTGTTGATGTTCTCCATGGTATTTTTTACTGTTGTTTCATTAATTTCTGCTCATATTTATCATTCACTTACTTTTGCTTTATTTGCTATTCATGTGCTGTTCTTCGTCTAACTTCTTGATAAAGATACTTGATTTATTACTTTGTATTATCATAGTATAAAGATACCTTCTTTACCTACCTACACACAAAACTTTCGGTATTTCGTATCACTCAGTTCAAACAAATTCCTAATGTCCTTTGTGACTTCTTACTTGATCCATGGGCTATTTTAAAAAATGTATTTCTAAATTTTTTAACATATGGAGAATTTATCACTACTTTGTTATTGATTTCAGGTTCAATTGCATTACAGACAGAATTTGTGTGATATCAATTCATTGAGATATGTTGAGACTTTTTTTTATAACCCAGCATAACGTCAATTAAAATAAATATCCCATGTATACTTAAAAAGAAAAGCATGTAGTCTTAATTTGTTGGGTGGAGTATTTTCAAAATGTTTATGAGGTTGTTTGCTAATTATACTGTTCAAACATTTATTTCTTTACCTGTTTTTTGTTTCTTTTGCCTTTCTTATTGAGAGCAGTGTGTTAAAATTTTCCAATGTAAGTGTGGATTTGTCAATCTTTATACATTTTGAGGGTATGTAAAGTAAAATTAACATTTTTAATTGCTATATCTTAGAGTTGAATTAAATGTCTTATTCTGAAATGTCCCTCTTTCTCTTACATTGCTTTTTGTTTTGAAGTCTATTTTGCCTGATATTAATATAATTATGGAAGTTTTTTTGGTTAGTGTTTAGATGATAAATCTTTTTTCATTCTTTTACTTCTACACTTTCTGTGTTTTAATATTTTTCTCTGTGCCAAGGTTTGAAATTGTCTAATGATCTCTCTTTTGCTGTGTTCAATTTGCTATTAAACCCATGCATTAAGATTTAAATTTCAGATATTACAGTTTGGGTTCTAAAACGCCCTGTCTAGACATTCTATCTAGATCTGTGAGGAGACATTTTGAGACGGATGTAGTTTAAAGTGTTGGGGTCCGGAGCCGACGGCCAAGAAAGAATTCTTGAGACATCTTCGGTGCAAAAAAGGTGGTTTTATTAAACCACAGGGACAGAACCCAGAAAGAGCTGCCCTGAAGTTGTGACAGGTGACTGATTATATACCTTTAAGTTGGGAGGGGTTAGGGATAGCACACCTCTCTAAGGAATTTTGGAAACAAGGTTTCCAGGACCTTGAGGAGCCAACTGCTATTAGGAAAAGGTCATTTATTAATGTTTAATAAAAACTCAGTCATGAGACCCTTCATATGTATATCAGTGGGCTATTGCCCACTTGGAGGCTGATTGCCAACATATACCTTGGGGGGTAGATATAAAAGAAGTTTTCAAAGGAATTTTTATATGGTAAAATAGTCTTACAGGATCTTGAGGGGTTGGGCTAAGATTGCTTTTTGCCCTTAGCAAAGTGTCAACATTGAGGCATCTGAGCTCAGAGAAGAATGTCACTCTGCCTGTCTCAAGGGCTTGTGTGTCAATGGGCTGTAAGTTGTAAGGAAATTTAATTTTTTTCTTCTGCCTTTGTTCCCCCACGTCAGAGACCACCAAAACATCCTGCTCCTTATCAAACTTCTGTCTTTGATTTAATATCTGTTGATGATTTGTGCCTGATTCAACTGTACCTGAACGAATATGAGTTGAGTTTGCTTCTTGGTGAGTGACAGGCGGAGGCTGTGTTGTAATACAAAGGAAACTTTATTTGCAGCAAATAAGGAAATCACTGGAATAACTTGTAAAGCTGTGAACCCCCAGCAGGGGTGAGCAGGTTGCTTTTATATAGAGTTTAGGACGAATATTCAGAAGGGGGATCTTTCCCGTTCCCTATAGAGGCGGTACAAGGTTATGCAGGTGTACTTTGAAAACAGGTGTACTTTGAAAACATGCCTATATACGCATGCTAGGTTATGTTAATGAAGCTTGTGTTCCTCCAGACACCAAGACTGTGACATTATAATGAAGCAGAGGTAACTGTGAAATCAGGGGAGGGCTCTGAGAGCCACTATGAACTGGATGGAGTCTTGGACTCCTTATCTCAGGTGTGGAATACAGGGCCTTGCTGACTCTTAGGCTGGAGCTATATCAGCTGACCGAGTCCAGGCTTCTGCAGAGACAGCTGGTGGATTTGTTATTGTGGCCTGAAAAGAAACAGTAACTGATTAGGGAGCAACTGTTCTCTGAAAAACAGGCTTTAAACTTTCTGCTAGTTTCAACCTCATTAACCCTATAGGGCATGGTTTCAATCCTACAAAAACAACTCAGGAATGTGCATTAGGTCAATCTTTACTTTTGAAATAGCTCTGGGAGTTTTACCATTGATTTACCTGTAATGCCCCCAATTTCGAATCCGAGAGACCACCAAGGAGCCGATACCGATGCAAACGCACGAGGGTTTATTTGCAAGCTCGAGCTTGGGCCCAAGTATACCCGACACAGCGGAGCAGGGACTTGGACCCCTAGGTTAAGAGGCGTAGCAGTTTCATGGGGGCCAGTGGCCAATGAGATTGTAACACCCACAGAAAGTTGCATAGTCATGTCAGTCCACAGGCAGGTGGCCAATTGAATTACAATTTACCCTATAGTAACTGTTTGAACTTGCTTATCACTCTGGTCAGAATTGGCGAGCAAGTTTGGTGGGCAAAAGGCGGGGTTTACATTCTTTGGCGGTTAGGGGTTCCGCATTCCTATTTGAGCCGGTTTCCAGTAAGGGTGTGCTCAGCAGCTTGACTAGGGTGGGGGAGTGTCTTAAGCAATAAGTAGGTCATGTGGGGGTTATACATGAGATGATGGGTGTAGCACAAAATGGAGTTAGTCTTGCTCTGCTTGTCCAGGGTAGGGGATTTTTGTTAAATTCCTTGGGTCCCACATTACCATCTCTGATATGGTTAGGCTATTTCCTGGCCTGGTAGAGACTGTTGGTTTTTGCGTCCCCTTAAAATCCTTAACCATTAAGTTTTTTGCATTTCTTCGTAGTTCTGATCCTCCCAGGAAGTTCTGCAAGCAGTGTGCTAAGCCAAGTAGAGCCAGGAGGGTACAGATCAGGGAAAATAACTGGGGCCCTAAAATGATTTCTCTTTTGCCACAAAAACTTTGTCTCATCTTTCTTTCTCTGGGGACCCCTAACTTTCTGCTTACACAAGCTGTCTACTCTGATGACTCTAAAATGATAACTTTTACCTCCATACTGTTGTACATTTTCCAGTTAGTATTCTATTATTAGACCTCTCATCTCATCCATCTAGCCATCTAACATGTATCTATGCATCTACTATGTGAACTCATGATCCTGTTCAATGGGTTACAATCCATTAATGCCCTTATTTGTTTTGATACTTAAATTATCATCAATTTGGCCAGTGGGTCCCCTTTCATGGTGGTTTCTATATCTTTGTTGACATGTTCCCCTCATTTTTTTAAACACTTTTTTTAATTTTCTGGCACAAAGAGATGTTCCAGGTCTATCTTGTACTTTCTTGATGCGGCCTTGGAATTAGCTGTTTCTCAAAAGATACCTGGTTTCCTCTTAGTGAGGAATGATATTTAGAAACCACGACTTTGGCAGTAGGTATACTCAGTGCTATTGAAGTATTATTGCTTCTAGATCCTTTCAATATACACAGCTGCGAAATATGCACATATAACACATTATGAGTTCCTATTGGTATTTACAATTTCAATCCAACCCTACAGAGTTCCTCCTCACTTTCCCTTCTTTAACACTGAGATTTCACTCTTCCACATTGTAAAGTCCTAGCTCCCAAAAACATCAACCTAGTTACGATTCATTTTCTACAATGTACTTAAAATAGCTTCAAAATAGTTTTACCCATACCGTTAAAAACATTTGTAGTTCCTTTATTCCCCTAGATGGAGGATATATAGTAGTCACAGCTATGCTCAAAAGTTATTTTGAAAGGGTGCCTGGGTGGCTCAGTCGGTTAAGCATCCGACTTCCGCCCAGGTCATGATCTTGTGGTTCATGGGTTCAAACCCTGCAGTCAGGCTCTGTGCTGACAGGTCAGAGCCTGGAGCCTGCTTTGGCTTCTGTGTCTCCCTGTCTCTCTGATCCTCCCCCACTCATGCTCTGTCTCTCTCTCTCTCTCAAACATAAATAAACATTAAAAAAGAGTTATTTTGGATTACTTAATTCTTTTCCCTTTAATATGGTTATGTTATTAATTCAAAATACAATTGGGTTCACTTATTTCTGTTTGCATTCAGTTGTAGTTAATTTCCCCATCCCTGATGATTTAATTTTGCTCTCCTGAGTATGCAGAACATTAACATGCTTCCAAAAGCCAAAAACAGGCAAAAAGGCATGTACAAAGAAATGACAGTCTCTCCCTTGCCCTATTGATCCCATTCCCCCTCATCTTTGTAAGTAATCAAATTTATTTCTGTCTCTTTTGGCAAAAGTAAGCAGATATACATATGTTTCATTATTTCCCCTTCTTTCTTACACAAAAGATGGCATGCTGTACATACTGTTTTGCAATTTGCTTTTTGTCACTCAACAATATATCCTGGAAATTACTCCCTATCAGTTCATAGAGATAATCTTCATTCTTTTTTTACAGTTCAATGGTACTCCAATGTGTATATGTGTCATGTTTTTTTTTAACCTATCTCCTATATTTGAGCATTTAAGTACTTTGCAATATGTGCCATTATTTAAAAATGCAGCAGTGAAAAGCCTTGTGCATATCGTTACAGTTCATATTGGTATTTTCAGGGTAAATTCTTAGAGATAGGATTGCTGGGTCTAAGACTTAGTGAATATGTAGTTGTGTTAGATATTTCCAAATACCCCTCCGTGGAGATTGTACCCATTTGCATCCCCACTAATACTGTGTGAGACTCCTCATTATCTTGCAACCTCACCAACTAGGTATATTTTCAAGCTTTTGAATGTTTACCAATCTGATGGATGAAATGTGATACCTTACTTTAGTTTAGACTTGCATTTCTCTTTTATTTTTATTTTTTTGGATTTGATTTCATTTTAATTTTAGAACGTGAGCGCACGTGAGCTGCGGAGGGGCAGAGAGAAAGGGAGAGAATCTTAAGCAGTGTCCATGCTCAGCATGGATCCATCCCTGGGCTCCATCTCATGACCCTGAGATCACGACCTGAGCCAAAATCAAGAGTTAGATGCTTAAGCCTGATTGAGCCACCCAGGTGCCCCTAAATTTGCATTTCTCTTATTTGTGAGTGAAGTTGAGCATATTTTCATAAATATCAGGGCCATCTTAATATATTCTTACAAATTGGTTGCTCATGGGTTTTGTCATTTTACTATCAGATCAGGGCTAGATCCTACAGCCCTGGGGTCATGACCTAAGCCAAAATCAGGAGTTGATGTTCACCAACTGAGCCACCCAGACGCCCCTCCTATTTGTAGTTTTTAGGAATTCTTGTAGTTTTAGGGATTCTTTTGGAGATTTTAGAGATCTTACCCACCCATCCGACCCAGTTAAAAAAAAAAATTCTCTATATATTAGGGATATCACCCCACATCTGTGATATATGTTGCAAATATTTTCTCCCAACTTGTCATTTGTCTTTTGACTTACCTATGTCATTTTTTGCCATTATAAAGTGGGGTTTTTGAATTTTTTTTTTGCACTCATACTTACTGATGTTTTCCTTTATTGCATCTGGAGTTTGAGTCATAGCTTGAAAACCTTCCCTACGCTCAGGTTATAGAGGACTTCACCCATGTTTTCTTTCACTACTTACAGTTTAATCTTGCATATTTAGATACCTGATCCATTTCAAGCTTATTCTCATATGGTGTAAAAGAAGAATATAACTTCCTTTGTTGACAAATGTCTCATTTTCCCACACGATTTACGAAAAAGTTATTCTTTGTCCCAGTGATTTGAGATGTTATATGCATGATTCCCATATGTACTTGGATCTGTTTCTTGAATTTGTGTTCCAGTTCAATAATCTTTTTGTCTATTCATGTGCCAGTACCACAGCATCTTGGTTATAGAGCATTCTTAGTATGTTTTAATAACTGGGAAGGCTAGTTATATCTCAGTTCTTGCTTTCCAGTATTTTTCCTAGTTATTCTTATATGTTCATTTTTCCGTGAACTTGAATATCAACTTGTCTACCTCCAGGGGCAAAAAACTTTCTTAGTATTTCATTTGGATCACAATGAATGTATAAATTAAATTAGAGACGAGTGACATCTTGATGGTGATCAGATTTCCTGACCAGAAACAAGGAGTGCCCTGTTTAGAGGATAACTGGACGGAGTTGGACCCGGGCATCCCTCCTTACTTCTCAGACTCTGAGGCTGTTGTCAGACGCACCCATTCTTGAATCATCAAAGTGTAATGTTAATTGATATTTTTTTACTCTCTTCCTAATCAATATAAGGATCTTAGCGCACTTTAATCCATTTTCTCACTTCTTTACTTTTAATTTTATGTATCTTTCAAACACATTTAATCCTTACAACAGTTTTATGAAGAAATCTCTCATCGTATTTTTTTTTATAGTTGAGGAAACTGAAGCACAGAGAGATTAAGAGACTTGAACAAGGTCACTCAGCTAGTAAGCACAGAGCTGGGATTCAGATCCCAGCAGTCTGGTTCTAGAGTCCATGGTCTTTACCTCTGTATAACCCTGCCTTTCGTGATAGAGAGGAAGAAAAGAGCACCAGTTCTGGAAGTTCTGACTGAAATTCTTGACAGGCTCCAACATGGTTCAGCGACTAGGAAACCCCCTAAAGGAGCATGAAGAAATGTGCTATTTTCGTGGGCACTCTGAGGTGCTCTGTTCTTGAACTCCACGTGTCGTCATTCTGTCTGTTACAATCAAGTTGTATTTGAATGTCGATTCAATTAGTAAACGTATAATTGCTGTTGCCATAAACCATACTTTGACATTTAATATGCCAAATATGATCATTTTTATGAGCAAACCAAGTTATCCATAATACATTTTTATGTTCTGCCGCTATCAAGATGGCTTTAGATTTACAGAGTGCTAAAAAAGTAACTGTGTCATAAATTTCAATTTTCCCTAAAATTGCCTTTTTTAAACAAAACAGGAAAAATGATATTCCTGTCAATGTCTCCCCTCTAGTAGGTCCAGAATTCCTGAAAAGTTGCAATTGTTTAAAGGCTCTGAGGGTCGTTGTGCAATTCTGAACAGTGACATTTACCAGAATACATCTTCAGTTCTTTATTCTTCTGGGGGGCTTGCAGAATTGTCTCTATATTCATGATTTGGGGAAAGACAGACTCATTAAATAGCTTAGAAGCTCAATGGTATGCAGTCTCAAAGCTCTACAGAGTGGTTGCTAGATGAAAGCCCTTGCTGGTGATGAGATGAGATTGTCCTGAAGGCAAAAGGTCTTCCGGTGGCCATAGTGGAGGTCTGAGGAAGGATGGGCTGGAGAAGGCAGCACATCCGCACCCTGCAAAGCTCTTTCATCTACTGAGTCTAGGACTGTGGATGGTTATAGATTTCTCAGGTCCTAGAAGCCATCTCTCTCCCCATGGAGATACAAACTGGGTGAGAGAACCTCTCAGAAGTATCTCTGAGTGAGAGGCAGATGCAACCATATAGGGAAGGAGAGTACACACCATGCTTTTAAGGAGCAGGGAAAATAAAGAAAGCATTGGATTTAAGGGTGGCTATTGGCTAGGACTGTCACACCCAAAACACAGTGAATGGGTTTGGGGTTGTGGGCAGAAGGGGGTGTAAGTAAGCAGTGACAAAATAGTAAGACAAGATCGGTGAATAGAAACCTCAAATGACACCTAAGTATAGATGAGAATTTAGTTCACAGTAAAGGTAGTTTTTCAAATGATGTGAGAAATATAATCTTTCTATTGAATGATACCAAACTGTTTGGTGCAAAACACGAACCGTTGGGCCAAAATGAAGTCACGTCTTTACCTTATACCATATAGAAAAACAGGTATAAGAGAAATTAAAGATTTAAATGTGAATGGTTTTTATTAAAAAAAAATAAAGTATATGAGCAGATTTATAAAACTTTATTTTCCCAAACCTACAGAAGTGAACGAAAAGAAGTAAGTAGCAAATATACATCAAGAGTGAAACTACAGAACGATCCCAATCTCACACCACAAATTAAAAAAAAAATCTCATCTTGAAACTGAAATTAAAAGTATTTAACTCCAGGAATTGACACAGAGAGTGCAAAACAGAGACATGGATACTAAAATGAAAATATTCCTGGGGCACCTGGGTGGCTCAGTTGGTTAAGCATCCCACTTTGGCTCAGAGTGTGATCTCACAGTTTGTGAGTTCAAGCCCTGCTTCGGGCTCTCTACTGTCAGAACAGAACTCACTTCAGATCCTCTGTCTCCCTCTCTCTCTGCCCCTCCCCCACCCCCTCAAAAATAAACATTTTAAAGAAAAAGAAAACATTCTTTAACATCTATATAGAAATATCCACCTTTCCATACCTAATTTGGAGTAATGGAAATCAGGGCTAAAAGTGGCCAGAAGGGAATGCCATGGAATACCACACCTAGTGCTCCCTTTCTGGGATGCAGATAATATCCTGAGTACAGGGTAGGAGAGAAACAAGAGAATGTACCTCTAAGGATAACTGACAAAAGGGAACCCAAAGCCAGAAACCTCTAGGATTTTACATAAACATGGCCAGCTCACCCCAACGCAGACAGAATAAACTATGGACTGAAGAGCAGCCATGGGATGGAATCTGGCCCCAAATCAGCACAGTTCTCCAGAGCAATTAATACAGATAAGCCTTTAGGTCTCAGTAACTAAAGCAATCACAATCACAAAACAGAAGGTGACATTTATAATTCTTAAAATAAGGTAAAAATCAGGGAAAGAAAACATACCATAAACTGGAACAAACACCACAGACCCTACCAACAAAATCTGGGGAGTGGGGAGGGGTGAGGAGAGTGCATACATTAATTTTCTTACCTTTCATGGAAGGTGGGGCTATCCGTAGCTATTCCTTCATCTATGGAGTTGATAATCAGAGACTAAAAGTGTGTTTAACTGTAGTATTTAAGTGCACTTGCAGACTTAACGAGCAGTAGAGCTGAAAACAGGCTGTATACATTTCAAGGCAGCAAAACGGAAAATAGAAAAGAACAAACTGACAACAATAGCAAATGATAGAAAACTAGGAATTGGGAAGAATTTGCAAGGTAGAAAATAGAAATTAGATGACAGAAATAAAGCTAAACACATCTGTTATGACAATAAGTGTTAACACAAAAAAATAATAATAAAATAACGTTAGGCATAAAAAGAATTCTCAGATTGGTCCAATAAGCAAAACCTAGTTATAACCATTCCGTATAGAAACAACACTTCTCACGCTAGGTAGCTTTCATTTGCCCTCTGAACCCACTCTCTGCTATTCTCCACTGCTTTGTTAGCCCGGAGGCCAAGCAACACCACCGTATCACTACGTTGCCTTGCTCTCTGGCTTCCAGTCGGGTTTGGTCCTAGGAAGTGGCAACAGGTCCTCTGACAGAGGGAGGAGAGTGGAGTCAGGGCATTTATTTCCCTGGTTCCTGCATGGAGAGTTACTAATGGCTAGCTGCCTCCTACCACCAAAGGCACAGCTCCTGTCAGGCAGCCCCTTCTCTCTAGGTTCTGGTAACTGATGCAGAGATGGTAATGCATCATAAAGTCCCAGGGTACCACACCGTCCCTAGTGGTTTCTCCACATACCTTTTCATGCCTCTGCAAATGGTCCCTGTATAAAATTTACATCAAATTACCCAGTTTGAGCATGGTACTCTCCTTCTAGGACCCTGACTGATACATACCCAAATAAATTCACTCATAAAGCTGAAAGTAAAAGAATGGGGAAAAGAGTAGGAGGCAAATTTAAAGACATCAGGGTTTGTCTTCCTCAAAAATGCTGAATGCAAAGAAAGCATTAAATGGGATTTAAAAAATCACATTATAGTTATGAAGGGTTAGATCCCCATTAACATAAAACTGCCTTGCAGCTATATACGGTAAACCACATAGAATTAAAATAAATGAAGCCAAACATTGCTGGAAAAGCAAAGAGAAAGAAGTCAGTGGGGCTTTTTAATGCATCTTGGTTTTTAAAAATCAAGTTCAACATTAGTAAGAAAACTGGTAAAATCAGAACAAAGTCTGCAGTTGAGATAATAGAATTGTGCCAATGTTAATTTCTTAGTGTTTATAAACATACTGTAGTTATATTAACTAACATTAAGAGAAGCCAGGTGAAGGATATCTGGCACCAATATGTACTATGTTCACAAACTTTTCTGTAAATCTAAAATTATTCCAAAATAGTTTAGAAAAAGATCAAGGTAATAAAAGATAAAGATACAGAAAAGCTGAATGACATGATTAACAATATCAACCTAAGAACAAAAACTACTCTTTCTTTTCATGTGGCCATAAAACGCAAACATTCTGTATATAGTATACAAGAAAAAACTGGAAAGTTCTTAAAAGTAAAAACATAAAATCATATTATCCACAATTCAAAACTGAAGTGGAAACAAAGCAAAATCTGTGACCGTTTTAAAATGTAAGTTTCTTCAAGTTTAAACAACTCCTAAGTTTAAGAAGAAATCAAAAGCATTTTCAATACTATTTTCCTTCCTTCCTTCCTTCAAACTTTACCCTGATTTTGTCCATACGCCCCCCCTCTTCTCCAGGCAGCCACCAGCTCTAGGTGGGGAGGGCTCTACTCCCACATCCAGGAGGTGAATCTTGATTGTCTCAGACAAATCAGTGGTCTCATTCCCACTGCTGGTGATTAGTTTAGGGCTGAACACGTTAAACGTTCCTTGCACATAGGGGCAGCTGAGTGGCTCAGTTGGTTGAGTGTCTGACTCTTGACTTTGGCTCGGTCATGATCTCATGGTTTGTGAGCTCAAGCCCTGCATCAGGCTCTCTGCTGTCAGCCCAGAGCCTGCCTGGGATTCTCTGTCCCCCATTCTCTCTCTGCCCCTCCCCCACTCTCTTTCTCTCAAAACTAAACAAACATACAAGAAAGAAAGAAAGAAAGAAAGAAAGAAAGAAAGAAAGAAGGATTTGAACCCAGGCCTGTCTGGCTCCAAAATCTACATATTTAAGCACACTGCCAAATCAGACTTTTCTCTTTTTTCTATCTGATGGTGCTAAGTGTTCCTTTCACAGTGGTTTCCACATTTCATCCTCACACCATGCCAGTGAAGCAAGAATGATCATTGCCATTTTCCAGATGAGGCTCAAAGAGGTGAATACTTTTTCAGAATATGTGCTTAACTAATAATAGAACTGCAATGTGACCTTCCTTCTTTCTCCTCTAAAGCCCAGGCTTCTTCAGGCAGCTTCTTGTGATGCTAACCATTGCTGTCCTGACTGTTAGGGCCACAAGGAAAACAACAAGCTACCCCTAGATTCACCGTGAACCTTTTTCTATTCCTTTTTTCCTAACCCCTGGAAAATGAATTCATTACCACCTTCATTATCTTCAGGTGTTTTTTATTTTTAATCTTGATGATTTTTTTTCTTCTCCATTTTCTTATCAAGGGTTCATACACTGCCTATAATTATACCACTCAAGGTGACAGCCACTTTGGAAGTTCTCCACACATTAGCACACGACTTAGGAATTATCAGCAGCCCCAAGGAAAGCATAAATGCCAGCCAAAGCAATTGTTTAGATAGGGGACTTTCCCAGTAATGAGACCAGCTCTCTTCCAGAAGCTATCCAGTCCTTTTTGAAAGGCAACTCAAGTAAAGTGGTAAATGCCTTCTTTCTACCAAATAATGGAAAGTACAACCCTCCCAGTCTCTTTCCTCAGCTGAAGCAGTATGAGCTAGAACCAAGGGCTGAAGAGATCAGCGCTGTACCTGCAGAGAGAGAATGTGTAACATGTAAATTGTCAGTCAACGAAAGTTAAACCCTCAGCACGAGGACTGACATCTCTAAAATGCGTGTTATATTATCAGCATCTCTTACAAATCCTTCTTGAAATTCCCTAATGTAGGCCCACTAGGCCCCGCCCTCAATTCCCATGAGTATCATAGACATTTCCTACCTAAGGGTCAAAGCCCAGTTCCTCCCTTGCTGACCACAAGGCAATTGTCAGAAATGATCTTATGTTATATTTGTTTACGAAAGGAAGCCTGTGATTTTCAAGGGCTAGAGAATGAGGATGTGGTGGTCAGCCAGCTTCTGGTTGCTAAGCACTTTCCTCCTTTCTTCTGGAGGAAACAGAAAGTCTTCCTTTAAATTCTGAGACTGCAGCTTTCCTTTGCACAATAAATTAAGCCCAGAAGAATATCCTGAGAAACTCTGTCGTGGGTTCTGCTTCTGGCAATGATTGTTTCCACCCAAGTCTCTCTCTAAAAACAGTTATACAATCTAAACAAAATATTGTGAAAATGTGTTTGAGCATAGGAAAGCTACTGAGGTTGTACAAGAGAGTTTAGCCCAGCATTTGGGTTTCCCTACAGGCAAGGTACAATTCCAAAAGCAAGAGCAGTGATGGAAAGACTGAGAAACAGAGCAACGTTTTCAGAAATCACAGAGCTAGCGTGACAAAAAAAAAAAAAATAGAGTTCACACTCTTCTGAGAAGAAGTTTTCAGTTCCAGAATTTCCATTCAATTCTTTTCAGTACTTTCTAGTTTTCTGCCAAATGTTCCTATCTAGATATTTAATCTTTAAAATGATTAATTAGTTAAAATCTGAGTGGGATAACTGTAATGTCAAGATCTTTAGTGAATATGATTTTTTGTCTGTTTTTCTCCCCTTGTGTTTTTGAACAAACTTGATCTTCTCACATGCCTGATTATTTTCTGTTGCATGCCGTACATTATGTATGACAAACTGTAGAGATCATTTGTGGCTCTGGTGTTTTACTGCAGAGAGTACTTATTTTTGCTTCTGGCAGATCACCTTAATGAGAATAAGATATCAGATGATTCAGAGTTGAGCTTCACATCTTGTGAGGACTCCTCTATTTCTGGTTAATCCTTTCTTCCAAAGATGGAAGGATTGTGGCCAACCCTGCAGGCCTTTGGTTTACAATCCTAGATAGAAGGTTACAGAATGGATGAAAGTAAAAGGGTGGAAAAAGATACACCGTGAAAATATTAGTCAAAGGGAGACTGGGGTAGCTATACCTAAGTAGACATTAAGTCAATAAACATTACTGGAAATAGAGATTTCATAATGATAGAAGAGTCTATCCAATAGGAAGCTGTAAGAATTCTATATGCATATGCATCAAATAACAGCTGCAAAATGTATTAAGCAAAGTAGGCCCAGCATATCTGTTGTCACAGAAGGAGTTAGTAGACTATTTCTGTTTAGATTGCCTTATATCACCAGTGCCTAATAAAATGCCTGGTGCATACTAGGTGTACCATATATGACTAAAAAGCCAGTATTGTGCACCAAGGTGTCTAATGTTATACTCATACCCACCTCTATGGAAATTCTAATAAAAATATTGCTAGTGCCTAAAACATACACCACACACATACACGTAAATGCACACACACACACACACCCACACACACACCTGATCAGTATAGGATAGTGCCTACAGGCATGGTAGGCTTTGGACTCAGAAAGGCCTGGGTTCAAATCCCACCTCCTTTATTTATTAGCTGTGTGACCTCGGGAGTAATAGTCTCTAATAGCCTTTATTTCTTTATCTGTAAACTGAGGAATCATAACTTCCTTGCATAATAATACTATGCAATATTATTACAATACTATATAATGCTATACAATAATACTTCCTTTTTAAAGTATGAAATAAAATAATATGTCAAAAGTGCCTAGTATAGTGTCAGGCACTAAGGAAACACTCAATTAGTGATGGCAATTAATATTAATAATTATATATAAGAAATTTTGAAAATTATTCCAGAATAGCAGTCAAAAATCACCCCCCCCCCACCAAAAATTAGAACCAGAAATGCCACTTAAAACTATTTTACCTAATTATAAAAATTGTCCCTGAAAATATTACTGTTATGGACACACTTTAAGATGGTCCTGATCCTTGCCTCCTATTCACATTATCACAATTTTCTTCTCCTTGAAAGGTGGAAACTGTGACTTGCTTCTAACCAACAGAATGTAGCAGAGATGAGATGTACCTAATTCTGTTTACATGATTACATAGCACCCATCTTGCTGGAGTCTCTGTGTCCATTGCTGGCTTTGGAAAAGCAGGCTGCTGTGAATCCAGCAATCACAAGGAAATGAATTCTGCCAAAACCCTGAGGGAGCTTAGAAATGGTTCCCTCCCTTGTCAAAGCTTTGATGAAAACCTAGCCCTAGATGACATCTTGGTTGCAATGTTGTGAGATCCTAGGGGAAAGGCTCAGCTAAGTTGTGCCTGAACACTTCACACACAGAAAACTGTGAGATAATGTGTGTGTGTGTGTGTGTGTGTGTGTGTGTGTGTAAGAGCTTTATTGAAATATAATTCACATACTATAAAATTTGCCCATTTAAGGTGAACAATTCCATGGTTTTTATTTTTTTAAGTTTATTTATTTATTTTGATATAAAGAGAGAACACAAACAGGGGAGGAGCTGAGGGAGAGAGAGAGAGAGACAGAGAGACAGAGAGAGAGGGAATCCCAAGCTGGTTCCACAGTCAGCACAGAGCCCTACACAGGGCTTGAACTCACCAACCGCTAGATCATGACCTGAGCTGAAATCAAGAGTCAGACGCTTAACCAACTGAGCCACCCAGCTGCCCCTCCATGGGTTTTAGTGTGGTCACAGATTTGTGCCCTTTTAGAATATTTTTATAACTCCAGAAAGAAACTCCATACCCATTAGCACTTGCTTCCTGTTCCTCCCAACCCCTATCTCTTGGTGACCACTAATCTCTCTGTCTCTATGAATTTACCTGTTCTGACATTTCATATAAATAGAATAATATGGCCGTTTGTGTCTGGCTTCTTTGACTTACAATGTTTTCAAGGTTTATCCATGTTGTACCCCGTATCAGTATTTCATTCCTTTTTATGGCTGAATAATGTTGAATTGCACAGATATACCAGTTTATTTATTCACTCATCAGTTGATGCACATTTGAATTGCTTTCACTTCTTTGCTATTACGAGGAATG
Organism: Prionailurus viverrinus; assembly: GCF_022837055.1. NCBI lineage: Eukaryota > Metazoa > Chordata > Mammalia > Carnivora > Felidae > Prionailurus > Prionailurus viverrinus. The sequence continues at coordinate 67,811,401 of NC_062570.1, read as the reverse complement.
CTGCTATGAACATTTGTGTACAAGTTTTTGTGGACATATCTTTTCATTGCTTTTGATGTAAACCTAAGAGTGGCATTTCTGGGTTGTATAACACTATGTTTCTTCACCTTTTGAAGAACTGACAGACTATTCTATAAAGTGGCTGCACCTTTCAATATTCCCACCAGAGTGTGTGAGGGTTCTGTCTCCTCCTCAACATTGGTTATGAACTATCTTTTTTATTACAGCCATCCTCGGCAGTGGGGGGAGTGAAGTACTATCCAGTCTTGTTTTGACTTGCGTTCTCCTGATGACTGATGATGTTAAGAATTTTTTCACATGCTTATTGGCTATTTGTGTATCTCCTTTAGAAAAATGTCTATTCAAATCCCTTGTCCGTTTTTTAATCAGGTGTTTGTGTTATTGAGCTGTAAGAGGTCTTTATTCTAGATACAAATCTCTTGTCAGATATATGATCTACAAATATTTTACTGCATTTTGTGGGTTGTCTCCTACTTTATTGATGGTGTCGTTGAAGCAGAGAAGTTTTTAATTTTGGAGAAGCCCAGTTTATTTCTTTTTTCTTTTGTTGCCTGTCCTTTCTAAGAATCCACGGCCTAATCCATGGTCATGAAACATTGGGGTGAATGTTTTCTTCTAAGAGTTTATAGTTCTTACATTTAGGTCTCTGATCCATTATGAGGTAGAGCCCCAACCTAATTTTTTTTTTTTTTTTGCATCTGGATATCTGGTTGTCCCAGCACCATTTGGTTAAAAGACTGTTCTCTCCCCCATTGAATTGTTTTGGCACCCCTGTCAAAAATCTGTTGATCATAACTGTCATGACATAGATAGACGAACTCCATCTTGAATTCATTCTGCCTCGAGCACTTCTTCCTCCTTTGTTATTCTACATTAGACCTGTTTGTGCATTATAAGCCCATTGGGGAATTGGTTGACTTTTAGTGGGAGTGCGAACTAAGGTACAGAACACCTTGCACAAGGTAAACTAATCAGCATATCCTGAATGTCGAGTGAAGACATCTGACTGATTGCTATAGCCTGCTACTTATCCACACACCCTCCCCCACCTTCCCATTTCTCCCCCATTACAAACACCTGCCTGCGCTGAGATGTCAGGATGATTTTGGAGGGACATTAGTCCACCATCTTCATGGTTAGCCTGCTGCCTCAAAGTCACTTTCCTTTGCCCCCACACCTTATCTCTCGACTTATTGGCCTGTCATGCAGTGAACAGATCGGACCTGGGTTTGATTACAACAGGGGTCATTTCTGGACTCCCAGTTTTATTCCATTGATCTATATGTCTATCTTTATGCCAATACTATGCTATATCTTTGTAGTAAGTTTTGAAATTGGGAAATGTGAGTCCTACAACTTCATTCCTTTTTAAGTTTGTTTTCGATATCCATGGCTCCTTAAATTTCCATAATCATTTTAGGATCAGCCTGGCAGTTTCTGCAAAGAAGAAAGTTGGGATTATAGGGATTGTATGGAATCAGTAGACCAATTTTGGAATATTGCCATTTTAACGGTATTAAGTATTCTGATCCACATTGCTCAGAGAGGTTAACTATCCTACCCATAGCAAGGTAACTCTTCATACGTGGTAGAAGTGAGCCAGTTCTCTCCACTGATTTCTGCTCTGGTCGAATGCTAAGGATTCTGACATATCCCAGCACCATCCCCAAGAGCCAAACAAAGACACTGCCATCTGAGCAGTTGCCCACAGTACCATTTGAAAAGTGAAGCTCAACTTCTCCAGAAATGTAACAAAGTACCAAAAAAAAAAAAAATTATTGGAAGACCTCTCAAAGAGAGTCCTTTAATGAACAACTTGGCATGAAAGGTAGAACTCCCCATGAACATTTCCAGTAATCTTTAGAGGTGAAAGCAAACCTACTTTCTAGGGAGGATGGGCCTATAACTACAGTCTTATTTTGCTGAGAATGTGATAAAAGTTTGGGCCAGAGCTGAATTGCTGGAGACAACAAAGGAAAAACTGCACCTGGCCCAGCACTTTCCAACTCTGCTTTCCCTCAAGGCTGCACTCAGCTTCTCCTCTAAGTAAATGTTGAACAAATATTTAAAGAATATTTCATTGAAGAGGTATCAAATTATCGGCCTGCCTGTGGTGCCCACGTGTCCTAGTTTAGCCCTGCCTCCCCCATTAAGATGTGGCAAAGCCAAGGGCTCTTTAGCCAATCTCAGTAATTAGCACGAGTTAAGCTTTTCGCTGTGTCCACAAACCGTATGGATTGCGGTGTTTCTGCTTAGCTGATCGGAAAATTGTAACACTTTGGCTTCAGTGTTTTCATCAGCTTATAGCTAAGCATTCATTAATTATGCAAAACAGGCTTCAAGGGAACGATTCTATTGAGTTAATTAATATCAAGTGTTTCTAGCCAATTAGCAGCCTTCTCTCTTATTGCAGGGAGGCTGCTGTGGGACATGCCAGGCAGAGCAGGCTCCCCTCACACTCCTCTGCTCTACTCCTCTTTTCTGTTTTGGGAGCATTCCTGATCGGAAGGCCACAGGCAAGGACTTCCTCTCCACCCCTAGACCTCTCTTCATCCTGGACCATTCCAATGTCTGTTTCGACACTGTGCTGCAAAGTGTGGTCTGTGGACCAGGAGGATCGGCGTCATTGGGGATGCTTATTGAGATGAAGAACTCTGGCCCAACCCAGACTTCTTGAATCAGAATCTGCATTTTAACAAAATCCCTTAGTAAGTTATAGGCGTCATCTTAAAATTTGAGAATCACTGATACAGAAGACCCATCTAAGACCCTGACCTTCACAATTCCTAGCCCCCTTTTTTTAATGTTTATTTATTTATTTAGAGAGAGAGAAAGAGAGAGTGCGCACACATGTGGGAGAGACAGAGAGAAAGGGAGAGAGAGAGAGAATCCCAAGCTGTGAGCGCAGAACCTGACCTGGGGCTCAAAATCACAAACTACGAGATGATGACCTGAACCCAAATCAAGAGTTCGACACTCAACCAACTCAGACACCTAGGGCACCCTTTTTAATCCAGAAACCTCCTGGTCACTTACATTAGCCACTACAGACATCCATGAGCACATCTGGAAACTTGCATTCGTCCACCTCTCTAATATTTCCATCCTGTCCTGCTCCCTGACCATTTTCAAATACCAACATGTAAATCTCTCATTCTCTTATGCTTGGTGCATATCTAATGGAGACCAGCCATGATCGCCCATCCATCTGTCCTCTTGTAGAGTCCTCTCTTTTTCCTTAAACAACAGCACCTTAATCTTTCGGTCTTCGTTGTGTTCAGCTCTCCTGCTCTGCATAGATCCTATGACATATGTTTTTTTTCTTAATTTTTTTAAATGTTTATTTATTTTTGACAGAGAGACAGAGCATAAGCAGGGGAGGGGCAGAGACAGAGGGAGACACAGCATCTGAAGCAGACTCCAGGCTCTGAGCTGTCAGCACAGAGCCCGACACGGGGCTCGAACCCGCAAAACATGAGATCAGGACCTGAGTCAAAGTCGGACGCCCAACCAACTGAGCCACCCAGGCACCCTGATCCTATGACATATGTTAAGGCTTCTGGGCTGCTGAGAAATCTTCTACACACCCCTGGCATCTTTCTCCCCAATTCCAGCCACTGTTCCAAACTGCTCCTCATCTTTCCAAGATCCTCATCTCATCAGGTGACTCCCCTCTTACCCTATGGAGGAAGCCAAGCCATGCAGACAACTCCCTTTCTGGTCCCCTTCAAACTTACCTGCCTCTGCATGTACCTCATTCTTCTTCCCCCACTTCTGCAATGAAAGAGTGTCCCTCCTTCTGTCTAAAGTTAGACTTGCAACCCAGGTCTGCACACCCTTCCCAGGTAGGGCAGGTCCCTGTAGGAGTGTGGTCCCATCGATCACACCTTCTCTTACCCCTAACTTCAACCTTTCCTCTCCATGGGTTCCTGCCCCACAAATTATAAATGTGCACAAGTCTCTTCCTTTTTTGAAAGGAGTGCCTGTCGTAGCCTTGTAGACTTCCTGAGGTAACCTCCTTTCCTTAGCCCTCACTTAACAGGCAGGCTTTTTTAATTCCTATTCGCTCCTCAGCTTTGAACAATTCCCCCAAGGCCATCAGTGACTGATTGTCAGATCCAACACGCCTCACCTTGTCTGGCCTCTCTGTGGCATTTGTAGAGCTGGCATGTCCTCCTTCCTAAAGCTTTTTTTCCTATTCGATGGAGTGGCACCAGTCCCTCTGCCCAACACTTTGATCACTCTATCATCATTTCACTGGCTCTGATTGGTCCTCTTTCCCTGAAATGTCTCTGTTCACCACATTTTTTTTTTTTTTTTTTTTTTTTGCCTTCTGCTTTACACACTTCTTTCCTAAAGGACCTCATTCAAACTTGGACTTCAATTTCCAGTATTAAGATAAACCCAAATCTATTTCTCCAGGCCAGATCTTTTTGCCTTTCTTCAGAATTCTATATTCAACTTCTTACTGAAGGACCTTTCAATACAGATGACCCAGAGACACCAAAAGCTTGTGTCCCACCTGCATCTTTCCTGGTCTCACTTCTGAGCCTTTTCCAATCTCAAAGAATGAGACTGCCATCCATCCTGAGGCAAAGAGAGAAACTTGGAAGTCAGTTCTGTCCATTTTCTCCTTCTTTCTCTTCTTGCTGGCTGCCCGCTCCTCACACTTCTCTCCACCTCATCTCCCAGTCTCTTGGACCTGTCAACTTCTCTCCGTCTCCAATGCTGTTGTCTTCATTCAGACCCTTGTCCCTTCTCCTCTGATCACTAAAATATCCACATAAATCTCTCTGCCAATCTCTCTGCCATCAATTGCTCTCCAATTCATTCCACATTATTGCCAGAGTGAGCTTTCAAAAATATAAATCCAATAATGATTCCAAGCCCTACTGTTCAACATTCTTCAATGGCTCCCCAGAGTTTTCAGAACAAAGTTTAAACTCTGCCTTCATAGATTCTGACCACCTTTCTTGCTCTGTATCCCCCGCCACTCTCTGTGCTTTCCCACCACACCCCCTGCACAGAATTCATCAGGTTCTATCAATCTATTGGAAGTCCCTCAGATGTAGCTTGCTATTTCCTGTCCCCAGTAATTCTGTTCTTTTTACCTAGAATGTCTTTCACATCTTTTTTTCTGGTTAACTGCTACTCATCCTAAAGAACTCAATTCTAGCATTATCTCCTCTGAGAAGATTTTTGGACTATCTTTCCAGCAATATGACTTGGATGCCTTTTACATGTGCTATTAGTGGTAATATTTTAAATAACTGTCAGTTCTGTCCATGTGTCTCTACTAAGTATCTTATCTGCTTAACTTTATTCAATCCTCATAATCATGCTATGATTCAGAATTATTATCTCTATTTTACAATGAGGAAGCTGAGGTTCGAAGAGGATAAGTAACTTGACTGAGGTCATACTGTAAAGGCAGGTTTCAAACCAAGGTCCGTGTGATCTCCCAACCACTATGCTATATGCGACCATTCCCCGCAGCGCATTTTGCTTGCTTTTACCAAAATATTTATCAAAGTGTCCCTTAGCCTCTGGTCACATTTGTCTCTACCTGCCCCTGTTAGAAAAGACAATGAAGTCTTTGAAGTCAGGTACTATGCCTTTCTTATTTGTGTACTCCTCATGCAGACCACAGGGCCCTACATGTTAATGATGCAATGAACATGAGTGTATTGGCCTGCTTGGGCTGCCTTAACAAAATACTATGGACTGGGTGGCTTAAATAACAGAAATTTATTTTCACACAGTTCTGGAGGCTGGAAAGTCTAAGATCTGGCAGGGTTCGGTTTGTGGGGAAGATTGTCTTCCTGACTTCTAGACACCTACTTTTTTACTGTGTCCTTACATGATGGAGTGAGTGAGCTCTCTGGTGTCTCTTTCTCTTATGAGAGAATCAGTTCTATCAGATCAGGGCTCCACTCTATGACTTCATTTACCCTTAATCCCCTCCTTAAAAGCCCTGTCTCCAGTACAGTCACATTGGGGGGTGGAGAGTTAAGACTTTAACCTATGGATTTTCAGGGGACACAGTTTAGTCCATAGCAATGGGCTACGCCCCTCCTTCCATTGTTTCAGTACTATTTGGCATAAATCCTGCCAACAGTGAAGACTGAGTGGCTTAGGTCTTCAAAGCTATTGGAAGTCCCTGGGACGATCCCAAGAAAACATTGCAGAGGAGGGATCTTGAAGGATGCATTGACTATATGTAGGTTGAGAGGATGTAGAGAGAATTTCTGATTGGAGGAAGAAGAAGTGGGGGTAAGGTGGGACAATGTGGTCAAAGTCACAGAGTATTCAGGAGATAAGTGGCTGGGAGAGGAGGCTTGGACACCAGGTCATGGACCTTGAAGGCTCTGCCCAGAAGCACAGATTTGACATAGGCCAAAGACTGCATAGCCTTTCATCTCTCCAACATTTGAATGCTTGGTTGGGGTTCTTGACACTAAGTCAAGAAAAATTCTGAGGCTGCATCTGAACTTATCAGAAGAAGGTTGTGATAGATTAGTGATGTCTGCCCTGGCTCTGAGGAAAGAGGAAAAAGAGTGGCAGAAGGACGGTTGTGGATTTGCTACCTCTGCTAGAGAAGTTGCCCTCCTGGTTACTTGTAGAACTCAAGTAGACTCACAGAGACCTGAAAAAATATATTCTCCCATCATCACACAGTGTCCACTATTCGCTTCTAGGGTGTCATTTCTCAGTGCCCCAGGGGAGCCAGGACAGTGCGGGGTGCCATGCAGGGTTGGAGAGAATGGCAAGTTCCCACATCTGTGCTTGGCTTTTTCCTGGGACTCCAACGTGTTTCTGCTTGTGCCTGCAGCTCTCCAAAGTGTCTCATAAAAGTTGGTTAGTTCTTTTAGCTTCTGATCCTCACCTTCCTAACCTTAGGGACTCAGGCACCATTCGAAGGGTCAGGCAGCAAACAAAGGTTATGTCATCTGTGGTCCTTTTCTCCATTCTTTCCTACAGCCCCTGACCACAGCCAAACTTCTCATGCCTTCCTCCGTGTATACATGATACATTATACATTAATGAGACACGTAGATCTATTGAGAAGATGGGCGTTGACCATACCCGGAGCCCCTGATCCTCCATCAAAATGCCTTATTCCAGGGAGAATTAAACTAGAAAATACATGAAACACTCTGCAAATTCCTCCCCTGACTCTCGCACCACTGGTGGCACTGGGAGCATGTTAATAGATCACTCTGCAAATGCACTGTGCTAAGCACTACGCATACACTATCTTGTTTAATCCACATATTAAGTCTCGAGGAGGAAGGTAAATGTTGTGTGTGTGCTTTGGATTGTGATGCTTCTGCCAGTAGTCTTAGTGTTTATTTCCCTGCTGTCTTTCCTTAGTAGACTCTTTAAAACCAAAGATGGAATTTATATCTATATCTGAGCCAAGCATTCAAGGCAAACAGCTAACCCCCCCAACCCTACTTCTGAATCCAAAACTAAAAGGAAGATGTTACTAAGAAGTAGTGATAATAGCCAGCATTTATTGCACCCTTATCTGTGATTTAAGAGTTTTACATATATTTACTCTTCTCAACAGCCTGAGGAGGTAGATGCTACTTAAGATTAGGAAAGTAGGGCTGAGAGTGGTTAAATCACTTGCCCAAGGTCAAACAGCTGGTGGTGTTGGAGCCACAATTCAAATGCAGGCAGTTGGGCACCAGCACATGGACTCTAGGCCACTAGGCCATGCTGCCTCCTCCAAAGTGAGGCTCAAGGAAACCAGGTCACTTCTGGTTGGTCAGACCTCCCGTGCGAGGTAAACACTCTTCTTGTGAGCGGAGAGCAGTTCAAGGTTTTGTTCTAACACTGAAGGCCTTCCTGGGCACAGCTCACCCCCTCTGCATGCAGATGGAGGCTGTCGCCATGCTTAGGCGAGTGCACCTGCTGGTAATAAATACCGTGAAAAAACAATTTGAAATATAACTGCCCTGACACTGGGAGGGCAGGGGAGGAGTCAAGGCATTATCATGGGAAATCTGTCCCATGATAGATTTCTGTCCCCAAAATTTCTCATATTTTTGCTGTCAAAGTGAGTCAACCAGAGCCTCCCTGAGAATAAAATGAAGAGGCCTGAAGCAAAGACTGAGTGTTCTTGTCAGAGCCCATTAAGGTGACCAGTTCAGGCAGAAGGTGGTGGTGTTAATGCACAATTTTCCCATGGTTGGCTTGGAGATTTCCCCCCCCCTCTCTCTTTCTCTCTAGTATGCATGTACACACACTCATGCACGCACATACACACATACACACGCCCCTCAGAGCATGAGGGATTTGGTTGGCCTCAAGGTCCAACCTAAAGTAACTGGAATAGCATCTCTTGCCAGGTGTTCTGTCAACACTTGTGTTGAGGAAGGTTAATAGGCTTGGGCCTAACATATGGCTCTATGCTCTGATCATTTTGGGAATGCTGGATTGAGCAAAGTTAGCTATTTCCCACAGGATTCCTCAGGGCCTTGAATACATTTGTGTAGGCTATGAATCTCCAAAAGGAGGACAGAGTATGCAGATTTGACCAAATTTCTTTGCCCACTAGTATTATAGGGAACACACTGTGGGAACTGTTTTCTACAGCAGAAACTCTGGTCTTCCCCTCCTTTCAAAGCTCCAGATGCTAGACCTCTGCCTGTGAACTATGCCCAACCCACTTCTGCAGCCAACCTGAGCAGCACAGGAAGACTTCAGTGACCTCAACTTCCCCAACAGAGGTCCTCGAGAAGATCATGAGGGCAAAGCAGCAGCACCCTGACTCCCAGGCACCTGCTGACCATAACCCACTCTTTCTCTTCCTCTGACCTTCCCCTTCACCACAGGTGGGCTCAGTCCTTACATCCAGGCTCTTATCCAGTTTCTTTGCCTCACACTTGATTTCTATGCTGGACTTGAACTCTGTCCTCAACCTTATCCCACTTGGTGGGACCCTGACCCTTGCTTCTCTCACTACTCCCTCCCCAGGGGCTGTTCTCTGTATCCAGATGTTCTGCTTCTTCCTGGGAGCCTCCTATAGCTGGAATGTTTCCTGGGAATAGCATTGCCCCTCCACTCTCATGACCTCTACCACTTGGGTGACCACTACCTTGCCCAACAACTTGCCCAGCCCCATGTGCCTGGCATGGATGTCTGTTGTATATATACAAGCATGGAAAACCTTTGGCCTTTGGGCAATAGAATATCCACCAGACTCACAGCCAGGCCATGTTCCAGTTCTCAAACCCACCAGGGCTATCTACCTGTCAGCCTCCTTTGGTCTCTGTTGATGAGGTCTTGGTATGCTCAGTAGCTAGGCCCCTCCAAAGTTAGGAATAGGAGCTTGGCATTTCTTAGACAATGTCCCCATCCAACCACAGGTCAACAAGACACAAAGCTAGGGCTCAAGGCTCAAGACCAAGACACAAGTGGTGAGAAGTGTTGGGGCTTCCCTTGTACATGGTGCTGGCTGAATGATGTAGAGGGCATTCTCATGGTTTCGATTTTCTGGGAAGAAGAGGACAGTTATAGTAGATCAATGATTCCAGGCATTTGGATATCATGGGCTATTACAGTTTCAAAAATACTCTTTTAGAGACTTTATAATGTTGGCAACCAAATAAGAGACAATAAAAAATAACAATAATCTGTATCGAGAGGCTGTAACAAGAGACTGTTTTTTAATACCAAAAAAGTAAAGAATATAATCTCAGCATTTGAAAATTGAGTTCTATGGAAAATTTCTACACTTTCTCTGTTTCATCAGAGACCAGTAGGAATTGACCATGGATCAGCCCTAGCCTAGGGCCTGGGATTTTTGGGCCCCTGTCCAAGATGCTCTCTGAAATCTCCTCAGATCTTCTCATCCTTACTGCCTGGCAGTCACACATACCTAACAGCTCAGATTATAGGGTGGCACTTCCTTTTATGAAAACAAATCTGTCTTTCTGCAACTCATATACCTCAGTCTTGGTTCTGTCTTGACCTGGAATGGGTTGACTGCCTGATTTCTAAGGCATCTCTTCGTATATTTGAAGGCTGTACCAAAAACCTTCCTTCAGCTCCCCTCTTGGTCCCTTGCCCCAGCTCAGGACTGGATGGTGAGGAAGACTTCCCAGAGAGGAAGGGAACAGCCCAAGCACTAGGGATGCCTCTATCAGCCCACCTTCCCTCTTCCCCGGCCTGCCTTCAACAGAACAGGAGCAGGAAGATGCCAGACAGAAGTAAAGAGGCCGAGAGAGGTGGGACAACTGAGCGGCAGGAGCCCAAGCCTCATGCGACAGGAGAAAGCTTTGGCAGGGGTCCAGAGACATCACGGGATGTGCCTCTCCCAGAATGCATGGCTCTGTCACCTCCAAACCAGAGCAGTTCCAGGGCTGTCCTTGCAGCATGGGAGGAGACCTTACTGCAAGACCATCTCTCAGAAGAGAGAAGTATGCCTCTAACGCTCATTTGTGGAGCATTGTCCCAGGACACAGCTGTCTATGGGTCACACACTAGCAGCCCTAGCTGGACATGACACATCAGGGCAGAGTTCTACCTCTCACCATTCTGTGAGTCAGAGCAGCTTGGAACCTGCAGGAAGACCACGGCCTCAGCAACAACCCAGGGAAAAGGAAGTGACACTCCTCGTGAGGCCCCAAGGCATTCATGAGGCTCATTCCCATGTATCAAATGTTGAGCTTAAAATTCTTCAGTGTCTCCTATTCTTTAGATAAACAGCCATATTCAAAAAAATTTTTTTAAATGTTTGTTCATTTTTGAGAGACAGAGAGTGAGCAGGGGAGGGGCAGAGAGAGGGAGACACAGAATCTGAAGCAGGCTCCAGGCTCTGAGCTGCCAGCACAGAGCCTGAAATGGGGCTTGAACCCATGAACTGTGAGATCATGACCTGAGGTGAAGTCAGATGCTTACCTGACAGAGCCACCCAGGCACCCCTAAAAAGCCATATTTTTAAACTTGGACTACCAGGCTCTTCCCGACTCACGAAGACCAACCACACTGACTATCTTTCAGTTCAAATGTACCCTGCCTTCAGGCATGGACTGGCCCCTTCCTGTGAACCCTTCTCGTGACATGACCCCTTTTATCTCCCTAACCCTTGCTCATCCTTCAACTCTCAGCTAACCAGCCCCCTCTTAGGGAGGCTTTTCTTGACCCCCTGGTCTGGAGTTGTGATGATACAGTGGCCACTAGCCACCCGTGGCTACCCGAGCCCTCGAAAAATGGCTAGTCCAAATTGAGATGCGCCATAAGTGTGAAATACATGCCAAATTTTTGAAAACTTGGGACAAAAACAGGAATGTAAAATATCTTATTGATAATTTTTAATACTGATTACATGTTTAAATCATATTTTAGATATATTGGGTTAAGGAAAATATTATAGTACAATTTCACTTTTTTTTTTTTTTTTTTTACCTTTGCTAACGTGGCTACCAGGAAATTTAAAAGTTATGTACGTGGCTTGTATTTGTGTCTCACATTATATTTATATTGGATAGTGCTGGTCCATAGCATAACGCCCTGGTATATGTTTGGATAGAGCCTTTTATGTTTTCTTCCTGACCATTATTTCACCTTATAATTATGCATTCCCCCTGGAATATAAACTCCATGAGGACAGAGACTGTGTTCATGTTGTAGCCTTTGTGACCTTGGGCAACTCTGATCATGGCTCTGAGATAAATGGAGATGAATAGGTCTATTTTGAAAGTATTGCTTGGGGGAATTAAATAAGAGGATGTATTGTAGCACCTAATATAGAGCCTGGCATGTGGTGGGTACTCGATAAATGGTTGCTGTTATTATCATTGTTATTAAAAATAAACGAGCAAAAAGCCTTGGCAACAGGCCATCTAATGGTAGCATACTTCAATCACTTGCCAAATGTATTTCCGTGCTGTATTAGTGATTAGTGATCACTAATATTAATGATCTGTATGTATGACCTACGCTTTGTACAGGTACGCTTTGTACAAGCACACATGGATATATGCACTAAGTATACACGTTATTGAACTATGCAGTCTGTTTGGGTAATATATGCAGAATAGGAACAGAGTGAATATATTTCCATAAGTGGTCCTGCACAGAGACACATGATCCTGAAACAGAACTGTGTCACCTCGCAAAAAGTTTCAACACCACTGTCTCTATGAGCTGAACAAGGGGCATATGAACATTTGTTCCTAATTAACAACAACAAAAAAATCTGTCTCGCTTATTCTTAGTAGCCAATCCTAACCCCAGTTCCTGAGGTGCTACTTGTCATGTTTCATTTGAGAAAGGCATCATCACGTCTCCATGGTGCCAAGGAAGGGCTCCAGGTCTCTGCACTGCATACAAAATGGCAGCTCCCACTTGTCATGTATCAGCACGGCAGCAGGCCAGGGGGACTGGCTGCCCAAAGACTTGGTGACAACCCAGCACCTGTCAAAGTGGGGGCCAATGAAGCTAAAAACCGTAGTGTTTCCACTAAGAACTCTAGAGGCAGGAGCGTCCAAAGCAAGACCTGCTGAACAATGACTTACTGAACTCTCTGTGGGCCCCAGCTGCTAGATCTGGGCCTGGAAACCAGGTGCGGTCCTGCTCCTTCCACCTTCCCCCTGCCCCACAGCATAAAGAAGAGCTGTATTCGGTGGCCCTTCCCCAAGGCGCCATGAACCCAAAACTGGGGCTGTAGAAGCCTCCAGGTTACGGACAGGCCAGCAAATGGCATGGAGAATCCTAGGCTTCTCCTGTCCTGTCAACAGAAACTCTGAAAGCACAAGTTGCTCAGGGCCCACAGACCTTTCCCTCCCTTTCCTTCCCTTTCCTCTCTCCTTTCCACCCATTGTCACACTTTATTCACAAAAGTGGTTTGAAAAGCTTCAGCCTGGCTCAAAGTGAGGTTACTATAGGGGTTCCCAAACTCTTTCTGTAAATGGCCAGATTATGAGTATTGTTGGCTTTGAGATTCACAGCAACTCAGTTGCAAGTACTCACCTCCTCTCTTGTAGCGCAAAAGCAGCCATAGACAATAGTAAATGACGGATGTGGCTACGTACCAATAAAACTTTATTCACAAAAACAGGTAGGTAGGATTTGGACCACAAACTGTAGATTGCCAACCCCTACTTTACAATGAGCAAAGCAAAAACAAATTCAAGTGTCAACCAGAACTTTTGTTTTTAAATGAACTAGGATGGGATGAAATAGAATAAACAATATGTAGAGCTTATTGCATGTAGAAATAGGTACTGTGTTATGAATATTTTGTTACAAATATGTTTTATCCAAACACACCATATATGTGTTTGACTATGTTCCAGGCAGGAATTATAATGTATTTCTTAGTCTGAGCCAGAATCAGAAAAGTTTGAAATACACTGGTATAGTGGATGGAATCTTTCATTGGAATCTGGGTGACCTGGGTTAAAAAATCTCCATTCTGCCACCAGTTTTCACTTTGAAATTTTAGAAGTCACTTCCCCTCCCTGAGCCTCAGTTTCTCCACCTGCAGGCTCTGAGATTTTACGGGGGCATCGTCATCATCTGGTATAGCTGATCCAAGACACCCACAAAGCAGATGGTCCAGCTCTGACACTTCCAGGCAGTTTAGCTTCATCCCCAGGGTGTCTACCCCTCTCCAGCCGGTTATCTTTTTAGCTGAGAAACATTCCCTTCATTGCATGGCTTGAAGCCTCATTGAACAAGTCAGCTCCAGTTTGTGGATGAGACTGAAGCCCAGAGAGAGGAAGGAAGACACACATCTCATAGGTGCCTGAACCAAACTCAAATGTTGGCTTGTTTTTTAGATCTAAAGCTCTTGCCTTTTTCTCAGCAGCATGATCATCTTTGGGGGAAATAGTTTGCTGCAGCCCCAACCCCCAAGCTGCAGCTCACCTTCTATTCTTCCTTGGGAATAATTCCTAATCAATTATTAAACACTTAAAAATGAAGCAGTGACTGCCAGGAGCCAGTGCAGGCTTACCAAGAACAGGCTATGTCAACTCACATCCTTTCCCTTTTTAATGGGTTATTAAATCTGCAGATCAGGGAAATCAAGTAGAGAGTGTGTAACTGAACTTCCAGAAGATGCTGACTAGGTGTCTCACAAGACCCTGTGGACCAGCTGGTGAGATGAAAGCTGAAGAATGAGTGAGTGAAGCTGGTTCATGGTTAGTAGATCAACACAACCAAAACACATCATTTAATGAAGTGAAGAGGGTCTCTGATGCCTATACATGAGTGGAGAGAATGGCGAGGACTCCAGCAAAGAGGAAGTCAGCCCAAAGGGAGAAGCCACCATCACCTCGCTGCAGTGTCCTGTGGCCATGAGGGGACTCAAGCAAGTTGGAGCCAGAGCCCTGGCTTTTCAAAGAAGGTAAAAATCTGGATGTGCCATTTTAAAATGTTGCAAGCACATTCCAGTTAAAAAACAAACACTGGGCATAACCAACAAGACACATCTGTGGCTCCAATATGACCCCAGACACATCTGCAGGTCCAAATAATGTCCGTTTGTAATGTCTAGATTAAAAGTCTGGTGTCAACCAAGAGGAATTTCTCTGAGAGATGACACAGGGCTCTATTCTCTGTCCTGTCCTCTTCAACATTTTCATCACAGACTTGAATGAGGACACAGAAGGCACAATTATCACATAACCAGATGTCGGGAAACTGGGAAGGGGGGCTGGCAGGATCAAAATTCGGAGTGATTTTCACAGGCCGAACCACCAAGCCAAACATGTCTAGATGAGCCTTATTAGAGAAAAATGTAAGGGTGTCGACCATAGGTCAAAACAAATTAGACCATAACTGCTCCCATTCATGCCATACTGCTCAGCTCTCTGCTCCTCTACATGCTGTATGTGCCCTTCTTTCCATTCCTCTTCTGGTGGGTCATTCTTCTCCCCTGGCCTTCCGGAAGCAAGCCAATACTGTCTCACAATGCCCAAAGCCCTTCCCTCTCCTCAAGGGATGCTATTGTCCTCAGCCTAGGGCCTCTGCAATCCATCTCCTAGAAGCTAGAGCCCAAGCCTGTTCCAGCTACATCCTCATCCAAACTGAACCAGCAAACGAGGCTTGATTGTTTTGGTTTGGAGTGCTCAACCACCATGGGAGTCACCCAGACCCAAGGAAGTTCACGGAGCCAGACCCAGCTCCAAGATGAGGAGCTCAGCCTTCACACCCTCTGGACCATGAGAATGCAAGCCCCACCAGGGCGGGATCCTGTCCATAGTATCCTTCCCTGCGGGCCTGGCACTTAGCACAAAGCCTGGTCCAGATGAGGTAGCCAATAAATATTAGTGGTCAGGGCTATAAAAATGCGCTTTTTAGGCAGTCAAAGAGATATGAATGTTAACTATGGATTAGATAACAGTAAGAAATTGTTAATTTTGTTAAATGTGATAATGACAATGTGGCATAAGAACATGCCTCTCCTTTTTTTTTTTTTTTTCCTTTTATTTTTTATGTGGGGAGGTGCAACGTAAAGGAATTTAGGAGGGTGATAACATGTCAGATTTGCTTTAATCTGCCCCACCCTGAGGAAAATGAGGGCGTGGGTTAGATCCAACTGCATGTGTGTGTCTGTTGGGATATTTTCAAAATAAAAACTTAAAAATTTGATGAGGCTGTAACTTAGACCTCCCACCAGTGGAGGTGCTCTAACTGGGGTTGATCGCAGCAACCCCAGCCTGCATCACATGGAGCCCTTCTGGCCGTGGCCTCATCTCCTTCCTTTTGGCTCCCCACGAAGGTGGGAGGAGAGATTCCCACCTTGTGATGAGAAAAGACCCAGGATTCTCTTGGCACACTGACCGTCTCCCACCCCATCCCCAGCCAGCCCCCAAAGCAGCCTGCCTTGGGTGAGGCCCTGGGGCTGAACAGTACAGCTGTCAGAAAAATTATCCAAAACTTGGAGACAAAGGGTGGGTGGCATGCCCTTTCAAAGTCACAGAGGGGTCAAGGGCACCCAGGAAATATCTAGGGGATTGTATTTGGTTCAACTCGCTATTTACTATTGATTTAAAACCTCAGATTTAGTAAAGTTACATATTGTTGATTTTGACCACTAATGGTGTAAATAATTTCTATCCAGTGAAAAAGATACCCACAAAGTTTACATTTATGACCCTATTAGACACTAATCAGTTTTGGATCCAGCCCAGCAAACTTCCCTCAGCATTTCCTACAAATATCTACCTTCTTAATGCTCCTGAAGCCAGTTCCAATGTTAATTAGACTGGTTCCCTTATTAATTAATGAGTAGAATAAAATCTTTGACATATGTTCATTTTATATTGGTATGAGAGTGATGTTTTTTAACCTTTCGAAAATTACACTTTATCAACATCCTGGGACCTGTCTCCTGTGAGTCAGCTGTTCCCATTCTGTTGACATGGGAACTGTGGAGCTGGCCCATTTCCACATTGGATGGCGCCAATCCTTAAAAAAAAAAAAAGTTTCTTTCTTTTTTTTTAAGCAGAATCTGTCTCTGTAGACCTTTCTTCCTCTGCTAATGCAGTGAAAACAGTGAAGGCTTTGGAATCAGACAAACCTGGGCTCAAATCCCAGTCCCACCATTTATCAGCTCCTTGACCTTGGGAAAGGTACTGGATCTCCCTGAGGCCCTCCTTTTCCTGATCGTCCCACCTTGAGAATTAAATGAGATAGTGCATGTAAAACACTTAGCACAGTGCCTGGCAGATACCAGGTGAGTTTACCTTCCTCTCAATCATTTCCTCATTCATTCATTTATTCAACATTTATTGAGGCACTGGCGGTAAATGCTGGAGATGTAAATATGCATAACAAATAGCTCCTGTTCTGAGGGTGCATGCAAATTTGTAGGAGAGAAAGAAATGTTTAAAAAGAAATTCTAATACAGCATGATAAGTACAACAATAGAGTCGTGTACAATGCACAGAGGAGAAAGTGATTAGCTCTGAGGCAGAAGCAGAGGTGGTTGCCAAAGCAGACTTCCCAGAGAAGGTGATGTCTACAATGTGTTTTGAACATAAATAAGGGTTTTCCTTACACTCAGGGAGGGAGGGAACATCACAGGGACTTGGAGAAATAAAACGCATGCTGGGCCTTGATGGAGTATAAAGAACAAACAGGGGGCAGGGAGATGAGCTGAGATGGGACGTGGAGATGAAATTGGTAAGCAAAGGAGGTTTCCCTTTTTCCTTACAAAATGATGGAAAGTTTTTGAAAGACTTTAGGCAGGGGAGTGATATTAACTTGTGTGTTTAGAAAGATTACAGTCTCTAGGGGCGCCTGGGTGGGTGGTTCAGTTGGTTAAGCATCCGACTTTAGCTCAGGTCATGATCTCATAGCTTGTGAGTTCGAGCCCCACCTCAGGCTCCGTGCTGGCAGCTCAGAACTTGGAGCCTGCTTTGGATTCTGTGTCTCCCTCTCTCTCTGCCCCACCCCTGCTCACACTCTGTTTCTGTCTCTCTCAAAAATAAATAAACATTTAAAAAAATTTTAGAAAGATTACAGTCTCTTTAGCAAATGGTGCTGGGAGAACTGGAGAGCAACATGCAGAAGAATGAACACAGACCACTTTCTTACACCATTCGCAAAAATAAACTCAAAATGGAAAAGGACCTGAATGTGAGACAGGAAACCATCAAAACCCTAGAGGAAAAAGCAGGCAACAACCTCTTTGGCCTCAGCTGCAGCAATTTCTTACTTGACACATCTCCAAAGGCAAGGGAATTAAAAGCAAAAATGAACTATTGGGACCTCATGAAGATAAAAAGCTTCTGCACTGCAAAGGAAACAATCAACAAAACTAAAAGGCAACCGATGGAATGGGAAAAGATATTTGCAAATGACATATCAGATAAAGGGCCAGTATCCAAAATCTATAAAGAACTCACCAAACTCCACACCTGAAAAACAAATAATCCAGTGAAGAAATGGGCAGAAGACATGAATAGACACTTTTCCAAAGAAGACATCCAGATGGCCAGCAGACACATGAAACGATGATCAAGCTCAACGTCACTCCTCACCAGGGAAATACAAATCAAAGCCACACTGAGATACCACCTCATGCCAGTCTGAGTGGCTAAAATGAACAAATCAGGAGACTATAGATGCTGGAGAGGATGTGGAGAAACGGGAACCCTCTTGCACTGTTGGTGGGAAGGCAAACTGGTACAGCCGCTCTGGAAAACAGTGTGGAGGTTCCTCAAAAAATTAAAAATAGAACTATCCTATGACCCAGAAATATCACTGCTAGGAATTTACCCAAGGGATACAGGAGTGCTGATGCGTAGGGGCACATGTACCCCAATGTTTATAGCAGCACTTTCAACAATGGCCAAATTATGGAAAGAGCCTAAATGTCCATCAACTGATGAATGGATAAAGAAGATGTGGTTTATATATACAATGGAATACTACTTGGCAATGAGAAAGAATGAAATCCTGTCAGTTGCAGCAATGTGGATGGAGCTGGAGGGTACTATGCTAAGTGAAATAAGTCAGTCAGAGAAAGACAGATACCATATGTTTTCACTCATATGTGGCTCTTGAGAAACTTAACAGAAGACCATGGTGGGGGGAGGGGAAAAAAGTTACAGAGAGGGAGGGAGGCAAACCATAAGGGACTCTTAAATACAGAGAGCAAACTGAGGGTTGATGGGGAGTGGGAGGGAGGGGGAAAGTGGGTGATAGGCATTGAGGAGGGCACTTGTTGGGATGAGTACTAGGTTTTGTATGGAAACCAATTTGACAATAAATTATATTTTTAAAAAAAGAAAGAAAGATCATAGTGACAGCAGTATGGGGAATGAAGCAAGACTAAGGTTAGAAGCATCTTTGAGGGGTGCTTGGGTGGCTTAGTCAGTTAAGTGTCCAACTTCAGCTCAGGTCATGATCCCATGGTTCATGGGTTTGAGCCCCTCATCAGTCTCTGTGCTGACAGCTCAGAGCCTGGAGCCTGCTTCAGATTTGTGTGTCTCTCTCTGCCCCTCCCCAGCTAGAGCTCTGTCTTTCTCTCTCTCTCTCTCTCTCTCTCTCTCTCTCTCTCTCTCTCTCAAAAAAATAAATAAACATTTAAAAGTAAAAAAGAAGGGATCTTTGACAGGCCCATCCAAATTATAGTGAAATAGGCAAAACGTGGAAACAGAATGGAGATGTTTAGGAAATATAATTCACTGGACGTGGAAAACTACGTGGCAACCATGATGACCACCACACCCACCCTCCCTTTGGAAGGGAAACTCAGCAAACTGGCCCTTTAGCAAAGACCAGCAACTAACTGGACCAGAGTGGACACCTGGGCCAAGATGAGCCCATCCAGAGGCTGCTCAGTTACCAAAAAGTAGCTGCGTGTGAAAAGCTCTGTTCAATAGGGTTGGTGGTAATTCACTAGGACTGTCAGATACTTTCCTTCCAGAATTTGAAGGGGAAAATGCAAAGATAATTAGTCAGCTGGGAATAGGAAGAGAAAGGAGAATGACGTGTAAAGCAAAGTGCAGATGCTATGGAAAAGAGATCAATGCCAGAGGCAACAGCAGCCCTGACACAACTAGAGAGCCAGACACTCTACAGTAAGGTTGCTGTTAAAGTCTTAGAGTCACCGGCATCTGGGCATAAACCCAGCTAAGTACATCTAGGTTCCTTGCCACCAACACAACCAGCACACTCCTATTCTCTTGCTTTGCAACTGGTCAGATGTTAGGGAACGAAATGCATAATATCTGGATACAGGTCCCATATCCTCCAAGTCTTCCCTTCTTCAAGCTAGATACCACCTCCTTCCTTT
Source organism: Prionailurus viverrinus (assembly GCF_022837055.1). NCBI lineage: Eukaryota > Metazoa > Chordata > Mammalia > Carnivora > Felidae > Prionailurus > Prionailurus viverrinus. The sequence continues at coordinate 67,791,612 of NC_062570.1, read as the reverse complement.
ACTCTTCCTCATTGACCCTGACTCTGCCTTCTCTCCCCAATCCGATTTTCTCCATTGCACAAATCTCTGGCTGATCTTGCTTCCTGTCCTCAGGATCCAAAGTCAGGGCACTTGGTTCTTTCCCAATTCCTGTCTCCACTTGCCTATTTGGAGCTCAGTCCTTCCCCATACCTCCCATCCAAACCCTATGCTGCTCTACCCGTTAGCAGGTCTGAAGGAGAGAAAAGTGGCAAAATGAGACAGAAACCTTAGGGAGCTACTCCTGGTCACAAAGAAAAACAAGCAAAAATTTCTTGCTTGCTGGAAAGAACTACATTTGATCCTCCATTCAGGAATAGTATTTCTCCAGGACCCTGGCTTAGGAGGTTTGAAACTGACATTTTGAAAAGAGGATCTGCTGGAACCCAGATATCAATACATTCCACGAATGGTCAGATATATCCCTAAAAGTATAAGGATGGAAATTGAAGCTCCATGAAAACTAAGATTTGTCTTCTTCATCACCAAATCCTCAGTGCCTAGAATCATATCTGGCATGCACTAGGAACTCGGTAAATATTTACTGAGTGAGCAAATGTATGGATTCACAGCAAGTCTGCAGAGAAGCCTCTGATGGAATGTCAGAGTTCTCTGTCCTCAGCTTAATATGATTAATAATTGAGTGAAAACGCAAAGGGATTTCTGGGGGAAATAGATAAAACAAGAATGGAGCTGGGAAGAATTGAATGCATCAGTGAATTGACTCAAGATTTAAAATATCTGAAGAAGACAGAGCAATAATCAGTATTATAAGAGATTTTAACAAAACTGTCATACCAGTTGAGAGACAAGAGTTAGCAGCAGTTCACCTGGAGAAGAATCATGGGTCTTAGTTGACCATATACTCAGTAGGAATTTGAAATGCTAAAAAAAAAAAAAAAAAAGGTGCCAAGAAAGCCACTGTGCTCTGAGGCACAGAATCCAGAAATGTGGAAGGCCATGGTCTCAGAACAAGATGGGCTACTCAGACCACCTTGAGAGTAATTGGCTTAGAACAAGAAATATGATCAGTGGAACAAGGTGTGGGAAAGGATGGAGATCATATGACATGAGAAACAATGGAAGGAACTGGGTGTGTTCTGTCTCAGAGGGTAGAGGAGCTCTCTAAGGCTGCCATAACAAAATACCACAAACTAGGTGGCTTAACCCAACAGAAATCTATTCTCACACTGTTTTAGAGTCCAGAGTCCAAAATCAAGGTGTTCACAGCACCATGCTCCCTCTGAAGTCTCTAGGGAGGAGCCTTTTCTGTCTTTTCCAGCTTCTGGTGTGCTGCCCCCACACCCGGTATTCCCTAGCTTATGGCTGCCTCATCCCAATCTCTGCCTCCGTGTTCATGTGGTGTTCTCCTCTTATGTGTCTGTGTGTCTTACAAGGACACCAGTGATATTTGATTAAGGCCCACCCTACTCTCGTAGGACCTCATTTTAACTAATTACATCCACGGCAACTGTATTTCCAATTAAGGCCATATTCTGAATACTGGGGATTAGACTTCAATACCTTTCTTTGGATGACACCATTCAGCCCATAACAGGGCAAGAGAATTGTCTTCATGTGTTCAAAGAATTCTCTTGCAGAGGATTTTATTCATATGGCCCAAAGGGCAAAACTAAGAACAGGGAGTGAAGATTACGGGGATGCAAATTGTAGTTACTTATAAGGAAGAACTTTCAAAGTGTTCAAGCTGCCACCCTTGTGACTCCCAACCCTAAAGCTGGTGAGGAAGAGGCAAGATGACCCATGGGGGTGGCTCTGGGGGGAATTCTTTCCTGGGAAGGGGTCAGGCTGCATGGCCTTCTGTCATTCTCTGTTGACTTGATTCCATGTGTCTCTGCCCTTTGGTACTCTGTCACAAGGGAACCATCTTTAACCAAGCAGAGATTTAAGAGGTTGTTTCCAAGAGGTGATATAAGCAGATGAGCTCCATGATAATGCAGTCTGCTTATGAGAAATGGAGCGTGAATTGCAAACCCAAGAAATGAATATAAATTCAGCAGCTATTTTAATTTTTAATTGGAAAAAAAAGCCCAACCCAGCCAGAAAGAATAGCGGAAGAGTGTATTTTGCACAGCACTATAGAAAACATTTGTTAGCGCTGCTGAGACGAATGGCATAGTCTTGTCGCCTCTGCCACCCTCGCAATTGGGATGGGAACGATTTCTACAGGGACTGCCACTGCTGGCCGCCTCCGTGGATAATGAAGGTCATGGTTTATGGGCACAAACTATTCTGCTCCAGATGCAGCTTCATTGGTATGCAGGCATGGAAACCCAGCAGCCAGCCCCACGCGCTGATCAGATTTTGGAATGTAGTCATAATATATCCCCTCTCGAACTCCCTCCCATTTTTCCGGACAGTCTACTACAGAATGGAGCAGCTGGAAGAGAGAGAGGGGTCAGAGGAAGAGAACTGGCATTTATTAGGCACCTACTTTATGCCAGGCATTGGTCTCATTCAATTACGGAGGCTTTGCACCCTGTGGATAATGGGATCGGTGCGTGTGTGTGTGGGTGTGCGTGTACATGTGCACATGTGGATGCACAGTTGCACATGTTAGCACATTTGTGATCTAGATAGAGAAATGAGGGAGAAGGAAAAGATGCAAAGTGCTTAGAAGAAGGAAAGATTATGGACCAAAAGCCGCATCATCAAGGTGGAGGCCTGGGTCCAGTCTCAGACCATGAAGTAGGCCACATCTTTGGGGGCCAGATAGAGAGGTTCCTGCCTCCAGCAGGGGAATCCATCTGGGACAGGATCCACAGGGTCGGCCCAAACTGGAGTTTTAGAGGTGCCTGGAATCAAGGTGGAAAAAGCTGAAGATCTAGCTGAGGATCTGAGAGGAGGGAAGGTCTTCCCAGCCAGATGGACCCCATCTGGACATGCAGGTATCTCTGTTGAGAACCCTAAGGCACCCAAAGCCCTAAACTCGGTCACTTTTACTCACTTTACATTCATTTATTTGCTTGATTTGCTCTGGAACCTCAATAAAACTATCCCCTTTAAGGTTCTAGACCAGTGGTTCTCGGGCACAAGGATATAAGTGGATCAATGGGGAGATTACTTACAAAGCAGATTCCCAAATCCCACCCTCAGAGAGAGCCAGATTCGGTGGGTTTTGGATGAAGCTTGATGATGTGTACATTTAAAAAGCATCTCAGGTAAAATAGAGGGCCATGCTATGAGACTACTACTCAGATCATTTATGGCTTTGTCAGGGAAAAAAGAAAAGAGAGGTATATGTCCATAGTTTGCCTAAAAGGAAAAAAAAAAGTGTCCCTGGAATGGCCAGGTGTGCTGGTGCCACTGTATAGGAGTCTGAGGGGCCTTGGAGGCTGCCCCATAGCTGTCCAGCTCTTACAAGTTTTAGAGATTCTTGATTGTGCCTAAAATCTCACCATGATCTCTTCCTTAGGGTACAAGAATGTTCAGCTTTTTCAGCTATTAACACCTTAGTATGAATTAGACCATACTCAGCCAAATCCTTTCCCAGAAGAAGGAAACACACAAGAGAAATGAACTTTTCTGGAACGTCCCCACAGGTGTCTGGCACTGTGTTCAGCACTCTGTGATGAAGATCATTGAATGAGGCTTGGTCAGTGCTCGTACCAGTCCTTTGAGATGGTATTTTCTGCATTTGACAGATAAGGAAATGAGGCTCAGAGAGTTTAAGTACATTGTCCAAGGTCCCCCAACTGATGGTAGTAGACCCTAGATATAATCCAAGTCTGTCTTCCTCTAAAAACCATCCTTTGCCCATAGGATCACTCTCTAAACAGAGACTTTTATAAAAGGGAGTAAGTGGGGGGAAACCCTAGAGATGAGTCCTGGGTGAGCTGCTACAGAGGGAAGGAGATGATGACCAAGACAGGACATTGGCATAAAGGTAGTGGGTCTAAAGGCATCTTGTGCTTTCCTTTTTTTTTTTTTTAAATGTTTTAATGTTTATCTTGAGAGAGCATGCAAGAATGGGGAAGGGGCAGAGAGAGAGGGAGAGAGAGAATCTTAAGCAGGCTCCATGCTGTCAGCACAGAGCCCTACGCAGGGCTTGATCCCACAAACCATGAGATCACGATCTGAGTCAAAATCAAGAGTTGGACACTTTACCGACATAAGCCACTCAGGTGCCCTGACAACTTGTACTTTTCAGTGCTTACACTTTGATCTGGTTCTTGAAGGGAATTCTCTGTCCGTCTAAATGAGTACTGGCATTTATCCAGACAGAGGTAAGGGCACAAAACGTTATTTCCCTAGATGGTCGGCACTGTGGGAAAGACAAGACCTGGGTGGTGAGCAGCTGGTCACACCTTGGATTGATGACAAGGATGGGGTCAAGGCCTGGTATGCCTGGCTATCAGCTCTTAGCTAGGCATGAAATGTACCTCATCGGGATGGGAGGAGGGTTTGCACGAGGACTGAGCAAGAGGACTTTAAACAGAATGTAGTTGGGGCAGGGGCGAGGCCCAGGTGAACCCGTGGTTGCCGTACCTGTGGTGCTGTTGAGAGAGTGTAGTGGGAACCAGCGGCTTCATGAGTCAGCTCTCAGGGCAGGCTGAAAACAGGCCCTCGCCTCTTCTGGGAGCATCCATGTGGCAGCGCCTAGGGCGGTGAGCCTCTCTGGGATGTCCTGCCCTTCCCTCAGCTGCACCTAGCTCACACAGAGCCCACCTGCCTGCCTCCAAAATCGGTTTCTACTCTGACTTTGCTGATACTGTCAGAAGCACCGACATTCTTGGAGGTTCCACAGCTGGACCACTTCTTTGGATGCTCCCTTTTTCCTGTCACTCACCACAGCCTGCCAATGGCTTCTATATAACATCTCCTTACCTTCTCATTCTCACTGCCACAAGCCTGGGCCAGGCCCAGCCCACACATCCTGCAGTTCTAGCAACTCCAATTCTAGCAACTCTGCAGCTGGCTGTTTAAAGTTTTTGATGATCTAGCCCCATCCTACCTCATAAACAACCACTCACTCTCTCATTGTTCACTCACATGAACCACTCCCTCCCGTCAGTATGGCCTGCTTTCAGCCAGCCTCATTCCTTTGCTCATGCCATTTCTGTCACCTGGATTTCCATCTTCCAGGTACATTCAGCCCCCACCCCCTTCCGTCCATTCAACAAACACTAATGAGTGCCTACTAAGGGCTAAGGACCCTTCTAGGTGCTGGGGATCCAGTGATGATCAAAACACAGACCCTCGGCTCTAGGAACTTACATTGTAGTGGGGAATATGGAAAATAAAGCATGGTAAAGGGACAAAGAATGGCACAGGGTGGTCAGGGAAGGCTGCTCTGGGGAGGTAACTTTGGGTCTGAGACATGAATGCAATGAAAGTCAATTACATGAAAATTGGGGTAAAAGCTTCAAAGTCTTCTCCTTCTTAGAGATCAACATAAGCTTTTTAGAAATCACCCCTACCCCCAAATTCCAGGACTTAATCCCTAACATATTCATACATCCCTGAGCATATCCTGCCTTGAGTTGCTTTTTACCTTTCTGTGCCTAACCAGATGGTAAGTTCTGTGCTACCTTCCTTCACCAGCTACTGCCACCGAACTTTTGTCCCAGATGAAATGTCCCTTCCTCAGGGAATTTGCTCTGACCACCTTCCCCATACATTCTAGCAGCCCATGCTTGTATTGCATGGAAGGTTGAAAGTGACAGGTTAATTGTGGTTTGAGCAGGCAAGGATCACTCAGCTATGGCAAAATCAAGGAAAAATCATTTCATTCTGCTTCTAAAAGCTGACTGTGAGGAAGAAAAAAGACTCTTTCCTGTGACTCGAGGAACCTCTTTGTTGGTGTCATTTATTCATAGCGGAGGTTTTTCCTAGCTGGAGGTGAGGAAGGCAGCGAGGGCCACTCTGATTTCAATCCATGAGCAAGCGATAAACTCCTTATGACTGAGGCAGAAAATGCCACCAACCAGTCTAAGACGGAAGGGCATGTGTTGTCAAACTGTCTTGAAATCACTGAGCTGAAGTCACAGAGAAAATGTTGTCTTGAGGATGCTTCTGACTTTAGGATAATGATTCCAAGATAAATCAGTAAGAAATGTTTTCATGATGAGTAGCAGTTAAAGATCAATGAAAAGGATACTAGAATGTGTCTAGAATTTATTGAATCAAATCTTGCTTTGTCAATATTTTTTAAGTGTACAAGGTTAGGGGCACCTGGGTGGCTCAGTCAGTTAGGTGTCTGACTTTGGCTCAGGTCGTGATCTCACGGTTCATGGATTCGAGCCCTGAGTCAGGATCTGTGCTGACAGCTTAGAGCCTGGAGCCTGCTTCGTGTTCTGTGTCTCCCTCTCTCTCTGCCCCTCCCTGCCCCTAACAATAAAAAATAAGCATTAAAAATTTTTTTTAATGTACAGTGTTAATATTTAAAAGTGTGTATTCTTTTACTTTAATGCACTTAGCTGTTTTACTTAAGAGTTGTATTTTTGCCCATCAGCTAACACCTATTAACTGAGTGCATCCAATCACTGTGGATACAATGTGAGGAAGGTATAGTGGTAAACTAATAGATATGGCCTCTGTCCCCAAGGAACTTACAGTCTAGCAAAGAAGACAAAACTTAAATAAATTAGAATCGATAATTAGATGATTGCAAGTGAGCAAAATACTGCAATATAAGCATGGGCTACTAGAATGTATGGGGAAGGTGGTCAGAGCAAATTCCCTGAGGAGGGGATATGTCATCTGGGACAAAAGTTGGCTGGTAGTAGCTGGTGAAGGAAGGTAGCACAGAAGAATATTCCAGGCAGAGGAAAGCACATGTACCCCAGTTCAGTGGTGGGAAGGAATATGGTGCTTGAAGTTCAGCAGGGCAGGGATGCAGAAGGCACCGGACTGGCTGGGGGGACAGGGGTGCGGGGAGGGGGGCACGGAGCAGCAGGAGGCAAAACCAGAGGAGGGCCTCTCAGGTTTTACCTTTGTAAGCTTTACCCTATAAACGATGGAAGAACATTTCACATTTGGATGTTGAGGAAGTATACTAATCTCGCAAAAACAGAATCATGTAAGTCCCCCTCTTCAAGAAAGAAAAATTTGAGATGAGAAATGAATCACCTTTTAAGAAGGGAATCAGCTATAATTAAAGGGAAACTGACAAAAATCACTTGGACCTAGAAGTGCTCTTGTTTATCCAGGCATTATGCTGTAAATTGCTTTTCTTGGCTGATAAAAGAAGCTGGAGGATAAATATTATTTACAACCTAGGCAGTTAAAGAATCTATTTGTTTACAAATCAGATTGAGACAAGTTCCCCAGTAAAACTAAACTAGATTATATCCCACTTGATTTCTCAGCTGCCATTCTATAAAAAGAGATAAGGACTATCTTTCTCTCAAATTGTTTTGACATACCTGTTTCTGCCCATCTGAACTGCAAACCTTTAATGTTTACATACAAACATCAAGAATTGTGAAACTAGTTTAGATAATCATGGGAAGTCATAAACACAACTAAGTTGGGAAATGGGTAATTATTAGTAGTAACTTCAGATGTAATTAAACATGAAATGAATTAATTTTTTTTTTTTCTGCTTTTCTTTGCCTAAACCCCATTGTCGATGAACCTAAAAGTCCAGTTTACAATCTCTGGAGTTTGAAAGAGTAGCTATCAGTCTTTTTCTTTTCTTTTTTTCTTTTTTTGTTTATTTATTTATTTTGAGAGAGAGAGAGCACACACAGGGGAGAGGCAGAGAGAGACAGAGAGAATCCCAAGCAGCTCCTTGCTGTCAGCACAGAACCCATGGCGGGCCTTGATCTCACATACTGTGAGATCATGACCCAAGCTGAAATTAAGAGTCAGATGCTTAATTGACTGAGCCACCGAGGCACCCTTTTTTTTTAAGCTGTTAAAATAAAAATGAGAGCTTTTCTTATACTTCGCTGCCCCCAGTTAACCCTATCCATGGCTGTTGCCAAACTCCAGCTTCCATACCTTTGTGAGTGTCATTGTCTCTGCCTGGAATTCCCTTGTCACTTCCAGCTCCAGAGCCTGGGATTTCATAACAAATGAATAAGGGGACACTGCTACTTACTGGTAAGGAACGCATGAGGCAAATTTAAGTCTTTGAAATAATCAATACACTTTTTGAAAGTTGCCAACTCTAGATCCAATTTGCCACCATTTGTTGATTTTCTTCATTGTGTAGGAAACAATATCCAAGGAAGGAACATATTGACTGAGCAGGTATAGCCAAAAGATAAGCTCCATAAATCAAAGTGGCGCCCACTGACCCACTGTTAATAAAGCCTGTGTTTTGTGCTGCCCCCTAGTGGCTGAGGTGAAAGGGCCAATGAACTGCTCTCCTCTTTGCCAGCTCCTCAGAGACCAAAGGCACACACTGCCGGTGGCCCACCATTATAGACACGTTTGTGGCCAATTGGGGCTGCCTGGCTCCTATGTGAATTGAACCTGTTCACCTTGGCCTCAACTAATGCTGAGCTAAATGGAAACAGACAACTTGGGAATGGGATATATGTTCCTGGGTCAATCTGGTAGTATTAACACAGATACCCAGATCATTTGAGATACTCTCAGAAGGCAGAAGTCAGGTGGAGAAGAATACTTTTCATGCTGCCAGGGAGAGGATGAAGCGAAAGTGAGTAACCTCTGGGTTACTTTGAGTATAGTCCTTTCAGGCGTTGTCTCCAACACTGTACCCATAAACCACCAACCAAGAGAGCACCGTGGAAATCCTCTGGTGTTTGATCTGGGTGGACAATCACATCAAATCATCCAAGCCGAGAACTTCCGAGGTTAAAGCTCCACGAGTCTTCCTGGATTCTGTTAGTTCAGAATTTGCCGCACAGAGGCAGCCCCCGGGACTCCTACAGCTAGCTGCAGCCCCCTTTGTCATTCTAAACCACCACTGTGCAGGACAGCTGCTCCCCTCCAGATTGCTCTAATTAGCAGCCTGGCACTCATTAGCAGCTGCTGTGCATTTAAATGTTCTCCCCCACATGGAAAAGGCCTATAAAACCTCCCCAAAATACATCCTCCCGCAAACGTGGTGCACACCATGGCAGCAGAGATTGGTGACAATAAGCCTGACAATTTGGTCTGCTGGGATCTCAGACTCTGATTTCTCCCAGAGCCAGTCAGGGAGGGGCAGTGCACTCAGAGGTAACACCACCATCGCACAGACTCATGGTGCCCGGCTGAGTACCTGGTACATAATAGGTACTCGATTCATGCTCAGTACTAGTAGAGCTGATATTCGGAGGATATACACCAAGACGGTACAATAGTTGTCAGAACACAGGAATGTTTTGACACCCACAGTGTCACCCACAGTGAATGGTGAATAGCTGCTTCCCCAAGTCCCTGGCCACCCAGTGTCAACCACCACCACCATCACCATCACATGGTGGTGGGATGGCTTTCCCTCACGGTCCCTGGAACTCCCCACGGTCCAGCACCCAGTCTGATTGGTCAGTGCCATAGGTACTGTTAAATTCACCATATGCCTGGCTATCATCATCCCATGGTCTCCGTTATTTTTTATGGACACATACTCTCATTATGCAAGCATTAACCCAGAAATTTAGCCCTGCCTCCCACCAGCTCTCCCCTACCCCACAGATTTCTCCTTCTCCTCCCCGGGAGGTTCCTACCCCGTGCCTATCCCTAGAATGATACTTTCTGGCTCGACACAATCCCTGACTCATCTCATCCATGGCCATGACTTCCCTTGCCTTGCATGGGGATTTGTCAGTCCCCACTGTAGGGGATTTGTCCATTTGGCAAGGCTGAACCTCTGTTCTCCATAAATCCCTTCCCCACATAGTCCTGGGTTAACAACGGCCACAAAAGACATTTTATGTGAGCCTTGGAAGACGGAAGGGAAGCAGAGACAATTTTTGTTTTACTCTCAGCTGCTGCAGGGTAGCAGGTGCTGTTACCGCTTATCCACTAGCCCTCCTCACCCGTGTGAGCAAAAGCCAGGCAGACAGCTCCTCCAGCTCCCGCTGGAACACTCCCTTTATCTCACACTGCTGGGCCAGGTGCGTGTGAGCTCCGTGTTGAAGGAAATCATCTTCTCCTGCAATGAACACTTAAAGACGGCGACAGAGCAATACTGGTTCTAGCCAGTCTTGTGGGTTCCAGCTCATGCCTGCAGATTCCCTTTTGCATTCCCATGTCACATCTATCTTCCTTTCCTGACCGCTTGCCCTACAGACACCAAAGTAAGTAACTCCCAGACACAACTGTTGACCCAGCTCCCACCTTGTGTGTCAAACCCCTATAATAAATCTGTACGCATGCCTATATCTCTATGCATATGTGTCGGTAGGTAGATGATAGATCAATTGATAGAAAGAGATCAGTCTCCTAGTGGTTCTGCTTTTCTGATTGTATCTGACTGATACAAACATCCACCAGATTTACCTATGCTGCAAATCAAGAATCATCCTGATTCCTGTTTCTCCCTCAGTCCCGACATCTAAGCGTTCACCCAGCAAGCCATTCTGCCTTCCAACCTGTTTTATTCTCCAAGTACTTGGATCTTTTTGTTGTTGTTCTGTTCTGTGTTAGGATTTGACAATGGGACTGTGTTGTATAAACAGTCACCGGAATATCATGGTGGAAAAAGCAAAAAGGAATTCGCGAGTGACTGCTACTTAAAGGCTCAAGAAAGAGCTGTGAATAACCTAAGTGCAGGTCGGCTTGCCTTTTCATCCCCTCATGGCTGTGCAAACATGAAACAACCAGACACGATCCCTTGGAAGGGCACAGCTGTGGAAAGGGTGCCCACATTTGTAGGTCAGAGGCTTTCACTGCAGAGCATTTGTTGTAACCAGCGACAAGCATTGCACTCACTGGGGGCTTGGCAGCAGCTTAATTATTAAGAATGCCTGTTACAGAAATGTGTCTGTATTTATTTATCATAAAGGAGTTGCTAAGCAAATTCATAATGCAAACAGCAGAAGTGTTAGCCGACTGAAGAGCAAGGAGCTTAAGTACTGGCCTTTATGCTCACATAATAAATACGTTCATTACACATCTTCCTACCTCTTTAATAATGTCCTGGCGTGGGTCCCTGACACATCCTCCCTCTTGCTTTCAGCATTTGTTCTGTGGTGCTTGATTATAATGGAATCACATTTCTTTACAAATGTTCTGTTTCTCCAGCCTATCATTCATCATCCATTAATTCACAAAACATTTATTAAGTGCCTGTTGTTTGCCTGGTGCTAAGAATATGATAGCTTATTAGTATAGGATTTTCATTTGTGGAGTTTCCATTCTAATGGAAGAAGATCATCTATCAGGAAGTAATCAAATAAATAATAGAGTTTTATTCAGTGCACACACACACTCACACACACACACACACACACACACACACACACGAGGTTGGATAAGGGAGAATGGGTGTGAATGTGTGGTGAGAGAAGGTCTCTTGGAGGAGGGGACAACTAAGCAGAGATAAGAACAATGGGGAGGAACCAGGCATGTGATCCTCTGAGCAAGAACTTCCCAGGCAGAGAAAATAGCAGCTTAAAGACCCCAAGGTGGGAAGGGTCCTGGTGTGCATTTATGCTGTGACAGATCATAATAATATTTTTTCATTAAAAATTTTTTTAATGTTTATTTATTTTTAAGAGAGAAAGTGTGAGCAGGGGAGGGGCAGAGAGAGACGGAGACAGAGAATCTGAATCAGGCTCCAGGCTCCAAGCTGTCAGCCCAGAGCCTGACGCAGGGCTTGAACCCATGAACTGTGAGATCATGACCTGAGCCGAAGTTGGATGCTTAACCACCCAGATGCCCTGATTATAATAATAATATTAATAATACAGACCGAATGTTTCTTCTTTTAGCTTCTGGAACACTCCCAGTTATTTTCTGCCTTTGTACATTCTATTCCCTTACTGGATCACTTTGGCCCCTGCTCTTAATCTGGATGACTCCTCATTTTTCAGGTCTGAATCCAAACATCCCTTCTTCAGAGAAGTGTTCCCCACCTGTCCAATCTAAGGCAGGTCTTCCTCATGGTTTTCTCTAATAACACTTGCTTTTGCCTTCACAAAGGGGAACTATTTACATGTTGTATTAGCCAGGGTCCTCCAGATCATGTACGTACATATACATATACCTATATATATGCATGTGTGTACAAATACATATGTACATGCATATATGTATATATATGTAAGAGAAAGAGAGAGAGAGAGATTGAGTGATTGATTGATTATAGGAATTGGTTCACAGGATTATGGAGGTTGAGAAGTCCCATGCTCTGCTCTCTGCAAACTAGAGAATCAGGAAAGCTGGTGGTATAATTCAGTCCAAGTGCAAAGCCCCAGGAATGGGGAGTGGACAGGTGAGAGCACTGGTTTACCTGTCCAAGTCTGAAGGCCCGAGAACCAGGAGTAATGATGTTCAAGGGCAGGAAAGATTGATGTCCCAGCTCCAGCAAAGAGCAAATTCATCCTTCTTCCGCCTTCTTATTCTGTTCAGGCCCCCAGCAGATTGGATGATACCCACCCCCACTGGTGAGAGCTATCTTCTTTACTCAGTCTGTTGATTCAAATGTTGATCTCTTCCAGAAACTCCCTCACAGACACACCCAGAAATAATGTTTTACCAGTTATCTGGACAACCCTTGGCCCAGTCAACTTGGCATAAAATAGCCCATCACATATATGTGTTTATTTAACACATAGAAAGCATTCAAGATAATTGCTGAATGAGTGAACCATGAATGGATCGTAATACGGTTTTCCACAAAGCACGCAAACCAGGCAGGCTGAGAATTGGGAAAAGGGTGGGGATGGAATACAAAGGAAATAAAGTTGTCAAGACAAAGAAGGATTTAAGGAGGAAGGGAAGAAGGTGGAAGGGAAGTCTGCTAAGAGAAGCCAAGCAGAGGAGCTAGGTTAGGGCGGAAGTGGCAGAGAGCAGGCCTGCACAGGGGCACAGGACGTCTGATACCAAAACAGCTGCTACATTGCAGGCCACCTGCCAGCAAAGGCTTCAGCACCACTTAGAGGGATGGGGTCATGCAGCCTGAGATGCAAAGCCTGAAGGGCCCACCCTGGTCACCTGCTACCTACCACAGAATGCCCCTGTGTATAAACACGCTCAACAACGGACAGGGTAGGGTGCTCACTTCCGGACTTAGTCATGCATGGACCTCCACACAATGAGTCTTCCCAACTCAAAGCATCCATTCTTCCTGGGCCAGTGGCCAAACCAGTTATCCTCTGCTCACCCACCCCCAGGACAGGTTCCAGTTTGTCAACATCTCCTTTGCAGGGTGTCTCCCACAACATCACCCACTGTACCAGACGTGGCTAAAGCCTGATGCCCTGGGACAGCCGTGACATTTGGAACTGTGATGGCATGACCTTCTCAAGGCCTTTGAAACTGATAAACCTGCCAGCTGGGAGAAGGCCGGGGATGGCTTTGAGCCCGCCTGCTTTGACAGGAGAGGTTACAGCAGATGCTCTTGTATTTCATTGTGTGGCAAATGAATGCTAGGTGGGAGGAGAGGAAAATAGAACTCGGGAAAGGGCGCGAGCCTTTCTGGGCGCCCCCAACAGATGGGGCCATACAGAATGAGATAACACAGCTTCCAATCTCAGGGCCAGCTGCTGAGGCGTGACTTCTTTCTTAACGGAAAGAGAAGGAACTCTCCTTGAAATGAGAAATACAAATCAGACAAATGTGCCCAAGGAGAGCTTGAGGATTGAATGCCCCCACAGGGCTCTTTGGGGAGCCAGCTAGTTCGATTGAAAATGTCACTGCAGGTGGAAGCAGGTTCCTTGTTACCTGCTTAGATTGGCTGGAAACCAGACCCTGCGCATTCTGTGTGCACCTTCCGTAGGCACGGGGCGCCTGCATCTCTGATTGATGTCACTTCAGACAGCTTTCTCCTTGGAGCTATTATCTCCCCAATTTTCTGTTGCCAGAAAAATAACTAAAGGGCTCTGGTACACTCCTTCCCTAAGACATCTTTCTTTTAATGTACCCATAAAAGTATATCTTAAAACGAAGTTGCTCAGTTTTCAACATGTGGATAATTGATTTGTTACAACTCACAAAAGAGCATTTGTCATTTCGAAACAACCAGGACCTATGTGCTTCTTCCTCCCGAGATGAGCGTGGAGGCACTTGACTTATTGCTGCCATTAAATTGAAGTGTTTGCCTGATTATTTGGTATTTCAGAATTCCTTATAAATCACCGCCTTATTTGGGTGATTACAATTTTAAAAAGAGACGCTTGATTTATAGGCAACATCGGGGAGGAGGAGGGGGAAGAGGGACGGGCCAGGAGCTACAGCAGTGGCAAGAGGCTTGATGAAGATGCAATTGGAACCATCTGTTTGATACATTGCCCCCTTCTGCACACACTTCAGCCTAGGAATATGCCTATGCCTGGGAGATTTTCATTACCAGGCGCTTTAGCAGATAAATACAAAAAGGGGAACGTGGAGGACAGGGAGGGCTCGTGCCCAGGGCTCTTTGCAGATTGGGATGTGCAATTCCATGTAGGATTCTGGATTCCCTGTCAGTTGGGGGGTAAAAGAGAGTGATGCTCCAAAGTGAAATTCACTCTATTGTGATGCATGAGCAAGCTATGGGGTCTAAGTCCATGTTCACGGAGGAAATAGGTGAGCTGGAGAGCTGGTTCCAGCGGACACAGCTGGACTCTGAAATGCAACAGAGTGGAAAATGACTTCTTAGGCCCCAGTGAGTCCATCGATCAACCGCATTTATTGGCAGCAAAGGGGGGCAGATGGATGCAGTAGGCATGTAGGAGGAACCCAGGGATGATTGGGTTGCCCACCCTGGATAAACTTGGTCTAACAAGGAGGACCAGAGTGACACGTAGATTGTCCACATCGGGTTAAAAATTCCTACAAAATGAGTCATGGGGTGGTTATGCATACATGGCACTTGGTTCAGAAATACCTCTCCCAACTAGAAGTCAGTCTCTAAAATTTCTTTACAAACCCTACTCCAGCAGGGAGAAGTCAAGGTTGAGTTTCAAATGCCCCAGCAGAAGGACCCTACCTGGTGACATATGTTCAGTGCTATTTTTTTTTTAATTTTTTTTTTTTAATTTTTTTTCAACGTTTTTTATTTATTTTTGGGACAGAGACAGAGCATGAACGGGGGAGGGGCAGAGAGAGAGGGAGACACAGAATCGGAAACAGGCTCCAGGCTCTGAGCCGTCAGCCCAGAGCCCGACGCGGGGCTCGAACTCACGGACCGCGAGATCGTGACCTGGCTGAAGTCGGACGCTCAACCGACTGCGCCACCCAGGCGCCCCAGTGCTATATTTTTTTAAATTGGAGCACGTACAGACACTCAGGTGGCCGAGATGTGAGAGAGTCCAAACCTAGTCCTATCGGAATATGTCAAGAAAACGGGGCATTCCGCACAGAAAAGTGAAGGGATATGAGAGCTCATGCATATCTGAAATGCTGTCATAGGATGGAGGAAGCAGCTTTATTTTATACTCGCTCCAGAGAGAAGAGTGAAGATTGCTGATGGTGAGCTACAGAGAGGCAGATTTCAGTTCAACATAATCTAGCAATTAGTGCTCGGTGAGTATAGAGCAGTAGTAGATGGTGAGCTCCCTGCCATGGGAGGTGTTAAAGGACAGTCAGGTGGCCATGGTAGAGTCACTGTTCAGAGGATTCTGACTTCAGTGGGAAACAATGCTAGATGCAATTTAAGGTCTCTCGTCACTGTAAGATCACAAGACTCAGAGACTTGAATTCACGTTCAAGTGTGAATTGTTAATAAGTTCTTTCCAGAAAGTATATTGTATTTAAACCAGAATTTATAAAAAGTGATGTATGTATTAATGGAACCATATGTGCCCTAACATGACAAATGGATATGACTAAGGACGTGCATTTCAGCACTGACGCTGGTGTCCTAAACTGGAAGGCAACAACACAGAAGGATTAAGAACAAATACGTTGGCATCAGCCAGTGGTTATAAGTTCTGCTTCTAGCACTTGCCAGCTGTATGGTCTAGGAAAAGTGACTTAAACTTTCTGGCCTTCATTTGTTTGTTGTTGTTGTTGTTGTTGTTGTTGTTGTTTTGATCAAGGGAGGATCCTAATGGTGCCACTCAGGTAGGGACACTATGACGATTTGATGATGTAACTTCTGCAAAGAATTTAGCACAGTGCCTGTTGTATAGCAAGCCCTCAATCATGATAAGGTATTAAGAGGAGTATTGCATTTTCTTAATTTAAGATGCACAATTTTCTGTATCTTAATGTTTCTGAAATCAGAACATGTCTTATAATAGATATTCACATTCAATATATTATTTCTCTCTCTCTCTCTCTCTCTCTCTCACACACACACACACACACACACACACACACACACACACGGCTATTCTAAACACAAGGTGCACCTTACAAATGACAACATCTTAGAATCAAGGCCTGCATTCACCTTCATGCATCTTTTCATGGCTACCAGCCTAAAGTCCTGCCAGGAGAATAATACAAAAGATCTGCTAAACTTTTTCTACATCCATGCAGGGAGCGCATTCAGAATTTAGCCAACAATATAGGCTACCATTTATCTTGCTCTTTCTGGGTACCTGGTTGTGGTTCTATACTAGACGGTCGCACGTACATCATCTCATTTAATTCTCATGTCACCTGAGTGAAGGCAGCATGATGATCCTGATCTGGACACTGAGGCATGCTGGTCTGGTAGGCTAGTCCTAAAAGCACGGAGCTAGGGAATGGAGCATTTGGTTCTTTGACTTCATTGCCCGAGCTAATACCCAGGATGTTATAAGAAAGATGGGGAATTATAGTTCGTCTTAACTTTCAGAGTTTTAACACCCAGGCTAACACCTCATATGTGGCTCTTAACAAATAGTGATTCCCTGGGGGTTGGGAGAGGTGTGTGGGGAAAGGGAGTAATACAGGCTCCAGTGGCCCATCCTGCACTGGCCCTTCACTACCTCCTGAAGGCGTCAGCGCGGGGAGGGGGCGGGGTACACACACTCACATTCGCCCGCATACAGACATGCACAAACAGGCAGCCGTCTGAGGGAAAGGCCTGGGTGAGGGTGGGCTTTGCTGGGCCAAGCATGCCGGTAGTTCCCCAACAGCCTCCCAAGACAGCTTTTACCACTTTGGCAAACCTCTCAGTCCAGGGACTGGTCCTCAGCCTCATCATAGGCCTAGAAACAGAATTTTTGTCAGTCCCAGAGCAAAAAAGACTCGGGCCGATTCAGACTAACGCTCTAAGCCGGTGGTCATTGTGTTAATTTGCAGCGAGAGTTTAGGGGCCTGGGTGTGGGCCTGATTTGACTCTGTGTCCCTGGAAACAGCCAAATTGCCAGCAGGTGGCTCAGGGAGCATAGAGTCACGGTAGGGTGACAGAAGGCCTGATGCCTCATCCTCTAGAGGGACAGCCTGGCAGAGGATCAGACTCAGAGGCAGGCCTGGCCTACTCTCTCCCCCCTGCACAGGGCCCTGCTACCTTGGCCCTTGTGGCCACTTTGGGGGGCTTTCCTGAGCTGTCGCTCTCCTTCTGATAGTGCACCGCTTCCCAGAGGTCACAGACTCCATGTCAGGCTGCGTGTCTGAAGTGATGTTGCTGAGCTCTACCTGATCAGTGCCCAACCCCCCACACATCCTGAGCACACTGCCCCTCCCCCAACACGTACCTGGAGGCCACCCTCACCTGGAAGAGCAGACGGGGCAGGGGTGAGGGGCGGCTCAACAGCCAGAGTCTGCAGTACCAAGGAGGGGCTCCTAGGGTCTCAGCCTGTTTCCCACCGCCGCCGCCCTGCTGGGTGCAGCCAAACTACAAGCCCCGGCCCCATCCCATCCTACCAGAGCAGATATCAGTAACTGTAGCTACACCATCCTCAGCCTGGAGGTAAGCTGTCTTGCCCCAGCCCTCAGGTGTATATGACAGATGAGCCGTGAGGAGGAGCTCTCCAAGCCCAGTTCACAGCCCCCTGCATCCATTGTCTCCGAGGGGCGTCTCCCAACCCTCACCCTGGAGTCTGCCCTGTTCCCTGCAAGGTATGCCAGTCTTCCCCCAGGCCTGAGGCCAACACTGAGCCTCAACACCTGCCAAGTTCCTGCAACCACTCAACCTCAGGAGTGATTCTGGTCCCTGAGGCTCCCCGTGGCCCCCTGGTACTACCTGAACTCTGAGAATGGACGTTTCATGTGGGTAATAATAAAAAGACACTAATAGTACTAGTAATAGCATCTAGTATCATATCAATATTTATCATATGCCAGGCACCCTGCTAAATGCTTTACATGCATTAGAATCTCATTTATTTTATTTTATTTTATTCATTTTGCTTTATTTTGTTTTTATTTTATTTTGTTTTTATTTTATTTTATTGTATTTTATTATCTTATTTTTGAGAGAGAGACCGGGCACAAGTGAGTGAGGGCAGTAAGAGAGAGGGGGAGAGAGAGGGAATCCCACAAGGAGCAGAAGGAGAGAGAGAGGGAGAGAAAGAAGTGGGGCTTATGCTCACCCAGTGCAGGGCTCATGTTTACCTGACAGGGGACTCAAACCGTGAGATCATGACCTGAGCCAGTCAGTTGCTTAACTAGAATCTCATTTAATCCTTCTAACAACCCCTAGAATCTCATTTAATCCTTCCAACAACCCTAAGAGGTTGGTGTTGGCCACAGCGCATGGATGAGAAAACTGAAAAGCCAAGAGTAGAATCCTCAGTGTCACACAAATATGTCACAGCTAATATGTGGCGGGATCAGGACTTGAACTGAGGCCTGTCTGACCCGAGAGCTCGTGGTTGCAAGCACTAGTCCATTTCCTGCCCCTCCAGGAATGCCACCTGCCTGGTGGCACTGGCCAGTATGCTGTCGTGGAAGGAGTAGTGGGAGGCTTTATCTCTTCTGTAACTTATTCAAAGGTCTAAGAAGAAAACAGCTGTAGCTCATGGGATGGGAGTAATAGAGGGTGCTATTTAGATGGGGTGATCAGAGTGGAAGTCCATCAGTGCCCCATACCTTCATATGGACGACTGAACTCTTCTTAGTTCTGCATATATTGCTATGCAAAAGCACTTTCAGTCCTATTTCAGCCAAATTGTCACCCCTTAAAGCTTTCCAATACGAGAACTCTGGAACCACTCTACTCTGATTCCACCATCATTACTTAAGGCTAAGACCACTCCCAGATGAACCTGCCCACCCAGATGGCCTCCTGGTGCCAACATCTGGTCTCCCTGGAACCACTCTCCCGGCCAGGACAACTTTCACCTGGCTTGGCCTCGTGCCCTGGCTAGTGGGACTCTTCTGCCCCCCACTCCCCCCCACCGCTTCCCAGCCCACAGGCTTCCGGCACTTTCTGCACTCGGGCTGCCCCTTGTGGAGCCATCTCCATTACGCACGCAAAGAGCTCCTTCCTTCTCATGGTTCACTGGCATGGCATCCCAAAAGAAATTACAGTGAGAAAAAATAAAACTATGGTTTTAAGATTTCCTGGAATCATTCAAAGGGAGATTATGCTAAGTATAAGAAAAAATAAAATCTTTTCATCAAAGGAACATCGTTAGAATTTTCCGCATCATTTAAACCTCTGCAATGATTTAAACCAGTGGATTTATTTTTAAAAAAATAAATAAAATAATGATAGTAATGTGACTGCCATTCTAAAAGCACACAAAGTGTGCTTAAGCAAATGCCTGGGAAGCTGCTGAAGATGTCTTCTGATGGGTCCTTCTCTTCCAACACTGACAGGGACTGATAATCATGGTTTTCCAAATAAGCAGCATGAAAAGGGACTAAGCCAGAAAACCCCGACCAAGGACTATGGCACGCACACAAGGGAAATGGGGAGAGGCCATAGAAGATGACAAGAGGAAGGCAGGTCTGTTCAACAGATATATTTTAAGCACCTACTGGATGCCAGGCCCTTATTAGGCACCTACTGGATGCCAGGCCCTGTGCCAGACATTTCTGATACAGCGATATAAAATGACCTGGTCCCTGGCCTCAGGCAGTTCCTAGTGTGGTGCGGGGTGACAGACCCGTATGTCAGCTGCTACCGCTGTGATGAAATCACAGGGCACTTGTGACACACACAGGCAGCCACTCTGGTGTTCAATTTCTAACTCTGAGTCAGTTGGGAAAGTCACTGGACCTTTGTGCCTCCTTTTCCTCATATAGAAAATGAGGCCATACTGCAAAGTATTAGTGGGCTCAGGTGTGTAAAGGGTCCGGAAGAGTGCCTGCTTCGTGCTGTGTGGGCTGGCCATTAGTGTTGTTGTTATAATAGACAGGACACCCAGTCTGGCCCCCATCCCCTCACCCATGACCACCAAAGGCAAGGTTTGGGGAAGGTTTGGTGAGCTGTGTTGTCAGGAATAGAGTAGTTGGCCAAATGGAGGAGGAGAAGAGGGAATAGAATGGTCGAAGCGGAGGCATTGAAGAATATGTTGTATGTGGGAGCTGATGGACAGTGAGATTTGGAGTGGAAAGTAGCAGCAATACAGCAGGGAGGTACTAAAGGGTCAGCTCTAGGGGAATCTTCTTTGTCATGCTGAGGAACTTGAGTATTTTTGTTTGTGTGTTGGAACCTGAAAAAGAGCTTTGCATGGGGAGAGGCTAGAAGTCGGGTCAGCCAATAGATATTTGATGGATCTTCCTCCTAAGAAGTGAGGACACAAAGTAGGATGGATTAAGAAAGAGAATCAAAAAATACTTAGGATTTCCAGTTTAAGATGGTGGATTGGAT